>NW_006921960.1:3340313-3346638 GCF_000298275.1 Orycteropus afer afer
TGTCGTCTGTGCCATCAGAGTCACTCAGTCCGCTGCCAGACCGCAGCTCCGTGTGTCTCCTTTTTTGGTATTTTCACGCAAATTCTTCTGCTGGTTGGGGTTTAGTCCACTTTTGTATCCTTCCCTTCAAGGCTCAGGAGTCCAAGATTATCTTCTGTGTCTGTGTTAATTGGTTTCCTTTTTATTTGTTGAAGAGTGTCTGTGCAGTCCTTGTGCCTAGTCTGCCATCTTGCCGGAAGTCCACTATGAAATCTTTGACAACTTCAATCTTCTCTCTATTTGTGAGGATTTTCATTTTCTTTATGTTGAGGTGTAATCCATACTGCAGACTGTAATCTTTAATCTTCATTAGTAAGTGCTTCAAGTCATCTTGATTTTCAGCAAGCAAGGTTGTGTCATCTGCATATTGCAGATTGTTAATGAGTCTTCCTCCAATCCTGATGCCACATTCTTCTTCATATAGTCCAGCTTCTAAGATGATTTGCTCAGTATACAGATTGAAAAAAAATATGGTGAAAGCACTGAAGCACTCCTTTCTTGATTTTAAACTCTGCAATATCCTCGTTATGCTTGAATGACAGCCACCTGGTCTATGTACAAGTTCCTCATGAGCACAAATAAGTGTTCTGAAATTCCCATTCTTCTCAATGTTATCCATAATTGTTACTATCCACACAGTTGAATGCTTTTGCATAGTCAATAAAACATAAGTAAACATCTTTCTGGTATTTGCTTAGAGCCAAGATCCATCTGACATCAGCAATGATATCCTTCATTCCACATCTTCCTCTGAACCCAGCTTGCATTTCTGGAAATTCTCTGTCAAAATACTGCTGCAGTCATTTTTTAATTATTTTCAATAAGATGTCACTTGCGTGTGATATTGTTCAATAATTTCCATATTCTGTGGGATCACCTTTCTTTGGAGTGGGTACAAATATGGATCTATTCCAGTCATTTGGCCAGGTAGCTCTCTTCCAAATTTCTTGGCATAGGCAAGTGAGTACCTCCAGTGTAGTATCCATTTGTTGAAACATTTCAGTGGGTATCCTATCAATTCCTGCAGCCTTGTTTTTCGCCAATTCCTTCCATGTAGCTTTGACTTCTTCCTTCAATACCATTAGTTCTTGATCATATGCCACTTCCTGAAATGGATGAACATAAACCAATTCTTTTTTGTACAGTGACTTGGTGTATTTCTTCCATCTTCTTCAATGTCTCCTCCATCAGTCAATATTTTGCTCATATAATCTTTCAATATTGCAACTTAAGGCTTGATTTTTCTCTTCAGTTCTTTCAGCTTGAGAAATGCTGAGTGTGTTCTTCACTTTTGGTTTTCTAACTCCAAGTTTTTGCACATTTTATTATAATAATTGACTTTGTCTTCTCTAGCTGTTCTTTGAAATCTTCTGTTCAGCTTCTTTATCTTGTCATTTCTTCCATTTACTTTAGCTACTCAAGAGCAAGTTTCAGAGTCTTTTCTGACATCCATTTTGGTCTTTTCTTCTTTTCCTTTCTTTTTAGTAACTTTTGCTTTCTTTGTGTATGATCTTGATATTATCCCACAATTCATCCAGCTTTCAGTCATTGGTGTTCAACTCATCAAATCTATTTTTTAGATGGTCTTTAAGTTCAGGTGGGATATAATCAAGGTCATATTTTGGCTCTTGTGGACTTGTTTTAATTTTCTGCAGCTTCAGCTTTAACTAGCATATGAGCAGTTGATGGTCTGTTCCACAGTCAGCTCCTGGTCTTGTTTTAGCTGACAATATTGAGCTTTTCCATCTCCTCTTTCCACAGATGTAATTGATCTCATTCCTGTGTATTCAATCTGGTGAAGTCCATGTGTATAGCTGCTGTTCATGTTGTTGAAAAAAGGTATTTGGGATGAATAAGTCATTGGTCTTGCAAAATTCTATCATGTGATCTTCAGCATCACTTCTATCACCTAGGCCATATTTTCCAACTACTGGTGATTGTTTCCAACTTTTGCATTCCAATCACCAGTAATAATCAACATATCTTAATATCATGTTTGGTCAATTTCAGTCTGAAGAAGTTGGTAAAAATCTTCAATATCCTTGTCTTGGGTGTTGGTGGTTGGTGCATACATTTGAATAATAGTGGTATTAACTGGTCTTCCTTGTAACAACAATGCAATACACTGCCATAGAGTCGGATCCTACTCATAGCAACCCCTCCTTGGTTTTTAGAGGTGGTGTCACTACAGAAGTAGATTGCTCAACCTTCCTTCTGAGGAGCAGCTGGTGGGTTTAAACTGCCAGCCTTCTGGTTAGCAGTCAAATGCCTTATATACTACGTGGATATTATCCTATCACTGACAGCATTATACTTCTGGATAGATCTTGAAACATTCTTTGTGGTGATAAACATCACATCATTCCTCTTCAAATTTTCATTCCCAGCATAGGAGATCATATGATTGTCTTATTCAAAATGGTCAAAACCAGTCCATTTCAGCTCACTAATGCCTAAGATATCAATCTTTATGTGTTCCATTTCATTTTTGACAATTTCCAATTTTTCTATCAGGTTGGGCAATCTCCTTCTCTGGTGATACTGCCTTGGAAACCCAAGGAGGGGTCACTATGAGTCAGATTTGACTCCATGGTAATGAGTTGTTTTTTTTTTTTAATACTTCCTACATTCCAAGTTCTGATTATTAATGAATATTTGTAGCTGTTTCTTCCCATTTTGAGTCATGTCAAATCAGCAAATGGAGGTTCCAAAAGATTTCCTTCATCCAAGTCATTAAGTCTACTCTATTTTGAGGAGGCAGCTCTTCCCAGTCATATTTTGAGTGCCTTCCCACCTGAGGGGCTCATCTAGCACAAAGTTTCAGGGTTATTCATAGAGTTTTCCAGCATTCTATCAGACAGTGTTTCACTGATATTCTTAAGGTTTTCACTGGCCAATTCTTTGGGAAGTGAATGGTCCCTTACTTTTTCCAAGTCTGTCTTAGTCTGGAAGCTCCACTGAAACCTGTCCACCATGGGTGATCCTGCTGGTATTTAAAATACTGGTGGCATAGCCTTCAGCCTTACAGCAACATGCAAGACACCACAGTACAACAAACTGACCGACGAGTGGTGGACACTTATAGTATGACACAACTGTTTTTGATAACACCAAGCTAAAATCCAAATGTTTTAGTTTTTACAAGGAGGAACTAAGATTGTAACTCTTGTATAAATTTATAAATTTCAATGAAATAAGCTACATTTAAAAAAAATCTTATAATTCTAAAAGGCAGAAGATTGCTCTGTATTTTGATATTTTCTGCCTTTTAAAATATTTAAAATTTTTTTAAAAATATGATTTATTTGTAAAAAAATTATTGAAAAGCAGACTAAGTTGCTAAGAGCTTCATGCATTGCTTATAGAAATTTAGACATCGAAAGAGGTTACCAGGAAAAGGGTTTAGTAATGCAGAGGACTCAGAAGGCCTGCTGTTGATGTTAGTTGCCTGCAGTTGATCTTGACTCATAGCAACCCCATATATGCAGAGTAGAACTACTCTGTAGTGATTTTAAGGCTGTGAGCTTTTGAAAGAAAATTACCAGGCCTGGCTTCTGAGGCACCTCTGAGTGAGTTCAAACCACCAAACTTTTGGCTAGTAGTCGAATGTTTAACCTGAATGTATGAATTTTAAAACTGAGGTGCTAATACAACTAAAAATGAGTGACTTCAGGCCTAAATTTAAACTCCCTTTGGATCAAACTGCAATCTGACCTAGAAACCTCTGATTTTGCTGAAAAGACAATTCAGTCTTTTTGTCAAAGTTTAACTGCTTGTAAAACAAAGAGGGCAAAAGTCAAGATATCTGGCTTGAATGAGGAATTGTTTGTCAATAGTGCCTGTTTAAAATGTTTACTTAGCTTGGTTTAAAAGAATGCTTTTCTCAAGCATATCCCCCAGAGGGTAGGAAATAGGATTAAAATTGATAATATTAAGATAGAGCCTGTAACTACCTCATAACACTGTCACCAAGGTGAAGCAAATATCAGTTTACCAAGCCTCAGTTATGATTTCCTGACTCCTTGCAAATTAGACTTCATTCACTGAAATCTTCACTTCATTCTTGTTGAGCATTTTTGAATCTTAAAAGCATAAGGGGTTACATTAAGATAAGGGGAAAGGTAAGCTGCCGCTGTGACAAAACATTGGCTGAATTATGCATCAGAGATTAAATGCTAAAGCACCTGGTTTGTGGAAGGCTGCGGTCTATAGCACAAGCCCTGAAATCCATTTTGAGTCTTGGTATAAGTTCAGATGCCATTTGAGTTCTTCATGTTACTTCCCAATTCTTGCTGACCATTAAACCAGCGTTAAACCAGCAACGTGACTATGTTTAGACAAGTCCAGGGCAAGCTCAGGGAGGTCAGTATGCCCTCAGGAAGACTGTAGTTGAAAATAGATTATGCAGAAAGATGCTCACACAAGGAACTAGGGAACTCACCTGGACATTTACTTAAAGTAGCCAATCAGATGTATGTTTTCTAATTTGAGTTCAATGTTGGGGTCCTAATATTGTCTTAGAAACCACCTGCAGCTATGAATAATCATGAGGCATACCCTGAATACCACATAGCAGAATCAATTCTGTAATCATTTTTTAACCTGCAATTATGTGTGTGTCCCAATCATGGTTTTCTCCAAATCTGAAATCCCTCCTATGACAGGAAGACGGATTGATCTGCTACAAATGAGCTTGTTATGATTTGCTTTGTTCTGTATCATAGATAATGAACTCCATAACTGTAATTGAGCACATTCTATCAGCTTCTATAATCAGTACATGTGGATGGTTTCCCTTATTTGGGTAAAGTCTTTGTCTTTTTTAGATTTTATAAAAGGGTTTCTATTGTTGTAGTGAAAAAGGCTCAGTCAGTCCTTAAAATGAGATTAATAGGATTTATTCAGAAAAAAAATGACTTGGATGCAGGGAGACACCAGCTTGCATAGGTGAGAACTGATGACTTTAACTAAAAACTTCTAACAAAGACAGATATAGTCCAGGGAGCACAGAAGTTATAATACAATCATTTGATTGGTAAGTCTTTGGTTGAGGTCACAAGGAGGATGAGTTAGGGGTGGGGAATGGGCTTCTATTGATTAATTGAGTATACAGGATTACAGTGATTGATTTCAGCAAATAATTACAGAAGTTTTCAATCATAGTCACATACCCCTCAGGTGTTGTTGTTGTTGTTATGTGCCGTTGAGTCGGATCTGGCTCATAGCGACCCCTCCTTGGGTTGCCAAGGCAGTATCACTACTGAAGTAGATTGCCCAACCTTCCTTCTGAGAAGTGGCTGGTGGGCTTGAACTGCCAGCCTTTTGGTTAGCAGTCAAGTGCCTTAGCCACTATGCTACCAGAGCTCATAAAACATCACTAGCGCATATTTAAACAGCTTTAACAAGATATCTCAAGAATAATAAAATAGCTTGTTAAACAAAAACCTTTAAGTTGTCTGGGAAACTGTAAATAAGGGTAGCCCAAGATCATTTGAAGCAATGCTCTTTATTAAGTCCTGTCATGAAGAAATATTTCTTAAACCCACTTCATACAAAAGATAATTGAATTAAGATTCCCTTCCTTAGAGTGTATTTCTTTCACTAAGCTTGACCATAGAGAGAAATTACTTCTTAGTTTTTATAGCTTCTATCAATTAACCTACACCAGATAATAGAAGCTTGTAAGAGGTTTAATTGAGGGCAGTAAGAAAATATGAAGTTCTGGGAGTAAGAAGGTAAACGACCAGTTTAATTCAGCAAGAACTGAGTTTAATACAACCATTTAGTTTTGGCCCAAAGGCTTTATGAATTTCTCCTTGCCGTTATCTAACATATTTGAATCTGAGATCCTTTTCTACCAGCACAAAACACAATCTTCAGCCTTTTCCTGGGTGCTTGTGTGTCTCCCCATTTTGCAAAATGTTTTTATATCCTTCAATAAAAGTCTTTGTTTTAATTTCTAGTGGAGTGTTATGTTTTCATTATGATAAACCATTTACACCACCAGGAGCTTCTAAAAGGCCTGTAAATGAGGATTTATTGAGTATGTATTAAATGCTCAGCTATATTTCCTCTACATATTTATCTCAAAATATGTGTTTGTACTGGTCTAGTTGGAATATTATTCAATTTGCTAGGGGGAAAAGACCTGAGATTTTAAAATATTGTGTAAAGATAATTTTATAAAGGCTTTTGATCGCTAACCAGAAGGTGGATGGTTCAAAACCACCAGCCACTCCTCGGAAGGAAGATGGGGCAATCTACTTCCATAGTGATACTGCCTTGG
>NW_006921960.1:3349133-3353413 GCF_000298275.1 Orycteropus afer afer
TGATGAAGGTTGAAGAATACAGTCTGCAGTATGGATTACATCTCAATATAAAGAAAACAAAAATTCTCACAATGGGACCAATAAGTAGCACCATGATAAATGGAGAGAAGATTGAGGTTGTCAAAGAATTCATGTTGCTTGGTTCTACAATCGATGCCAATAGAAGCAGCAGTCAGGACATTAGATGACATGTAGCACTGGGCAGGTCAACTGTGAAGGAACTGGTTCAAATGTTGAGGAGCAAGGATGTCTCTCCTTGAGGACTAAGGTGCGCCTCACACAAGCCATGATATTTCCAATTGTCTCCTGTGCATGTGAGAGCTGGACAATGAATAAGGAAGACCGAAGAATTGATGCTTTTGAGTTGTGGTGCTGGTGAAGAGTGCTGAGAGTACCATGGACTGCTGAAAGAACTAATAGATCTGTCCTGGAAGAAGTATACCTGAAATGTTCCTTAGAAGCGAGAATGGCCAGACTTTGTCTCACCTACTCTGGTCATATTGTCAGAAGGGACCATTCCCTGGAGCAGGATGTCGTGCTTGATAGGGTGGAGGGTTGACGAAAGAGGGGAAGGCCTTCAATGAGATGGATTGACACGGTGGCTGCGATGATGGGCTCAAGTATAGCAGGGATCATGGAGCTGGCACGGGATCAGGCAGTGTTTCGTTCTGCTGTGCATGGCGTCACTGTGAGTTGGAAATGACTTAATAGCACCTAACAACAACAGTTGGATTCACATTCTAATGGGCCAGGGAGATAATAAAGGAAAAATGCATGATTAATGTCTCATAAATACTAAGAAGTTAAAAAGAAAACAGATAATATGGATATAGAAGGATGAGGGATGATAGTGTAGCTCAGAGAAATATCTCTGAGAAGATGAAATTTGGAAGATGTGAAAAAATGAGAGAGTAAACCATGTGGACCTTTGGTTAGAGATTATTGCAGAAAAAGGCATCAATAAATGCAAAGGTTGTGAGATGGACAAGTATTTGTAGCCTCACTGTGACCACTAATGTGGAATTTAATTCCACACTAAAAACAAGGGAGAACAGGCAAATGTTTAGGAAAAGGTGGGTATGGGATTACTTGGCCTTAAAATTTCCTAGACTATAGCAAATAGGGAAGACCCATGATCTAAAGTTGGTTTATACCTAGGTTTTCTACTTAACTCACATAAATCACAGCTCTCAGAATTGTTTAGTTATATTGAACTGTCAAAATAAAAATCTGGATTTAGTAAGGAGAGGATTTATTCAAAAGGATTATTGCAAGGAAGTAAGAGAGACCTTATGATGGTGGGAGATAGACTGTTGCAGTAGGGAGAACACTCTAAGCACAAAATCTGTTAGAGTCTCAAGGGTTAGACAAAAAAGGTTTTTCTTTTATAGAGGAGTGAACAAAGCTAGAAAGAACCAATGTGGGAAATGAGATGAAAAGGTGGCCTAAGAAGATAGCAAATAAGAGAATATTTTACATGAAGTCAGCCTGTTCTCCAAAAGGGGTTTTAAGGGAGTGCTAGAAACATCATATCCTTGTTCTCTGACACCAAACTGTGTGGAAATCAAAATTAATATCAGTTCTGTTGCTTCACTTCTGTTCTCTTCTGTTCTGACCCCAACTGCACATCCACACTCCTTTTTCTGACCTCACAAGTTATAGGGCACAGTCCTCCGGAATGCCAAGTGACTCAAGACCTTGGATGCCAGCCACAAATTTGGGAGACCCAACAAAACCCTCATTCCTGACCTGCTGGATACATTTTTTTTTTCCTACTACTCCTTTAGGATATCAGCCATAAGCCCAAGAGTCCCCAGGATTCTTCACTTCTAACCTGCCAGCTCCCACTATTCTTTTGAGCACAATAATTCACTGAGATGATTCACAGAATGTGCTATACTTATCATCTTATGATTGCAGTTTTATTAGAGGAAAATGATGCAACATAGGACCAGTACAAAGGGGGATGCATAGGATGAAGTGTGCAAGGGTTCACAACTTGGATCTTTTATGTCCCAAAAGAGGTGTGCTACCCTCCCACGTGCTTGTATATCTTTCACCAACAAGAAGGCCAATGGAACTTCTGGGTCCAGGGCCATGATTGGGGCCTCATTATGTAGTAAAGATTGATTGAATCAGGCCACCTCCCCTGATGTCAGCTGATATCACAGGCCCCCTACTTGAGTCGCCTCATTAGCTTAAATCCTCATTTGTAGTCTAGAGATCTCATCAAAGACACTTCAATTATTGGGGACATTGTACGGTTTTATAGATTATCTCTCAGAAACCAATGACAAAGAGAAAATTCCTTGAGTAAAGTTAATGTAAGCCGCATAAAGGAAGCTGTATGCTGGCTCAGGCTGAAAGTAGGCCAGAGTTCAGGGTCTTGAGAGGAGGAGAGATGCTTAACCAAAGTTTAGTGAACAAGTGTTTTGTTCCAAATGATCAGTGTGAATAAGCAATTTAGCTAGTCATTTATGTAGTAAAGAACCGAGAATTTGAAGGATCCGTGTTTGGTCTTGTCAACAGTAAATGTGAGGACATCTGTGAGTCAATTATTTAAGTTATGTGGGGAGGTGTGGTTCCGTGCAGTAACCCATTTCCCAGAACACAAAGGGTGGGGGATTTCTTGGCTTTCATTATTTTCCCAAATCATAGGATTCCCATAAAATTCAACATCGTCACTCAATCTGCCATCTGCAGTCATGGCCACAAAGAAATTTATCTACCTCCAAGGAAATATGTGAAGATTTTTCATTTCCTATTTTTTTTTCCCAATGGAATCAAATAATATAAAAAAACAAAACTCTTATAATATTTAAGACATAACTAAAGTGAAGTTTAGAGGAATTTAATAATGCTTTTAAGATCAGTAGAGTGTACAATTTTGACTACAAAACCCATACCATATATTTTTTTAAAATCATGTTTTCAAAAACAATGGAGGGTTAAATAAATTACAAATCCTAAGGGAATATTCTGATAGTTTTGTTATGCAATCTATGGTGTCATCTAGTGGCAATTCATTCAAATTTCAACCAAATGTCCCAGAGGGGTATGCTACATCATTAGCAAGTGTGACTAAACCAAAGATCTTCCCAATTAAATAAATGTCAAGTTACAGTCACCACTTTTTAAAAATAATTGTAGGTTCAGAGGGAGTTTCAAAGTTAGTACAGATTTGTTTCATATACCGTTCGCTTGGTTTGCCCTTATGGTTGCATCTTATATAATTACAGTAACATATCACAACCTGGAAATTGATATTTGTACAATGTGTTGTCTAGTTCTATGTAATTTTACCACATGTTCAGATTCAGGTAACCACCAAAACATAATAAAGAACTATTCAATCATCCCAATTATACTACCCCTTATAATGACACCCACTCTCCTCTCCTTACCATCCCTAACCTCTGACAATCACTAATTTGTTCCGCAGTTCTATAATTTTAAGAAAGTCATATAAATAGACTCATATAATACGCGACTTGTTCAGACTGAATTTATGTTTCAATAGTTCATTCTTTTTTATTGCTAAGTAGTATTCCATAGTTTGAGGAGCTCTGGTTGCACAGTGGTTAAGGCATTTGGCTCCTAACCAGCAGGTCAGAGGTTCAAATCCACCAGCTGCTCCAAGGGAGGAAGATGAGGCAATCTACTTCCATAAAGATTTACAGTCTTGAAAACCCAATGGGGGTCACTATGAGCCAGAACTGACTCCATGGAAGTGGGTTTCTTGGTTTTTGTTCCGTAGTTTACATAATGTTTGTTGCTGATGCATTAGAGCTTAAATTCTAAAGCAGTTGATTGGTGGAAGGTTGCATGCAGAGCTCTAATTGCACATTGAGTCTTGACATAAGTTCAGATGCTATTTGAGTTCCTTATGTTACTTCCCCAATGCTTGCTGATCATAAAACCAGCATGCAGTTTGCTCTCAAGAAGAACATTCTTGAATGTAGATTAACTAGTATAGAGAAAAGTGCTCACACAAAGAACTATGGAAATTGTCTGGGCATTTATAGAAAATAACCTATCAGACCATCGACTGCTCATATGCAAATTCAACTTGAAGTTAAAGACAATTAAAACAAGTCCAAGAGAGCCAAAGTATGATCTTGAATATATCTCTCCTGAATTTAGAGATCATCGAAAGAATAGATTTGGGAGTTCCGGCAAGATGGCGGACCAGGCAGAAGGATTGCACAGACCCTCTTCAACAAAGAAAAGGGAAACCAATTAACACAGACACAGAAGATAATCGTGGACCCCTGAGCCTT
>NW_006921960.1:3353513-3354714 GCF_000298275.1 Orycteropus afer afer
TTACAGACTGAGACAGACTAGGAAGAGGGAAGAGGCTGTCCACTTCTCAAAGAATTGACCAGGGAAAACCTTATGAATAGCAAAGAAACACTGTTTGATACATTACCGCACAACTTTATGAATAGTCCGGTTAGGTTAGAAGGCTCTCAAAATAGGAATGGGAAAGAGATGCATCATCAGAGTAAATCCAGCCTTACTCATATGAATAAGGTAAAGCTTTCGAGACCTCCATTTGCTGATGTGGCACCACTCAAATTGAGGAGAAAAAGCTGCAGACATCCATTAATCATCGGAACATGAAATGTACGAAGTATAAATCTAGGAGAATTGGAAGTTGTCAAAATGAAATGGAATGCATAAAGATTGATATCCTCAGCATTAGTGAACTGAAATGGACTGGTTTTGGCCATTTTGAATCAGACAACAATATGATCCACTATGCCAGGAATGACAGTTTGAAGAGGAATGGTGTGGCCTTCATCATCACAAAGGATGTTTCAAGATCTGTCCTGAAGCACAATGCTGTCAGTGATAGGATAATATCCATACGCCTACAAGGAAGACTCATTAATAAGACTATTATTCAAATTTATGTACCAACCACCAAAGCCAAAGATGAGGAAATTGAATGTGGGATCTGCAGTCTAAAATTGACCAAATATGCAATCAGGATGTGTTAATTATCACTGGTGACTGGAATGCAAAAGTTGGAAACAAAGAAGAATCAGTGATAGTTGAAAAATTTGGCCTTGGTGACAGAAATAATGCTGGAACTCGCATGGTACAATTTTACAAGACCAATGACTTATTCATTGCAAATACCTTCTTTCAACAACACAAATGGACTTCACCAGATGGAACATACAGGAATCAGATTGACTACATCTGTGGCAAGAGGAAGTGGAAAAGCTCAATATCTTCAGCCAAAACCAGGCCAGGAACTGACTGTGGAACAGACCATCAACTGCTCATATGCAAGTACAACTTGAAGTTAAAGACTATTAAAACAAGTCCAAGAGAGCCAAAATATGATTTTGAATATATCCCTCCTGAATTTAGAGGTCATCTCAAGAATAGATTTGATGCATTGAACACCAACGACTGAAAAACAGAAGAATTGTGGGAGGATATCAAGAACATTATCCATGAAGAAAGCAAGAGATCACTAAAAAGACGAGAAAAGAAGAGAAGACCAAAATGG
>NW_006921961.1:0-484 GCF_000298275.1 Orycteropus afer afer
ACCATGCACTCCTCAGCCTATATGACTATGAGACCAGAAGAACTAGATGGTGCCCAGCTACCAGTGTCAACCACTTGGAGGGGAATCTATTTAGGAGATCCTGGATAGAGAGGGAGAACAATGTGGAACAAAACTCAAAATTATTTGGAAGAAATAAAAAAGGGAGACCAGGTTTACTGGTCTGATAGAGCCTGGTGGAACCACTGAGATTGTGGCCCCTAGCTGCCTTTCAGGTCTGGAATTGAACCCACACCTGTGGCTTCCAGCCAAACAAAAGACAGGCATATGACTTGAACATGTACCTGAGGTAGATACACTCCTTGGAGAGACAATCATGGGAGAAAGAAGGGCTACTTATGCACAGAGAGATAGCTCAGGGGGCAAGAGCTCATGGAGGGATTGACACAGGGAGGAGGTAACTATCAGGAGGAAGTGGGAGGGGAGCTGTTGCATTGTGGTAATTTGTAGTCAATGTCAAGAGACA
>NW_006921961.1:1969-4808 GCF_000298275.1 Orycteropus afer afer
GTGAATGTTGGTTGTTGATGAGCATATAAAGAACATCTCACTATATATTCTGTTTTAAATAGCCGATGTTTAACATAGCCTCCTTTTTAATGCCCTGTTATGATTGGGAAATATTTCCATCAGCATTCAAAAAAAGAAAGAGATTATTTGATATAAAAAAACTGCCAAGTAAATGAATTTCCTTTACTTTAGGGACATCTATGTGGGTTCCAGTAAAAGTGTCCAAATGGACCTATGTGGCTTACAATGTAAGTATTTTGCAAATGGATTCTTTTTAACTTTTTTCCATAAGTATTTTAGTACTTATCTTTAAATGCTAAAGACTCTTCTAAAACACACATGCAACATTTTCCTGCTTAAAAAAATTTTAATAGAAATTCCTTAATAAGTATGTAGTTAGTGTTTCAAATTCCAGTTTTATTATAATTGGTAAAAGTTCTTTGTTGTTTTTTGGTTTTTAGTTTGTTTAATTCAGGATCCAAGCAAGGTCCACACATTGTTACTGAGTGATATGTCCCTTATTCAATTCTTTTCATCTATATATACTTCTTTCTCCCCTTTCTTGCCCTTGTAATTTATTTATTGAAGAAATCAAGTCATGTATCCTGTGGGGCTTCACATGGTCTAAATTTTGCTGATTGCATTCCTGTCATTCAACATGTTCCTTTGCCCACTATTTCCCTGTGAATTACTAGTTGGATCTAGAGACTTGATCAAATTCAGATTCATGCTAGACAATCTCTCTCTTTGTGATGTTACCAGCAATTGATGAAGAGTGCCTGGAATCATTAATTCATTAGGGGATACAAAATAATGATATGCTAGTTTTACTATTCCATCTTCATTAATTAATTGGAACACAGTGTGTAGAAAAACTTTCCCTCATCCACTAAATTTCTTAAAACTGGTTCATATCATTAAGGAAAAGAATAATTGTTTAGATCTTTTATTTATTTACTGGTTATCAGAATAGTTAGTTTGGTTTGAAGACATTGTCCATCAGTAACCATTTAGAGGTTGGATTATTTTTTCCAGTATCGTTATGAACTCATTAATTTAAACATATTTGTTTATCAGTCAATTGATACTAAAATTATTCCATCATTGCTAGTGGAAAGCATTTCACGTTTAGCTCCTGAGTCTTTCTGTTATAGCTCCTGGTTGTCTTCGGTAATTTCTTTGTTATCCAATGTGTCAAGATATTTTAGCTCATTTTGTACATTTCCTGCCCCAGATTTTGAATCTCCTGTTTTTCAAGCAAGGATTCCTTTTGTATGGGAACCAATATGCTAAAATTATAACCTGGTCACTCTTGTTAGTTGCCATCAAGTAGGCTATGGCAACCCTTGTATAACAGAAGGAAACGTTGCCTGGTCCTACACTATCCTCGTACTCATGATCCTTATCCTTGGTATGTTTGAGGCCATGATTGTGGTTATTATGTTAGTCTGTCTGAGAATATCCTTTGTTTTTGCTGATCCTCTCCTTTACCAAGAAGACATGATACCCTTTTCTAGCAAGTAGTCTTTCCTGATGACAATACTTGAAGTCAGCAAATTGAAGACTTATCATCCTTGTTTCTAAGGAACATTCTTTTTGTATTTCTTCTAATATTGATTTGTTCATCCTTTTGGTACCCCATGATATATTTAATATTCTTCACCAATACCACAGTTGGAACACATCAGTTCTCCTGTTTTCCTTTTTCACTAGCCAACTTTAACATACATACAAGATGATTGAAAAGACCGTGACTTAGGTCAGATGCACATTTATTGTGAAAGTGACATCACTGCTTTTTAAAACTTTAAAGGGGTCTCTTGCAGATTTTCCCAGTGCAATATATCTTAATTTCTTGACAGCTGCTTTCATAGATGTTGATTGTTGATCTGACTAGAATGAAATTGCTGACAATTTCAGTATCTTCTCCATTTATCATGATGTTGTCTATCAATCTAGTTGTGAAGATTTTTTTTTCTTCACTCTTAGGTATAATCCCTTCTGACTTTCATCAGAAAAAATACTGGGTTGGCATTTCTAGGCCTCTTCTACCTTTAGCTAAGCAGAGCTGGAAAACATATTTTATATCATCTCTTTTACATATATATTCTTCCTCCCATTCCTAGAATATTGATTCTCAACAATACCATGAGTGGTAGAGTACTACTCATTTGCTTTTTATCTAGATTTTTCAATTATGAAATTATCTACTCTTATGATAGTTGTATGAAGTGTTTTTCTCTCTTTTTTTTTTAGGAATCTGATAAGATATATTTTACATTTCCTCTTGCAAATCATAGAAAAATCTACACTCATGTTTATTGTCAGAGCACCATGCTGGTAAGAAAATTGATGTATTAAATTTAAATTTAAAAGTCTAACTTTTTCATTTTTTAGATTTAAATAGCATCTAGTAGATCTCACTTTCTGTAACAGTACACTATTGTTCAGTCTAACTAGTAGTAGAATATTTGTCTGAAACAGGATTTTGATTGAAAATATTAAATGTAATGATGTTTCCATAACTGATAATACACTCTTGACTTATACCTTTGGCTCTAATGTAAGCCTTTTAGCTTGTCTTTCTGCTTCAGTTTCATCATGTTCAAGATGAAGAAATTAAATTTACTTGCCTCTTTCAATTATAACATTTTGTTAGTACTTTTAGGTATATTAAAACAAAGTCACTTTTTTTTCTGTTCTTTCTTTTTAATGCATTTTATTGAAATATTTATGTACAGTGAAATACACAAAACTAAAGTGACATGGGTCAATGCATTTTTATTTTTTTGCAGTATTTCCTCCTTTCCCCTCCCACCCCTGTTAACCAACAAAAAAA
>NW_006921961.1:6413-8633 GCF_000298275.1 Orycteropus afer afer
TAAATATAATTCTTTTTAATTCCTTATTAGGGAGTTCCAAAGCTGCATCTTCCTCAGGGATGTATTTTGAGACTGTATCCTGGTCCCTTGTTTCTTCTGCTTTATCTTGCTTCTTAGTGTGGACTGTGATGCTCTGTTGTCTCCGAGGCATTATGAGGTTTTTGTGTTTATATTTAATTGGTGATTGTATGTTGGAGTGACTTGCCCATGGTTTTTGTTTTCTTTGTATGTTATCTACGCAAGAGTACTGTGCTGTGCTCCTCTATTCACTAGTCGACAGCACTTATACACTCACCACCTGTCATTTTTCCTGTTGTCAGCCTCTCATATGTTCCTGCCGACCTTGGCAAACAGAGCCTATTCTTAGGTCCTGTTTTCGTTCAGGTTTTTCCACTAGTTGATGCCATTATCCATTTCTGTATTGTTCCTTAAAAAGCTCAGGGCTTCAGGATTATCTTCTGTATCTCTGTCAATTGGTTTTTCTTTTCTTTATTGAGGAGGGTCTGTGTTGCTTGTCTGGCTATTCCTCCATCTTTCCAGAAGTCCTCAAAGCAAAGTCATTTTATAAGAATTTAAAAAGTGACTCTTGCTTTTACATTGACTTCGATATTGAAATTTGAAGTACTTTTTAATACCAAATATTCTTTGAGATAGTATAAGTTCTATGTTATACTGTTATCTAGACTTAGAGTTTCAAAGCAGTGACTTTGCCTCTTTCTTTTTAATGAGCACCCACTATAAGCTAGGCATTATAAGAAGTGTGTTAGATGCTATAGCAGATTTTTGTTATGATATTACGAATGTTTAAGTAATAATGTCATAATTTATCTTAACTAAAAGACAAAAAAAAAGTGAAAAATAAAACACCCTTGCTCTTACCATACTTCTAATACAAACTCAAGGCTACAAGTATTTTCAAAATATAGTTCTTTCAGATTTTAGAGTCTTACCTGTTTTTAAAGACCTTACCATATGTTTTGAGGCCTCCCATAATTGCAATTGGAAATATCTTTCAAATAAAGTCACTTTTACACTTTCCTTAATGTGAATACTTCAGATTTTATTGTGAATATAATCTGTTTTACCTGTAGCTCATCCCTGCAATTCCTAAAAATGAGTTAATATTGAATATCAACATTCTGGAAATATTTACATGAGATAGAATTTCATACATACTGCTCTGGTGGCTAAGGCATTTGGCTGCTAACCGTAAGGTTGGTGGTTCAAACTCACCAGCCACTCCTCAGGAGGAAAACTGGGCAATCTACTTCTGTAAAGATTTACCACCTCCAAAAGTCAGTGGGTTCGTTGTGAGTCGGAATCAACTTGATGGTAGTGGGTTGGGTTTTGTTTATACATCAAATCTAACTTCCCAGGTTCATTCTCCCTACGGAGTTAATATAACTTTCGTCTTTGTTTAAATAATCATGTACAAAAGAATGAGTAGACCATTCGGCAATGAGAAACTCTATTTGATGTTTATTCACAGATTAAATATTCATGATGTATAGGACTTGACCAAACAAAGATCCAAACTCACTCCCATTGAGTCAATTCTGACTTATAACAACCTCCTTTGGGTTTCCGAGGTGGTAAATCTTTGTGGAAGCAGATTGCCACATCTTCCTTCCTCATGTATAGGACTCAGTGAAGTATAAAAAAGATCCCACCCCCTGGGTGCATATGCTTTAGTAGGATATTTTGCTGATACTGTTTGTTGAAGAGCCTCTCCCTATTAAACTCATTTCCTTTGCTTAAGAGGCTACTCCTTTTCTTGATTAATGATTGTATATCTGGTTTGTCTTTTTAGTTTCCTTAATGTCTGGCATTATTTTAAGCTTGAACATTAGTGTGTTATTCAAGTGTTTGCTTTAGCTTTGCCTACTAATACAATACTACTATTGTATTAGTGAGCTCTCTAATTGACGTTATATACTGCGTATTTTTGAAACTTGTAAAAGTAGAAGAATTTAATTATGATTATATTTTTTCAATATTGGTTGACTTTATAAAGACAGTGTTTAGGTTAACTGTTTAAGAAAGTGTGGCAGCTTTGAGTTTTACTGTAGACAAAATTTTTTTGAGATCTATAAATTCTATGACAATAGCATTGTCTTTCCTACAATACTCTGGGAATTAGTCAACACCCAGTAATTCTTAGATAATTTCTTAGAAGGTTATCAATATATTTTTGTAATGAGTTAGTTAGGAGTTTTTTCT
>NW_006921961.1:12773-32172 GCF_000298275.1 Orycteropus afer afer
AAAATACCATAAACATCTTTGAAGCATTCTACTCTGCAGTGATGAAGTAATAACTGGCTTCAATGCTGAGCTCTTGGAACTGTGCTCTAGTTTACTTGTTTTTCTATCTGTGTTGATATTAGGCTTCTTTGTTTACTTTTGACCTATTTGACTTTTGAGGTCATCTTGGATGTTTCTAAATAACAAACTGCTATTTCATATTTCCATTGCTCCTACTGCCCCTATCATATAACAGTGGAATGTTGAAAATATTTGCTATTTAGTGTGTGTTATTTTGTTGTTAATCAACAGGATACAAACAGTTGGATTTTTGGATGTGTAAACAGTACTTCCATGTGGTAAGTATTTTGAACCTTAGGCCCATCCTTATTCAATATTCTCAATATAACTGAATACTCAAAAAATCACACTTTTAGCATAGCTTCATACATTTTTATGTTCCTTTTTGGATATGCTAAATTATAGTTTTGATTTTAAAATGAAAAATAAATTAACATAGCCATAATTTACCAAACATTTGAAACTAGTTAATTGTAGGTAAAACAAATTTTTGTTGCCATAACCAGTTATATGCAGTGGAACTGTGTGAATAGCATATATTGGATTAGATGTCAACTCATTATAACTGATCTATAGATGATTTCTCTTTCCTCTGAAGCTTATTTCTAATTTGTAGTATGTTAATATATTTGTTCTTTACTTATCTTTTCATATTTTACTTCAAAGCCGGCAAGGGGTTGATTTGTCATGGAAAGCTGAACTGCTGCCGACAATTAAGGTAAATGATGGCTTTAGAATTTTAATACCCAGTAAAGAGACTCTTGAACATATAAGCATTTCAGAATATGCTCTTTTATTAATTCATCCAGGTATTTAATAAATCCAAGATTTGCTAACCTGCCTTTTAGAACTGTTTTCTCTAGAAATACATTTGATGAAAAAAAAACAAACTGGAATTATTATTATTTCTTACTTTCAGGGATAAAAGTTGTAATAATATTTTAAATAAAATTAACTCTGTGGTTGTTAAAGCATCATATCAAAAGAGGTAGATGGATTTTTTAATTAAATTTGAGGATATGTTTGGCAAGGTCTGTTTTAAAATATAAGCTGGGTGGTATACTGAGAATTCATTTTGGGAGAGAGAACCTCCAATAGGGAAGTAGGCATCTCACAGAGACACCCTGTAATTTTCCAGGTCAGCTTCAACATCAGTTTGTAGTCAAGCACTTGAGTAACTTTATCTACCTTATCTAATATTGCAGAATTGTAGTTCATATCAAACATTTACTTAATAATAGTTAATGATTTCTTTGAGCAACTCTGGCAGGTCAGCAAGTCTTTTTATGAAATGTTAATTTGCATACTATCAAAATCTGTTGAAAATCCAAAATAATTCTAAAATTTTATTTTAAAACAATCTCTTTTAATTTCCAAATTGTACTTATTACAACTATCATCATATGCTGGGATTAATAGTTTTCAGTCTTCAAGTAAATCTGTACTTTAAAAATAAAGTGTATCTTCGTAATGAGTACTAGACTCATGGTCTTGACAGTGAAATAATCTGATTGGTTCAACCTGCTACTCTAATTCAGTTGGTTATTTGCGATCATAGATACTTATTTGTATATGTAGTCAAGTCTTAATTAAACATACTAAGAGGAATGATGACAGAATGAATAATTGCAAGTAATTTACATCAGACTTTGAAATGGTTGCAATTTTTCTTTCTGTTACTTTCATCAGTCTTACTTTGTGCATATTTATTCATGGGACTTTGTACTTATGAAACAAATATAGTAGGGATGTGATTTGACTCATATGAACATTTAGGGTATTCTTACTGATCAGTTGTTCATAAGATCTATTAATTATTTCCTTGAATTTCCAATTTAGTTATATTACCCAGCTTATAGGAACCCTGGAAGCACATTGGATGTTTTGTAACTAACCCAACTAACAGCGATTAAGTTGATTCCAACTCATAGCAACCCTATAGGATGGAGGAGAAGTGCCCCATACGTTTTCCAAAGCTGTAACTCACAGAAACAGACTGCTACTTCTTTTTCCCACAGTGACTGGGTTTGAACCACCAGCCTTTTGGTTGGTAGCCAAGGACTTTAACCACTGCACCACCAAGGGCTCCTTGTTTTGTTACATAGATTCAAAAAAAGAAAAACCAAAATTGTTGTTGTTAAGTCAATTCCAACTCAGAGCAACTGTATTTACCACTGTTTAAAAAAAAAAAAAAAAATCTGTTACTGTCTTTTGCCCCTATTTTTAAAAATGTAGTCTTCAAGTCATAAAATCTTTATTAAAAAAGAAACCCCAAAGATTATACAATGTATTCATCTAGCTCCAGGCCCCTCTGTTATTTGCTCTGAGTGTAAGAAGCAGCTGGCTGAACATCAGGAAAGTAAGCTATTCCAGCTGCTTACTTTTTATAGTAAATGTTGGGAGAAGTTAGCAAACAAGGATTAGACTATTCTGCAATTTTAAGTGTTCTCAGATGAAGAGAATTGTAACTATTAAATGTGAAGTTTTCCAGTGTAATGAAAATCAAAGTTATATGAATTTGTAAAAGGCTTTTATGAAAACCATTTATAAAAAGCTCACAAAATTATTTGGGTCTGAAATGGAAGGGATAGAAAAGATTAAAGTGAAAAAAAATGTGTTTTCTTCCCCTGTTAATAATTATATCTCAATAAAGTAGTATCAGATGAGAATCATTACTTTAAGACATCTGTGCTGACTGAACTGTTAATAAGTAGATGGAAACCTCTAACAAAACAAAACAAAACAAATTAAAATTGAGCACTTTCATTCCTAAGAATAAATATTCAGAAGCTAGTAGATAGCTAAACAGAATATCCTAATTCTTCCTAATTTATCTTTCATCTGTCTATATGGTTAGTCTCACTTGCCACTAGCTGTGGTATGCCTGGCCCTCTCAGGGCTTTTTAATTGGCATTGGAACTTATAACTGTGCAGCAGAGACTTTGATAGTAAATTTGAGATGAAGCCCAGGAATTTATCCCTAACAAGCTGGCTCAGGTTAATCTAGTGCCGGTGTAAAGAGGCCACTTAATGATAGTCCTGTGATGTCAGCACCTCTGTCCTACCTGCTCACATTGGTAGAGCTGAAGAAGAGTGGAAAAAGTGAAATGTCTACAAAATGTGTTAGTGTACCCATATTATTAGACATGTACAACATATAACCATTCCCACCCCATGTCTACTTCCAGGAAGGAAAAAAAAAAAAAAAAAAACTAGATTAAAAACTATATTTAGCACCCAAATTACAATAAAATTTTTTAAAAAACCAAACTATATTTGGTAACTTGGCTTCATTGAATAGACCACTCTCTTACCTGTTCATTCCTCAAGATACGGACTATAGTTACTGGTTTTAGATATGCACTGTAGTTACTGGTCTTAATTTTGAGAAGAGAATAGTTGTTCATTTAGTGAAGTAATTAACCTTATTGTGTCTTTGTGTCATAGATTCCAGGGTGTAATGTTTTTATACATCATTAGCCAGCAGCAATTCATTACTACTTGGGCTGAATGAGGATTGTTTGAGGTTAAATTGTGACTCTTCCAGCATATTTAGGATCCATTTGCTCATCAGCCATTGAGTGTTCTTTTTTATATATTATCAAAATATAGAAATAATCCTCTAACACTGTATATAGTAAATAGACAAATTACAAAAAGAAATACATGAAATCTGGTGGTAATCATTTGAAATGGTTAAATTCAGTGTTAAGTTTCATTCATTTTATATGAAGGGACACAGCTTAAGGAATACACTTGGCAGTCGGACTTTGACTTTCAGCAGTATTATTAACCTAGAAATGTAAACATGAGCCGTTTATAAAGTTAATGCAGTTTAAAATCTGTTTTTTCATAACTAATCAAGTAAGAAACAACTATTTGTAATTTACCTTTCTTTTAACATCCATTGAACCCAATATACCCTAAGAAATAAAATAAACTTTTGTCTTTATCTTTTTTAGTCTCTGACGCTAAGACTTCAAGACTACCCATCTTTGTCTCATCTAGTTGTTTATGTACCATCTATTCATGGAAGTAAGGTAACAAATGGATTAATGTTACCAGAATGTTTTGGGGATATACATGCTAAATTTTGAAGTTATTTTTTGATGAATTCTTCTTTTATATAAGGCTTATGTAAAACAATAGCCAGTGTGATGGGTCACATCAAACTGATAAATCATTAGGATCATCTACTCTAACATGAACTAAGCAGAATAAAATCAAGTCCCCTTTTTCCAAGTAAGAATTAGTTCCACTTTATCAGTCTTTGAAGAGCAATTAATTTATATTTAAGATTAAAACCAAAGCCAAACCGAACTCACTGCCATCAAGTCGTCAAGTCAAGGACTCATAGCAACCCTTCCTTGGGTTTCCGAGGAGGTATCTCTACAGAAGTAGATTGCCCAATCTTCCTTCCAAGGAGATGAGATTATGTGCCACCAATTATAGAAGGTATACAAATGAGGAAAACATAGATCCTGTTCTCAGAAAGCTACATACTGTTGGACCAAGGGAGAAAAATATATTTGCTGGGGAAGAGAGTAAGACTAAAAGAGGTACTCAAAAATGTGTAACACAAGTCAGAATATAGCAAGGGCATGAAAGAGTAAAAGGGGGAAGATCTCTGATTGAATCACAGAAGGCTTTATAATGAGGTGATTTTTGAAATGACCTTGAAAGATAGTTAGGATTTTGATAGGTAGAATGAACATTCTGGACCTGTGCTGTTCAACAGGCACATATGGCTATTTAAATTAATGAAAATTTGAAGTTCAGTTCCTCAGTTACACTAGTGACATTCTAAGTGTTCAATAACTTCATTGCAGAAAGTTCTAATGGCACTGTTCTAAAAACACTGTTTAGACAGAGGCACAGTGAAAGCAAAGGGTAGAGGTGGGAAGGCAAAGGATATATTTGGAAAACAGTACATAAATGAACAGTAATTTTGAAAGGATGGACACCATGGGTGGAATCATACTGGAAGAAAAATCTAGAAAAGTAATTTATAGCCTTATGTGAGGGCTGTAATCGGAACATTGAGGATTTTGCAAAATTCAAGAGTTAGTAGATAGATGTATGGTTTTTCAACACAGTAGTAATGGTATCAGAGCTATTTATTAGGGAAGATTAATCTGTGGTGTAGGATGGATCAGAAGCGGGAAGACTAGGCACCTTACGAGGTTCGCGCTAGGGAAGTGGGAGTAGAAATAAAAAGATGGTGATTTTGAGAGAAGTAGGGGAGAAGGAAGCAGATGGAAGTTAAAGGACCTCTGATCCTCCCCTTTCCTCTTTCTACCTTTGAGATCCGCTCTCTGTCCCCACTTTTGCTTTTCCAAACTCCTCCCATGATACTTAGTTTAGAACTTCTTTGACAAAGTTACTACATTGAATTATCATTTGTTTGTGTATGTCTTTATTGTCATCACCATATTATAAACTATCGGAGAGTAAAGACTAGATTTGTTTTATTCTATTTTGCATTCTCAGATTTCAGTGACTACCACATAAATGCTCAAAAAATGTTCCTTGAATTAGAAAATTGACTGACCTTGGTAGTGAAAATTATTAGGAAAATTAAAAAGAAATGGGGAAAGGACAAAGGGGATGCATTTGAAAATCATCTCAAAGAATGAGCCTCACCAGTGCCTTAGATTAGATTCATTGTTCTGTTTTGCTTAGCTCAAGTAAGAGGTAATTCACCATCTTCAATACTAAAAGCTCTCTTTAAGAGTTTTCTGTCAGGTAAGTTGATTTTGAATGAATCTAACATCTTTCCAAAACATGGAAAGTTGCTCTTGTAATTAATGACCCTTTCTGCAAATAGGTACTCTTGGCAGCCTAATAAATATGTAATATGTCTTAATGCTCTTTGGAAAGTTGGAAAGTAGCACTACTGACTCTCCTCTCCCTAAAATGCAGCTCTTTCTCTCTAGAGTGATGACTTAGGCCTGCCCTATTCCTCCTGTCTGTGTTATAGCCCATCATCAAGAGAGGGTATATATATTCAAATGGGCAATTATAAAAACTGAGTCAACTGATATCCTAATATATTTCTAGAAATGCAAAACATGGAATTATCTGCATTTTTTATTAAAAAAAAAACAAAATCATTACACCCATTAGGAATTTACTTACCTCAGAGGTTTTAGAGAAAGAGCCTTGAATTCTTTCTTGAGTTAGAGTTTATTCCATTGTGCAAAACTAAAAGCATAGCCCAAATTGTAAAGCAGTGATAAAAATTGTATTAACTACCTTTACAAAATTATTTAAAACTGATTTTAAAAATACGTGGGTCACCCACAGTACTTTGTAAAATTATAATGAATACTCTTGCTTATAAATGACTTCTCTAAATATCTGATTGTGTTCGTTTCCTTGTATGTAAAGAAGGAGAAATAGAAAGAAAGCCCTTTAACAAGTTTTTCTTTTTTTCTCCCATGTGTGTACTACAGTCTCTAATAACAATTATTGGTCTGCTTTTCACTTTCAAAAACAATAAAAAAATGTACCCAATAGGCAAGCAAACAACACTGCTTCAAAACATCTAACAAGTAGTTATAAGAAAAATATAGGATGGAGCCCACTGGCTTTCTGCTTTCTCTGGGCAGCAAAGTACTTGCTAACCAGAGTTAAGCATCAGATTAACCACTTCTTTTGTTCTTTTAGATCAAAATTATTTGGTCGCATTATGGAGATTAATAAAATTAAAAGCATACCTCATTTTATTGTGCTTTATTACGCCTTGCAGATTTTTGTGTTTTTTAAAAATTGAAAGTTGTGGCAACCCTGCATTGAGCAAGTCTTTCAACACCATTTTTTCCCTTGTGCTCACTTCCTATCTCTGTGTTACATTTTGGTAATTCTCACAAAATTTCAAACTTTTTCATATGCTATTACACACTAACTAGACTGTAGTATAGTGTAAATATAACTTTTATATGCACTGGGAAACTGAAAAATTTGTGTACCTTGTTTTATTGCAGTGGTGTGGAATTGAACCCACAATATCTGTGAGATATACCTGTATATACGTTTACCATAAACAGTTCTTACTGCAGACAGCTGAGAACAAAGTTTTTTTTTATGCAGTTATAGAAATATAATTAGAAAAGAAATATTACAAAAAGTTGTAATGATACAGATGTCACATTAGCTTTGCTTTTTTGAGATAGCATTTTTTTCTTCATAAGTAGGAAACCTTTTTTCAATTTGTAATAATCACTGTTTAACCTGAAATAATCTATACAAATAACATTAACCATCTGTAGATGAATTGCAATATGTCTCCAAAAGCCTTTTGTAATCTAATTAGATTGTAGATACTTAATGAATGTGGGATCTTTAAAAAAAGATGCAAAGCAAAATCACATTTTTCTTTTGACTATGAAAATATTTAAAAAAAAAAGTTCTGTGGAGTGGGATCTAACTCATAGTGACCCCTCCTTGGGTTTCTGAGGCAGTATCACTATGGAAGTAGATTGCCCAATCTTTCTTCCGAGGAGTGGCTGGTGGGTTTGAACCACCAGCCCTCTGGTTAGCAGTCAAGTGCCTTAGCCACTATTTAATTCCCTAATTAATCATAAATTAGCCTTAGCCCTTAATGCTTTGATCTGTCCTCCAATGTGCCTGTTCTACAAACACTTAAAACTAACTAAGAAAACTTTTCTATGGATCTGTTTTTAATACAAATAATCCTCTAATAATTTATCTAGTAAGTTAAATAAGATTTACTTACCAAGTTTTTTCATCATAGTATCTCTTCTTGAAGAATTCTTGCTTAGCCACAATCTAAGTATAGCACAATTGTGCTAGATGATGCTTATTCTAAAGCTGACGTTTATAGAGCTTTATTTTTCGCTCAAACTTTCAGTGAAGATATTTTACTATAAATTTAATTCTGTTTTTTTCTAATGAAACAGTGTTTTATATTTCAGTTTGTTGTAGACTGTGAATTCTTTAAAAAAGAGACAAGATCCATACAGCTTCCTGTAACCCATCTTTTTTCCTTTGGTAAGTACTTTGTGGAAGTATTAAGAATTGCTTTTATTTCTAGCAGAATGCTGATTTAGTTTTCCAGTTAGCTTCAATAAAGCAGTGTCTTCTAAGATCAATGTGTAATTCTTAGAGTACCCATGTAATGTAGTTGAGTGGTTTAATTCTAATTTGGTACTGAGTCAGCAGCCATCTTCTGAGAGGATAACTGTAAAATTTCTTCATAATCACATACATTTCTGGGTAATCAAGTAAGTGTGTGTGTTTTCCTGTTAATTTATACTAAATATTGATCCTTTCTATAAAAAGTCTGTTATAAGGTACAAATTGCTATCTTCCCTATGAAGGTTTCAAGATATCTCTTTTTTTAAATTAGTAATTTTAGATTTACTGAAAAGTTATAAAATGAGTAGAGTTCCTATAGTGTTTGCATCCTACATAAACATAGTACAATTTTCAAAACTAAGAAAATAGCATTAGTACAATGGTACTAACTAAAGTTTTCACCAGTTTTCCACTAGTGTCCTTTTTTTCCAGGTTCTCACATAATATTTAGTTGTCATGTTTCCTTGTTGTTATGTGCCGTCGAGTCGGACCAACTCATAGCTACCCCTCCTTGGGTTTCCGAAGCAGTATCACTACAGAAGTAGATTGCCCCATCTTCCTTCTGAGGAAGGAATGACTTTTGAAAAGTCATTATAAATTATGTATTTTATCCAAAATTTATTGTACCTCACTCCTTCATACCAGAGGCTAATATTTGTATACTAATTTCTTAGTATTAAATATTTTATCATCATTTTTACATTGTTTAACCAACTAGTACATTAAAAAAAATTCTTCTGTATTCTAAGTAATATAGTACTTTCAATTCAACAGGGTTGTCTTCAAGAAAAGTGGTATTAAATACAAATGGCCTATTTTACAATATAGAGCTTCTGAACTTTGGGCAGGTAATTATCCTGACTCTAACAAGAAGGGTTGGGTTTTACTTTACTATTTAGTTAAATAAGCGTACAAGTAAATATTTGTTTTTGTTTTGTTTGGTGGTCAAATATTAGATATATCAAGCTTTTAAAATCAACGTGGTGAGCAAGTGCTCAGGAGTCAAAGGTAAATATATTTCCTATAAAATGTATAAGAAAGAGTGTTGTCATTTGAATAATCATAAGGTCTTCACTTGGATTTTCTATAATATTTAACTCTTCCATGTATTTTTTATAAAGTAAAATTAAATATCTGATACTAGAAAGTATCTATTCCCAAGAATTTGACATAGACCTTTCTTAACAGTAAACATCTTTATCTGTTCAGTTTGAATATCCACATTTAAAAAATACTATATCTCTTCTTTTTATAGTAATTAGATTTAGCTGTTGAATATTGGTTTTTAGTGCTTAATACTTCTCAAATGCTCTAATTTTTTTTTAAGTCTAATTATTATTATCTAGGAATTCTTCATAATTTTTTAGAATGAGGTATAATTCTTATGGATCTTTTTTTTTTAAAGGCTAATTGTGTAAATAACTAGGTATTATAGCAGCTTTTGCAACATTTGATAAAAAATAATGATTACTAATGTGTTTGCTTTTTTGTTTTAACAGAAGAAATAACTAGTATCTATAAACTGCATATTCCCTGGTCTTATGAAGATTCACTAACCATTGCACAGTAAGTGTATGAAAGAATTTAAATGTTGGTGTTTTTGAATAATTTATTTAAATCACTATTAAAGTATGCATGTATCCTTTATGTAGTAGCATTGTGCCCATAATTTAAGGTAATATATAATATTCTTTTTAAAATTATACATAACTTAAACCTTACTTGCTTGAAACACAAACCCCTCCTACCCTATCCTATTCCTGTGTCCTAGGGGCATTCAAATATCTGTCCATTTATCGTTGTATGTATTCAGATGTCTGGCATCTAGCTTCTTCTGTATCATTTCACTTTTATTGTGTTAAGGATGATTGAACCATGCTCATTTATCAGAATTTTATATTTAAGAATTGCTATTTAACTTATCATTTCAGGGTTCCATCTTCCACAGAAATTTCTCTGAAACTCCATATTGCTCAACCAGAAAATGATAGCCACGTAGCCTTATTAAAAATGTACACATCATCAGACTGTCATTATGAGGTGAGTTATAAGCTGGAGATGCTTTTTAAATAATCGTCTCAGATATATAATAGTATGGAAGCCAATAAATATAAAACACAAACCAGAAAAAAAAAAAAAAAAAAAAACATTGCCATTGAGTCGATTCTGACTCATGGCAACCCAATGTGTTATGGAATAAAACTACTTCATAGGGTTTTCTTAGCTGTAATCTTTATAGAAGCAGATCACCAGGCTTTTCTTTCATGGTGCTGCTGCTGGGTGGGTTCAAACCACCAACCTTTATGGTAGAGGATGGGCTCAAATTGTTTATACCACACAGGGACCTTATAAAAAATAAGACATTTAAATATAGTAAACTTTCTCCATTTTGCCAATTAGCACTACCTCAGTATATCCTTAGCTGGACCATTTGCAAGTATGCATCTTAATATGTAATAAAAAATGAAGTGAAAATTGAGGCTGCAGATTAACCTTCTGAATTTGATAGCCCAAAGTCCAGAGTCCTCTGTAAAATGAACATGAAATCAGCTGGCATGGCTTTACTGCAGTAATCAACATGATGTTTATTGGTTTACAAGGTCTATTCGGTTAGCTAAAGGATCTTCTTTCCTTCTCATTAATTATTTTAAGCTCTCTTAGTCATTAATATGTATGATTTACTGCATATTGTGTTTGTTTTACAAAGTTGATTTCTTGATTCTAGAGAAGGAAAACAGACTCAGTAGTAACATTTTACTTATATATTGATTCATGAACTGAAAGAGACCCTCCCTATATCATAACATTCCAACAACTTCAGATTTAAGGAATTAAAATACATATTTAATTGGTGGTGATATCATAGGTCTCTGGTTTATATGAAAAATCTTATTTCTGCTCAATTGCTTTAAACCATGCTTAAATAATTTGGATTCTTTGTAAGAACTAACTTTCTTTGAGTGGTGTAGGATTGGTATTAGCAGGTGAATAGAATCTGTCCCTCTGAGCAAGTTTCAGTTGGAGCTGTATTATGAATTAATTTAGATTTCATGGAATTTATGGGTGCTCTGGTGGTGTAGTGTCTAAGGCATTTGGCTGCTAACCAGAAGGACACCTCAGAAACCCAAGGAGGTTCACTATGAGTCGGAATCAACTTGATGGCAGTGAGTTTTTGAGTTTTGGTATCTTCAGGAGCTCTGGTGACACAGTGGTTAATGCATTCAGCTGCTAACCAAAAGATTAGTAGTTGGAACCCCAGATCTATTCAGTGGGAGAAAGTTGTGGCAATCTGCCTCCATAAAGATTTACAGCCTTGGAAACCCTATGGGGCAGGTCTGGTCTGTCCTGTATGGTTGCTGTGAGTCAGAATTAACTTGGTTTTTACTATCTTTTAACAGTGAAGGGTTTTTTAGGGATGTAATGGCTTCATACTTGTGCCTTATTTTTATATTTTACAGAGATAGTAAAAATTACATTATTTTGACTCTAAATACTGCAGTGGTCTCAAAATGTGCATGTGTTTATGAGCCCATATTTTGATAAAATACGGTTATTTTATAACCTCCCTATGAAAGATGTATCTCCTTTTCCCAGTCTTCCCAATGTCAAAGAAGGAGTGTTTTTTGGTAGAGATAATCAATAATAAATTTTCTTTTTAAAATATTATTTTGGCTTTAGTGTTTGTAGATGTGCTCTATTTGTTCATGGTCTTATGCCATGTGAAATGTATTTTTAGGACATTTACTCAGAGCTGGCTTAATTATATTTTGAGGCATACAATTGTAGGCTTTAGATTTTTAAAGTAGTGATGATTATATAGTAAATGATTAATTTGTACTTAATTTTTTTTTTTGAGCAAAGATATGGACTCATTTATTTAATAAATTCCTTTTGTTGACATGATCTGGGGAATGAGATACTCTAGTTAATTAAGTAGTCTAGTTAGTAAAGGGTCATCATATATACCATAGCATTCATCCAATGGCCAAAGATTACAATACAGGAAAATAATACTTAACACCAAAACTATACTCGATATATGTAAATGTTGATAATCCAGAAGATTCTTTAAGATCTTGAGTGTCTTTAGGTATATCATTATGAGAAATTAATTTTTAGACTTAGAGACAGGTAGAAGTGCTCACTTTAACAAAATGTGTACTAGAGGAATTTAGGGGAAATAACCTTTTTTTTTATTTTTTGTAATTGTTTTAAACTAGGTGACAGTTAAGACTTCCTTTCCACAAATACTTGGACAGGTAAGAGAGATTCCTGGTTAATTACTTAGATGCTGTAAAGCAGGGGGTGCCAAACTTTTTCTGTGAAGGGCCAGATAATAAATGTTTTAGGCTTTACACATTATGTATGGTCTCTGTTGCCACTGCTATTGCTTCATTTTTCTTCTTTCTTCCCACATTTTAATAAAATAAAATCCAAAACTATTTTGGCTCGTAAGCTATAGTTAGCAACCCCTGCTTTAAGGTGTTGTTTTCCATGATACTTCTTAGAAGGGCTTTCTAGAAAGAGCTGATAACCAATTCTCAAACAAATTAATACTTTTTTTGTCAAAATGAATATCAAATTAAAATGTCATGTTCCTCATACAACATCATAATTCATTGTCCAGTAAATGTGTGGTCTCTGTCATATAAATAAACATTTTCAAAAAATGTATACATGCTGAGTTTATAAAACAAAAAAAGTTATATTAAATGTAAACATGTTGAAATAATTTAAATTCATTTGGAGTATTTTTCTATAATTCATACATAAGTAGTGTTTCAAAATACTTCATAAAGCAATAGAACTATGGACATTGTTATTCATCATCATTAAAATGTACAGAATTGTAAAACCTGGACATAAAGAAGATAATAGTGATTAATTAAGGAAATTACATAATTTGGAATTTCACTAAAATTTTTATTGTAGTTTTTATTACTTTTACTGTTTTTATTTTTGAGATGTTATGCTTTATAATTTAGACATAGTAAGAAAAAATTTAAGTCATTTATTACTCTGGTGTAATACCATGAAAAACTTACAAATCAAAATTAAATAAATTTTTTTATATGCATTATCTCATTTGATCCTCACAACAACCTGGTGAAAATTATTATTATAAAATTTGCAACACTAGAAATTTCTAAGTTAATGGGTAAAACTTTTATGCCAAATTAGAAAGAGAAGATTAAATGAAAATAAAAGTTGGAAAGTATTATCATGGATAGTTGTAATAAATACTCTAACATGTTAAGGGGCCGAATATAAAGATAAATTATTTCTTGGAACATAGAGAAAGAATTCATACTATTATGTAATATGACTGGAGTGTATTGGGAAGAATATAACATACTATTATTTTGGGATTCATAATTCAGATCAAAGATTAAAAAGTCAAGTTAGTTTGATACTCTGTAGTCAAGCATAGTTACGTGTACAACAAAAGAGGATTGACTAATATTCTTATTTAGACATGGAAACCTTTCTAAAGAATAGGAATATATGGACCTTAAAGAATCAGTAATGGGTTATTTTTTCAATATAAAATAAAAAATTGTGGTAATTTAATATTTATGGTAATTGAGTTACCTCAAGGTATTAGAAATTATAAGATACTTTTCCTTCAAACTTGTTTGAAATTTTAACTCAAGGATAGTAGGAGAATGAATTGAAGTTACATAATATGTTTTATACTTTTTAGAAATTATACATATTTTGAATGCTTTAGATTAAGTTTGAAAGCACTTCAGGAAGAGGAGTAAAGATAAACCACTTGGAAAAATCTTGAGTCTTTGACTAGATAATTTTCTGGAAATTAATATTTTTTTCAGATAGAGGAAAATACATTTACATATTCTTCAGTCTCCTCTTATGAAAGAGAACAAAAAGTAAAGTGAAAGTTACTTTCTCAAGAAAATCCCATAAAGTCTAGTAAATTGTTACTCTGTCGTAATGAAGTCCACTGTTGCCAGATCTCTACATTTTAAGAGAAGCTGGAAATCTGGATTTTTAGGTGAAATCTTTTAAGTTTTGAATGTCAAAAACCGGATACTAAGCCAAGTGAAGCCTCTCTGCTGTTTGAGTATGACCCAAGGAGGCCACTTTGTGATTGTTGATTTAGTCTCGTCTTTTACTAGCCATTTCTCTAAGTTCCAGAAACACTTAATTTTCTAACAATGATAGTCATTCAAAAGACTTTATGTTCAGAATACACTGTGTGGGAACCCTTACAGGTTTCTAAAGGCAGTGAAGAATGTTGAAGGTTAATAATTTCAGCTAACATTTTCTAATCATTTACCATATGGCAGTTAGTAGTCCAAATGCTTTACACAAATGAGCACATTTAATCCTCACAGTCCCCTGTGAGGTAAGTGTTATTATCTCCATTCTACTGATGAGGACATAAAAAGGAAGGTAAAGTAACTTGCCCAAGGACACAGACCGAGTGAGAGGCAAAGCTGGAGTCTACACCTGGTGGTCTGACACTGAGCTTGCTATGCTGCTTAGCTTTCCTTCCATATTCCTGATAAGTAAGTTATGCTGCATATATATCCTAGGAAGTCATTGGAAGACAATAAGTATTAGTAACCAGACAGAAAAATGACCGTTTCCCTTCTTCTCAACTCTTTCTTCCCCCACTCAAAATTATTAACTGTAAATCATGAGTATGGAATAGAAACCTTTTTTAGTTTTTCTAGTCTCTTTAACCTGGGAATCCATGGAGAGCTTCAGGGAGCCTGAACTTCTCTGAAATTTACCTAACATTTTTTCTAAACATGTATTTTCATATATTTTACCAGATTGCCAGGGGAGTTAAAGCTCGTTCTAAAATATTTCTATGAGATGGACAATGTGTTTAAAACTAAATCTCTTTTTAATACTTAACCTTAAAGAAATAGCATTTTGATTTTGCTATATGTATGTTTTATACAGATACTGGACCAGCTTCTTCTTTCTCCCTCCGTCTCTCCAAGAATACTTTGTAGATGTTATATACTTCTTCTCTTGGGGGGGCCACTCCATCCTGTATTAATCAGACTCTTTCCTGTCTTACTTGTTCCTTGAAATATTTTTAGTATGTTAGATCTTGTCTTGGTTTCTTAATGCTGCCATACTGCTATGGCAGATAAGTGGATGACTTGCAGCACTATAACATAATGGTTAAGAACTTCGACTTTGAATTTAAATCAGTTCCACAGAGATTTCTGAAGACAGTTAAGAACAAAAGAGGTTAATAATAGCAGCTAATGTTTTCTGGTAGTTTACCATGTTTAAGTTACTATTCTAAATGCTTTATACCAATGAACACACTTAATCTTCACAACCACCTGTTTGTAAGTACTATTACTGTTCCCATTTTACTGATGAGGACATAGAGAGGAAAAGGTGAGTAACTTGCCTATTTTATTTCTAATTGTGCAAGTTATTTGCGCTCTTGTGCTTGAATTAAAATAGGGATAAGAATAGAACCTACATCAAAGGGTTTTTGGGAGGAAAGCATGAGATTATACATGAGACGTTTAGCATTATACCTGGAACCTACTGACTGCACAGTAAAAGGTGCTTTAAAAACCGTTTTGTAGCATATGTAAGTCAATTATATATACTCTTTATTATGTCTGATAAAAAATTCAGATAACATATTTTTAATATGCTGTATATTCTTAATATTTGTTTTGAGTTTTAATATAATTTCTAGAAATATCTTTGTGGTCATATCAGAAAAGATATAAAGTGAAGAAAGACATTTTTACTTTGTGTCAGAGAACATTTATTTCATTAATAGGAATATTTAAAAATTGCTCATTATCTGTTTTTTAGGTAGTTAGATTTCATGGTGGAGCTCTTCCGGCCTACATTACATCTAGTATCCTTCTTGCTTATGGGGGGCAATTATACTCTCTTTTCTCAATAGGTAAGAATGTTTATCATTCTAAAGCTATTTTTGTTATGAATGTTAGAGTAACTATGATATATATGTAGTTATATATAGATGTATAATCTTTTAAATCTACTATATTGAACTGTTGTTTGTTACGAAACATAATAAGGGGGTTCTTAAAAGCAACCACATAGTAAGTAAGTAGTAGCTATGATGGCTATTCTTGGGAATGCCAAAAGAGCACGTGGTTTTATGACCAACCTTTTTTACATCTTTAGAAAACTAGCCTAGAGACCTTCAGTTTTTGATCTTAAGGGCTGCAAATTATTAACATTCTCTTACTGTGTCACATTTGTATAAGTTAGCTCTTAGTTGTTTTTTTTAAAGTACACAGAAGTGAATAATATAATAATCTTCATGTAATAATTATTTCATATTTATGTCTTGAAAAAGGACCAAAACCAATAACCATAGTGCTATTAAACACCCAAAAAATTAGCAGTAATTCTTTAATATTATCAAATGAAATTTTTGTTTTAAAAATTTTTAACAGTATCCAAGTAAGATCCAAATATATCAGACAGTGTTTCACTGCTCTTCATAGTTCTCACTGGCCAGTTCTTTGAGAAGTGGATGGCCCCTTCCTTCTTCCGAGTCTGTCTTAGTCTGGAAGTTCCCCTGAAACCTGTCCACCATAGGTGACCAGTGGCATAGCCTCCAGCCTTACAGCAAAACACAAGCTACCACAGTATGACAAACTGACAGACGAGTGGTGGATGTTGTCATGTTGTCAGAAGAGACCATTCCCTGGAAAAGCTTATCATGCTTGGTAAAGTGGAGAGTCAACGAAAAAAAAAAAAAGAAGGCCTTCAACGAGATGGTTTGACACAGTAGCTGCAAGGATGGGCTCAGATATAGCAAGGATTGTGAGGCTGGCACAGGGGCAGTGTTTTTGTTCTGTTGTACATAGGGGTGCTGTGAGTTGGAGTCAACTCCAAGGCACCTAACAACAACAACAACAAATAAAATCTACACATTATAGTTGGTCTTTTAAGTTTCTTTATCTTAGGTTCTACTCTCCTTTCCCCTACCTCCTGCAATTTATTTATTGAACAAACCTGGTTGTTTGCACGAGTGAGTTTCCCATGGTCTAGATTTTGCTGATTGTATCCTTATGGTGTAGTTTAACATATTCTTCTCTTTTCTCTATTGCTTGTTGTTGTTATGTGCCGTCGAGTCAGCCCCAACTCATAGTGACCCCTCCTTGGGTTTCTGAGGCAGTATCACTACAGAAGTAGATTGCCCAACCTTCCTTCTGAGGAGTGGCTGGTGGGTTTGAACCGCCAGCCTTCTGGTTAGCAGTCCAGTGCCTTAGGCACTATGCTACCAGAGCTCTATTGCTTAAAATTTGATAATTAGAGCAAAATGCTTAATAGATTGAGGTAGTTCTCTCTCTCTCTCCAAGAATGCTTTATAGGTGTTGTACACTTCTATTAGGAGGCACTCAGTCCCATTTTAATCATATTCTTCCCTATCTTCTTGTTCATCAAAATATTTTCAATTTATCTTAGATCTTTTTTTAGTTACTTAGTGCTGCCATGACAAAAATGCCACAAGTGGATGTCTTTAAGGAACAGAACTTTATTTTTTCACAGTTTAAGAGTCTGCAAGTCTGAATTCAGGTCATGGCTCTAGAGGAAAGTCCTTCCTCATCTACTTCAGCTCCTAGTAGCTACCACCAATCCTTGTAGATACATTGGTCTCAGTAGTTTGTCTTCCTCTTTCCCTTGTGTATGCCTCTTTGTCTAATCTGCCCATTTTATAACTCAGATGTGATTAGGTTTTGGATACCCCATACTCAGGTGTGACTCATTAATGGAACTACAGGAGATCTCTAATTCCAAACATGCTCATAGATACAGATATATTGTTGTTGTTGTTACTTGCCATCGAGTCAGACCCGACTCATAGCGACCCATCCTTGCGTTTCCGAGGCAGTATCACTACAGAAGTAGATTGCCCCATCTGACTTCCAAGGAGTGGCTGGTGGGTTTGAACCGCCAGCCTTCTGGTTAGCAGTCACATGCCTTTAGGCACTATGCTACCAGAGCTCTTAGGGGTTATTATTTCAACACATTTTTGAGGATATAATTCAGTCCATAACAGACCTCCTTCCTAATTTTCTTTCAGGTCATCCTGATTTCTTTCTCTCTCTCTCTTTTTTTTTTTTTATAGATATATGGGCCATTGCTTCCATATTACATTTTTGTTCTGTATGTGAATAAGGAAGACAGATCAATTTCTTGAGAATTCATGATTTATCTCTTCCAAATTTCTGGGGTTTGGGATCCTTCAAGTTTTAAGAGCACACCAAGAAAATTCCTTCATTGTTTTCCACCTTGTATGTGTGCCTGAAGTTTCTTCCCTCCATTCTGAGGACATCTCAAGACAGAGTCACTGCAAGATCATCTAGTTCTCCATTCTGCATGTGGAGAGACATGTAGAATATGTAATGCATGGAACAAAACTCTCCAAAATATCACAATTAGAACAGTTTCCAAGGACCCTAAACTCTGTAGACTCTCAAATACTTGTTGGACTTGAACAGTAATCAAGGGAGTCATGAGATTGTTAGGTGCCACTGAGTCATCTCCGACTCATAGACACCCTGCACAGCAGAACAAAACACTGCTCAGTCCTATGCCAGCTTCATGATCCTTGCTGTACTGGAGCCATTGCTGCAACCACTGTGTCAGTCCATCTTGTTGACGGCCTTCGCCTCTTTCATTGACCCTCCATCTTACCAAGCATGACATCCTTCTCCAGGAAATTGTCCCTTTTGACAACATGACCGAAGTAGGTATGATGAAGTCTGGCCATCCTCACTTCCAGGAAGCATCCCAGCTGCACTCCCTCCAGGACAGACTTGTTATTTCTTTTAGCTGTCTGTGGTACTTTCAGCATTCTTTGCCAGTACCGCAGCTCGAAAGCATCAATTCTTCTTCGGTCTTCCTTATTCATTGTCCCGCTCTCACATGCATGTGAGGTGATTGAAAATACCATGGCTTGTGTCAGGCCCACCTTAGTCCTCAAGGAGACATCTTTGCTCGTCAGCACTTGAAAGAGGTCCTTTGCAGCCAATTTGCCCAGTGCTATATGTTGTCTGATGTCCTGACTGCTGCTTCCATTGGCTTCGATTGTAGAACCAAGCAATGTGAAGTCTTTGACAATTTCAGTCTTTTCTCCATTTATTATGGTGCTGCTTATAGGTCCAGTTGTGAGGATTTTTGTTTTCTTTATATTGAGATGTAATCCATATTGCAGACTGTAGTCTTCAGTCTTCATCAGTAAGTG
>NW_006921961.1:32487-33071 GCF_000298275.1 Orycteropus afer afer
TAATTTGTTATGATCCACACACTCAAATGCTTTTTCATAGTAAATAAAACACAAGTAAACATCTTTCTGGTATTCTTTGCTTCGAGCCAAGATCCATGTGACATCAGCAACGATGTCCTTCATTCCACGTCCTCTTCTGAATCTACCTTACATCTCTGGAAGTTCTCTGTCAGTATACTACTACAACCATTTTTGAATTATCTTCAGTAAGATTTTACTTGTGTGCGATATTAATGATACTGTTCGATAATTTCACCATTCTGTGAGATCACCTTTCTTTGGAATGGGTACAGATATGCATCTCTTCCAGTCAGTTGGCCAGGTAGCTGTCTTCCATATCTCTTGGCATAGCCTGGTGAGTGCCTCCAGTGGGGCATCCATTTGTTGAAACATCTCAATGGGTATTCTTTACCAGTTCCTTTAATGCAGCTTCAACTTCTTTCTTCTATACCATTGGTTCTTGATCATATGCTACCTCCTGAAATGGATAAAGATCTACCAGTTCTTTTTGGTATAGTGACTCTGTATTCCTTCCATCTTCTTTTGATGCTTCCTGCATCATTCAATATTTTGCCCATAGAATC
>NW_006921961.1:34453-62060 GCF_000298275.1 Orycteropus afer afer
TTCCTGCACTGTATTGGACCATGCTTCTGGCTATTTAAAAAGTTGCCAAGGAATTTATGGGACAGTGTTTCTCTGCTATTCATTAGCTTTTCCCTGGCTAATTCTTTGAGAAAAGAATGGCCTCTTCCTTCCTCCTAGTCTGTCTCAGTCTGTAAGCTGCGTTGAAACTGTGTACCTTGTGAAACCCTGCTGACATTTGAAACACTGGTGGCACAGCCTTAAGCCTTGCAGCAACATGCAAGTCACCACATTATGACAAACTGACAGACAAGTTCGTCTCCCTTAGCTGTTCGAAAACTCTCCACCCTTCCCCTTTCCTGGATACCTTGTCATCTCTGGCTTTCACTCTTTCAGGAGATAGGAAAAGAGCAAAACAAATCAAGCCTACTGCCATTGAGTTGATTATGACTCATAATGACCCTTATTAGGTTTCCAAGTTGGTAAATCTTTGTGGAAGTAGGTTACCCCATCTTCCTTCCATAGAGCAGCTGGTGGGTTTGAACCAACTTTCTGGTTAGCAGTCAAATGTCTTAGGCATTATGCCACCAGAGTTCCTTAGGAAAAGAGAGAGGGGCTAAAATGCAAAGAATAAGTCTATAAATTCCTTTCACCATTTCTGTCTTGCCAGATCTCTCCACACATTCTTATTCCCTTCCAGTGACTTTTACCACTTCAGGTCTCTCTTTAGTATTCATCTTAACTGGATTTAACCTATATTCTGGAAAGAGGAAGTAACATTTGATATGATCTGTCTCAAACCCAACCTTTTAATTAAGAGATTTTTCTGGCAATAAGAAATCAAGCAGACTTGAATAAATGTCTGTTTCATCTCAAGTGACTTTATAGTTGATTGTCAAATACGCTTAATTTACATCTGGGTAGTTCATAGACATCTCAGATACATATATGATATTGGTGAATCCAGAGGACAGATTATGGAATTATGTCCCAAACCAATTAAGCAGTAGTTCTGAACCAAGGATGCATATCACAAATCAACTGTGGATCACACCCATTGTCGTTATTGTTGTCAGGTGCAATCGAGTCAGTTCTGACTCTTAGTGACCCTATGTACAACAGAATAAATGGCCCAGTTCTATGCCGTTCTCGTGATCATTGTTATGCTTGAGCCCATTGTTGCAGCCACTGTGTCAGTCCATCTCATTGAGGATCTCCTCTGTTTCACTCACCAGCATGGTATCATTCTCCAGGGACTAACCCCTCCTGACAACATGACCAAAGTATGTGAGACTAAATCTGGCCATTCTTTCTTCTAAGGAACATTCCTGCTATACTTCATAAAAGACTGATTTGTTTGTTCTTTTGGCACTTCATGTGTTCTGGTTTCCTAGTGGCATTCTGACAAGACTATACCACAAATGGGATGACCTTAACAAACAGGAGTTTATTCTCTTACAGTTTGGGAGACTAGAAGTCCGAGTTCAAAGTGCCATGTTCTAGGGGCTATGTGAAAGCCCCTCCACCTTAGGCTTCAGCTCTGCCTCTTGCTCCCAGCCCACCGAAGCTAGAGGCATCTCCACTCAGGCAGCTACTGGCTGCTTAGGCTAACAACCCCAAGGCCAACAAATAAAATGGCACAGTCCCGGTGTTACCAAACCATACGGCAGGCCATTAATTCAAGTCCGTTTTAAGTCCCAAGGTTGGCAGAGCATGAAAGGCTGCTGAACAACGACATGGCTACATGCTTGGTCCAAACATGCAATATGCTGGAGGCCATTCCGCAAGGCTTCGCCTTTGTTACAGGAAGCAGCCACATCCCTAGGGCAGCTACTCAGCTGCTCACAGTAGATTCCGCCTTTGGAGTTGATTACCAGTCTCATCATGGGGAATACCACATCCAGCTGCTCAGCCTCTCAACCAAGGCCAGCCAAGATGACACACAGACGTAACTACCACACCATGATATGTTCAGTATTCTTCACCTACACCATAATTCAAATGCATCAGTTCTTCTTTGGTCTTCTTATTCCTTGACCAGCTTTCACATGCATATGAGGCTATTGAAAATACTATGGCTTGGGTTAAGCACACCTTTGTCTTCAGAGTGACATCTTTACTCTTTAACACTTTAAAGAGGTCTTTTACAGCAGATTTGCCCAGTGCAATACGTTATTTGATTTCTTGATTGCTGCTTCTGTGGGTGTTTATTGTGGATCCAAGTAAAATGAAATCCTTGAAAACTTCAATCTTTTCTCCGATTATCATGTTGTTGTTTATTGATCTAGTTGTGAGGATTTTTGTTTTCTTTGTGTTAAGGTGTAATACATACTGAAGAGTGTAGTCTCATCTTCATCAGTAAGGACTTCATGTCCTCTTCACTTTCAGCAAGCAAGGTTGTATCATCTGCATATCGCAGGTTGTTAAATGAGTCTTCCTCTAATGCTGCATTCTTCTTCATATAGTCCAGCTCCCTGGATTATTTACTCAGCATACAGACTGAATAAGTACGGTGGAAGGATACAATCCTGATGCACACCTTTCCTGATTTTAAACCACACAGTATCCCCTTGTTCTGTTTGAACGATAGCCTCTTGGTCTATTACAGGTTCCTCATGAGCACAATTAAGTGTTCTGGAATTCCCATTCTTCTCAGTGTTATCCATAATTTGTTACGATCCTCACAGTTGAATGCCTTTGCATAGTTCAGCCAAGATCCATCTGACATCAGCAGTGATATCTTTCATTCCATATCCTCTTCTGAATCCAGCTTGTTCAATAATTTCCACATTCTTTGGACCACTTTTCTTTTGAATAGACAGAAATATGGAGTTCTCCTAGTAGGTTGGCCAAGTAGCTGTCTTCCAGATTTATTGGCATAAAATGATAGACAGGTCTATAAGGTGAACAGTAATAACAAGAGGGTATGCACTTGGATGACTTAATCATATGAGGTCAAGAGGACATCATTTGCCCAGGAATAGAACTAGGAAGGTGAGAAGGGATAAGAAGGAAGGATGAAGAGAAGGGGTGGGTACAGGGAGTTGTTGAATGGAAAGCCAATTTGCTCTATAAGCTTTCACCCAAATTGCAATAAAAGATAAATAAATAAAGAGGAAAAAAATTATTGGCATAGACAGAGTGAATACTTCCATCATTGGAATGGTTTGTTGAAACATTTCAATTGATATTCTGTCAATTCTTGGAGTCTTGTTTTTTGCTAATGCCTTCACAGCTTGGACTTCTTCCTTCTGTACCTTCAGTTCTTGATCATGTTCTACCTCCTGAAATGGTTGAACATTGACCAATTATTTTTGATGCTTCCTGTGTTGCTCAATATTTTGCCCATAGAATCCTTCAGTTTGACAGTTTGAGGCTTGAATTTTTTCTTCAGTTCTTTCAGCTTGAGAAATGCCAAACATGTTCTTTCCTTTTGCTTTTCTAACTCCAGTTTTTTGCACATTTCATTACAATACTTTATCTTCTTGAGCTGCCTTTAGAAATTTTCTGTTCAGTTGTTTTATGTCATCTTCTCTTCCATTCACTTTATTGCACATTCAATAACAAGTTTCAGAGTTCTTCTCACATCCATTTTTGTCTTTTATTTATTCCTTGTCTTTTTAATGAGCTTTTACTTTCTTCAATTACATTGTCCTTGGTATCATCCAACAGCTCATCTGCTTTTCAGTCATTGGTGTTCCATGTGTCACACCTATTCTTGAGATGGTCTCTAAATTCAGGTGGAATATGATCAGTGTTGTACTTTGGCTCTAGTGGACTTGTTTTAATTTTCATCAGCTTCAACTCGAACTTTTATATGAGCAGTTGATGGTATGTTTCACAGTTGGGTCCTGGCTTTGTTCTGACTAGATGATACTGAGCTTCTCCGTCATCTTTTTCCAGACATGTAGTTGATTTGATTCCTATGTATTCCATCTGGTGAGCTCCAAGTGTACAGTCAATATTTATGTTGTTGAAAAAAGGTATTTGCAATGAATTAAGTTGTTGGTCTTGCAAAATTCTATCATGCAATCTCTGGAGTTTTTTCTATCACTGAAGCTGTATTTTCTAATTACCAATACTACTTTGTTTCCAACTTCCTCATTCCAATCATGTTATCAATGTATCTTGATTTCATGTTTGGCCAGTTTCAGACTGCAGAAGTTAGTAAAAAATCTCCAGTTTCTTCATCTTTGATTTTAGTATTTGGTACATAAATTTGAATGATATTCATGTTAACTGGTTTTCCTTGTATGCATTTGGATATTATCCTATCACTAACAAACATTGTACTTCAGTAGAGTGGCTATAATCAAAAAGATAGATAATAAAAAGTGTTAATGAGGATGTGGAGAATTGGAACCTTCATATACTGCAGTGGGAATGTAAAGTGGTACAGCTTCTTTGGAAAAGAATCTGGCAGTTTTTTAAACAATTAAACATAGAGTTACCATATAACCTAGCAACTCCACTCCTAGGTATATACCCAGGAGAAGTGAAAACATATGTCTACACAAAAATTTGTACACAAAAGTTCATCACAGTATTATTCATAATAGTGAAAGAGAAGAAAAAAGCCAAATGTCCATGAACTGATGAAATGTGGAATATTATTCAGCCATAAAAAATAATGAAGTACTGATACACGCTACAACATGAATGAATCTTGAAAACATTTTACTAAATGAAAGAAGCCAGTCACAAAGGACCACATATTATATGATTCCATTTATATGAAATATCCAGAATAGGCAAAAATATTGACAGAAGATAGATTAGTGGCTGCCTAGTCATACAATAAGGACTGAGGGATAACAGCCAAGAGGGACAGAGTTTCTTTTGGGGTGATGAAAATACTATAACAATGATTATGTCAGTTTCCTTGTATGAAACAAGTCATTGAGCTTGCCAATGAGCCTACTGATCTTTAAGCTTCAGAGCTTCAATGAAGCTTTACTGCTCTCTAAGGATCCTTGTGGGAACTCTGGTAGCATAGTGCCTAAGGCATTTGACTGCTAACCAGAAGGCTGGTGGTTCAAACTCACCAGACACGCCTCAGAAGGAAGATGGGGCAATCCACTTCTGTAGTGATACTGCCTCAGAAACCCAAGGAGGGGTCGCTATGAGTCGGGTCTGACTGAACGGCACATAACAACATCAACAACAACAAGGATCCTTGTGAGGAAAGTGTTTGTTCTTGTTGTTAAAAAGACAATAGCTTCTAGTAGTGATGAAAGCAAAGAGATTCAAGAAAGTTAAAGTTTTTAACCATAAAATAGAATGGATTCACAACTCTGTGAAGATAATAAAAACCATTGAATTGTACACTTTAAATAGGTTGTTGTATAGTATGGGGATTATATGTTGTTTTGGTTTTCTAATGCCACTGTAACAGAAAACACCACAAGTGGATGGCTTTAACAAAGAGGGATTTATTCTCTTACAGTTTAGGAGGCTAGATGTCCAAGTTCAAAGTGCCAACTCTAGGGGTTGGTTGAAGGTCCTTCAACCTTGGGCTTCAATCTTCCTCTTGCTCCTAGCCCACTGGAGCTGGAGGTATCTCTTAACTCAGGCAGCTGATGGCTGCTGAGGGTGACAAACCCAGGGTCTACAAGTAAAATGGCAAAGTCCCAAGATTATCAAGCAACATGGCAGGCCACTAGTTCAAGTTCAGAAACAGTCCCAAGATCATCAGGCACGTGGCAGGCTGCTGAATGAAAACTCGGTTAAATGTAGGGACCAAGTGTGCCAAAAATCTCAGAAGCCTTACTCAAAGCTGCTTTAACATTTGCAAAGGGATATATATGGTCTATGACCTTTGAAAATGCCAAGTTAATGAATACAAACCATTATAAGTTATTGATGAAAACATTGTTATATATGGAAGCAGACCACACCCCAAAGGCAACAACTCAGCTGCTCACAGTAGATTCTACCATGGAATTGATTACCAGTCTCATGAAGGAGAATACTACATCCAGCTGTCCAGCCACTCAAAACCAGATCCAGCCAAGTTGACATATAACCTTAACTACCACATATGTCAATAAAGCTGTATAAAAAATCAGCTGTGAAACTTTGTGAAAATATAGATGGTGAAACCTCAGCAGTAATTTCCTGAATTTGATTCTCACAATGAGACTGAGCATGTATGTATATTTTTAAAAAAGCTTCACAAGTGATTGTAATGTATAATCTTGGTAAGAACCCCTGAGTTACAGGTAACTTTGAATTTTTTAATAGGAGTTTCTGCGATAGTAATGAAGATCCTAGCTTTCTCTGACATGAAATACATTGCTTTATTGACAATCTAGTATATAATATGCCATACTTAATTACTATGAATTCTCTAATGCATGTTAATTATTTTTTAATTGTAGGTCATTGCTTAGAATATGCTGTTATGTTGGATAAAGAAGCCAAACCTTACAAAGTTGATCCTTTTGTAATTATGATTAAGTTTCTGTTGGGGTAAGTCTTAATATCAAGATAATGATGTTAATTTTGTTTTATATACAAAACATTTTATTTGACATTATGCATATTAAATTTTCATACAAATATGGAGATTGACTTCTTTCATTAAATGAGATTTTTATAGTTGGAGGAAAACCTAGTAAATATATTAACATTTCTTCAATTTCATTTTTAAATAATTGTATATATTACCACTCTGGTGATGTAGTGAGTAGATAAGACTGCTAACCATATGGTTGGTGGTTCAAACCCACCATCTACTCTAAGGGAGGAAAATGAAGCAGTCTACTTATGTAAAGATTTATAGCCTTGGAAACCCAATGGAGGTTGCTATGAGTCAGAATTGACATGATAGCAGTGGGTAGATATATATCAGTCTAGCCCCTGGGTGGTGCAAATGGTTAAGCCCTCAACCACTAGCCAAAAAGTTGGCAGTAAGATAGACCTGACCATCCTTCCAAAAGGTCACAGTCTTGAAAACCCTACAGAGCAGTTCAACTCTGCACCCATGGGGTCACCATGAGTCAACATTGACTCGACAATAACTAACAACAAGAACATATCAACCTAAGCTTAGACTATAAATATACTAGGCCTTTAACATTTGCAAAGGGATATATATGGTCTATGACCTTTGAAAATGCCAAGTTAATGAATACAAACCATTATAAGTTATTGATGAAAACATTGCCTCAGATCACATTCTCTTGCTTTCCATACAAAATATATTTTAGAACTCTCTATCCTATTTAATATTCCCTTCTGAATTTATTCACATTTTCTATTTTATGGTTAAAAACTTTAACTTTCTTGAATCCCTTTGCTTTCATTACTGCTAGAAGCTATTGACTTTTTAACAACAACAAACACTTTACTTACAAGGATCCTTAGAGAGCAGTAAAGCTTCATTGAGACTCTGAAGCTTGAAGATCAGTAGGCTCATTTGCAAGCTCAATGACTTGTTTGATACAAGGAATTCAAATTTATTTTTCAGTAAAATTATAAATTACTAAGCATCACAGAACTTTAGGGACTCTAGCGAATGGTCAGACACCTCAAATCATGTATCTTTGAATGTCAGTGTTGACTTTTTTTTTTTAATTTGCTTTTATTATGTGTTTTCTTTTATCTACAGGTATAAATGGTTTAAAGAATTATGGGATGTATTATTGTTACCAGAATTAGATGCCATCTATTTAACTAGTCAGAGTATGTGTTTCCCCCTTGTGTCCTTGATTCTTTTTCTCTTTGGAACATGTACTGCCTACTGGAGTGGCCTACTCTCTTCTACATCTGTGAGGCTGCTTTCTTCATTGTGGCTAGCTTTGAAAAGGTAAAGAATGAATGATTAAAAACTTATTCGTTGCTCTTAAAACAAATATATATATATATATATATATATATTCTAATAAGGAACTTTAAAATAATTTATTTTCAGTAAACTTTAATTTATAAGGAAAGATGTTTAACTAGCAAAAATGTGGATTAGTTTTCAAGTTATGTCATTGTCAAAGCAAAGTAGGTTTTTTTTTAAATTTCACTGTTGTAAATTTTCTCAGGCAGTGCATTTATTGCTGCCTTCTGTAATCAAACCATAGAACAAAAGACTCCATTCAAGATATTTAGGATTAGCATAGATGAGATGTTATAAGAGCTTCAAAAATGTTGCCTAGGGTTTTATTGTAAGCCCAGAGACTCAGTTTTAATTTAAATTACTGAGGTAGTTTATTTTGCCATTCATTCTCACCAGACCTATTATGCAATTTACTAACATGGAGAGGAATATAGTGTAGAACTTCATCCTCCACTCATTTGATGTGCTTCTGACAGGGGTTTCTGTTACTAACACCTAGCATCTGAGTGATTGAAGCTCTAAGAAATAGGAAGTTGTTCCTCCTCATGTCAAGATTGGAGATGCATGACAAAGGGCCTATAATTAATGATTATTTTTTGCAACAATTTTTCTGCCTTAGTATAGCCATAGTATATCAAAGTGGAAGAAGAGCTACCACAGTGTTACAGAACTTACAATCAAATATATGTGACTGTTTACTTTTATTAAAAATACCTTACTATTTGCCTTTTGGGAGCTCTGGTAGCATAGTGGCTAAGACACTTGCCAGCTAACCAGATGGCTGGCGGTTCAAACCCACCAGCCACTCCTCGGAAGGAAGGTTGGGCAATCCTACTTCCGTAGTGATACTGCCTCGGAAACCCAAGGAGGGGTCGCCATGAGTCAGGGCCGACTCGACGGCACATAACAACAACAACAAAAACATTTGCCTTTTGATACTTACTTATTAATAAGCAGGAGAGGTTGACAAAGTACTATATTGTTTTCTTATATGTGACTGTGTAACTGTATATATGTTTTTGTTTTTAATTTTTTTAAAAGCTTTGTTCTTGTTATTCCAGACCATCTGAACTTCCTAAAGATATCAAGATTATATCGCCGGATTTGCCCTTTTTGACAGTAGTTTTGGTCATAGTTAGTTGGGCAACTTGTGGAGCATTTGCCATACTTCTTACTTATCTTTACTATGTGTTTAAGGTATGTCAAATAATAAAGCTAGAATGGCTGAGCTTTGTACCAGGCAGCCATAGAATTTCCTATAGATATTAAAAAAAAAATTTTAATTTAGCAAGGCAATAACATGTTATGTAATAGGCTTATATATATTTTAAAAACACTTTTGTTGTTTAAATTATATACAATTAACTATAGAACTGAAATGATTACTCTGAGTTGGATTTCTTTGTTTTAAAAAAATCATGTTTCAGGTTGCTTTCTTCTCTTGCAAGTGTTGTTAACTTTTACAAAAACAATTTTACCAGAGCAGTTTTTATTCATACCTCTCTTCTGAGCAAGGGTGATAGACAAAACAAAAAGTTACGTCAGTGGGATCAAGCCATCAATCCTGCTAAGATAATATAGAATATTACAAATGTTGCTGACGAATCAGAAGACAATTATAAAAATAATTAGGCTGATAATTTTACTGACAAAGTGAAAAACATTCCCAAGAAGGCTACAGCTTTGCAGGAAAACCTAGGAAGTAATACAACTGTGTATTTTCTATACTAATCTTATGGAAAAACAGTTGATAGCTTTGAAAAAAAAAAAAAAACCCAAACTCAACTGCCATTGAGTTAATTCCAACTCACAGTGAACTCCTTTGGGTTTCTGAGGCAGTAAATCTTTATGGAAGTAGATTAATTTCTAAAAACCAAGTATATTTGCTTCTGATTTGATACTAATACATATACATTATAGTTATCAGTTTGAGTTTTTTGATATCCAAAGGAAATTTATGTGCATCAGAAAAACTACTTAGAGCTACTTTGATTTATAAATATAATATTCTTAGTTTTTAAAAAAATACAGTAAGTACTTAAAACAACTGACCCAAAAGCAAAACTTTCTCAAATACTTAAATAACTTAAGGAAATAATAAATTAAGCTTGTGTATTTTCTCAGGTTCCATGAACATTTCACAACTGTATATAGTGGAGTTCATATTTTCAAAGATTAAAATATGTAGAATATGTTAAACTCCTTGTACTATGTTGAATATAATCACATTCACAAGACACTGGAAGATCTTACAAGGCACCACTTAATCATAAGCTCCCAGGATGTAGATGGTATACCAAAGCAGTCTGGCCTCCAGATACTCTAGAAGTTTGTTTTGCTTTGTTTCTGGTTTTTTTTTATCCATGATAGCAAACTTGTAATTTATTATCCTCTCTAAAAAACGTTTTTAAAATGTTTAAATGAATTTACAGTTGTTGAGATATTATTAAATTTCTAATTATAATTCTCAGCGTTAAAAAAAAGTAAGATGATTTTGAGGGGGTTTCAAAATAAAAGTAAAATTAAAAGTCATTTCTTTTTCCTAGATTGTTCATCTCCAAGCCAGCATAACAATTTTTAAAAATAGCCAGACTGTGGTAAGTTTCATTTTGAAAATTCTACATCATTTTCATGTGAAAGAACATGGGAAAAAAAATACATGTTTATTTTTAAAATAGGTTAGGATTTTACAGTGTTTCAAAAGTTATTATGAATTTAAGTAACTTTAAGAAAAGTAAATCTAAGGAATGTTAAATCACATCTGTATCATTCAATATTTACTTTTTAAATGCTTTGATCTTTGTCAGTTTTTAAGTCATTTTTTTTTACAAATTATTATCTTTTAAGTTTTATTTTGAGTGATTACTTAGAAATATATTCTCAGCAGTGGAAATAGCAAGTCAAAGGAATAAAAGTTTTATAATTAATAACCATTTTAAAGTACTTTTTGAACAAGGTAATTTCAGTATTTGTATCATTTTGATAATGTAAGGATATTCTTATCTAGATGTTAAATAATTAAGTATGATTCTAAATAAAACAATTATTTTTATGTGTATATTTAGTATCTTGATGTTTTTACTTACTATTTTATAGAACCCCAAACACACTAGAAGAAGTGAAAAGAAATCCAGTCACCATAAGGACTCTACAGTACACCATCTTCGTTTGTCAGCTAGTGATGCTGAAGACAGTCTTCGCATGCACGATACTGTAATTAACTTATTAACCTGGATAGTATTACTCAGTATGCCATCTTTAATTTATTGGTTAAAGAATCTTAGGTATGTTTTATTTATATAATTATAATTTATTTGGTTCAAACAATAAATAGTTGTAGGTAAAGACTTGCTAGATTCCTAATGGTCAAAAAAGCTTCCTCAAGAACCAGAAGCTATGTAATTACCTGAAATTTCTTTTCAATACATTTACATTTTCTTCCTTATAACGAAAATATAAAATTTTGGAATATAAACTTCCAAAAATCTACCCAAGAAAGAGTATTTGTATTTTTTTAAAATTTCACCTTTAATCTTATTTGTGTCTAGCCATATATGAGAATAGACTTTGTTTTATGGATTTAAGGTTTTCATAATGCTACTGCTTAACACATTTTTGAATTTATGATTCAGTTTTATGTTTTCTAAAGTTTGGGGGAACAAAAATGCTTACATTTAAAAATTTCAGAAATAGTGAAACAAGTGTGTATTTATCTAATGTGCCTCATGTGTTGAATACAGTAAATGATCAGCTATTTTACTATCAAAATCATCATTTGCTGTGTTGCTCTGTTACATTTCTGACCCCAAATCTGGATCTTGATTAAGGTGAAGGACAAAGGAACACATTAACATCTATTAATCTGTGATTCTGAATCTGACTTGATTTCAGAATCACAGATTACCAGACGTTAATGTTTCCTTTATCCTTCATTTTAATCAAGATCCCGATTTAGAGTCAGAAATGTTTGAGGAGCACAAATTTATGAATCTGAAAGACTATAGACATCACACTGTTGATAAATTCTAGATATGAGAATTTGGATTTTAAAATGATAAGAGAATTATTTTATGTAAATCTTTGTTTTATTGTTTTCTTAATAGAACAATTTCAATATATTTTAAATTATTTGTTTTATAAAAACTTTGTATGTGACCTTTTAGGTATATACCTATTATAAAAAGGAAGTACTTCTATTTATTTCCTTTATTAATTTCTAATGTAATTCTTAATCTAAAACTTTGGATTTAAAGATTATGTAGAGCAAAAGTTGCTTATCTGGGATTTCATGAGGTATTTAGAGCTTTCTTATATCCATGTAGCAATTGTGATGTTCTGAAATTTATTTGATTGATTCTGATAATTTAAAATGATTGAGTCTGCTTTGTTGGTTTCTGCTTTGTTTTTCTCTCTTTGATACAGGTATTATGTTAAACTTAATCCTGATCCGTGTAAACCTTTGGCATTTATTCTTATTCCAACTATGGCAATTCTTGGAAATACTTACACTGTTTCAATAAAATCAAGGTATAGTAATTTAGTCTTTCTTTTTCTCATATCTGTTCGTAGTCTTTATCACCCTTTATTTTGTCATATTTTATGCTTTTTACTCCCAGTTACTTTGATAATTCCTAAAGATAAAGCCATAGCAGGAATTATGATTCATATGCACCTGGTATACTATACTCATTTTCTTAATTATAGACTTTACCTGTTAGAATATATATTTTTTTCTTAAAAAATTATCTCTTAAAATGATATGTTGTCTAGGATTTGCTTCTAAAAAGTACATGAAGAAGAGAAGTGATGGGAGGTAGAGGTGAAGTGAGATTGGCCGTGGTTGATAATTTTTGAAGCTAGGTAATAGGTGCATGAAGGGTTTGTTAAACTATTCTGTCCACATTTATGTTTGAAATTTTCTACAATTAGTTTTACTTTTTGTTGACTCGTTGATTACTCTGGAAGTCTTTTTTATGTGATTCTCATAGAGATGTATAGAACCAGGCAGACCTGGGGTTTAATTTTGGCTTTAATAGCTTTATGTCCATAGACAAGTTTCTTAACCCGTCTTATCCTCCGTTTCTCTCTTCTGAGAGTAAAAGGGGCAGTAGTCTTTCCTGGTAATATTTTTCTTTTAGGAATATTTAGTGTTTTATCTCACATGCTCCTGTTATTGGGAAATAAGGATGTTTCTGTTTGTTTTGATTTTGTTTGGTTATTATAAGTAGTGTTAAACATTTCTGTAGCTTTGTCGTCATGAGCATTATTGATTATTTTTGTTAATCAGTATTTTTGTTTATTGATAAATTTCTAGAGGTAGAATAGCTGAGTAAAAGACATATTAGTAATTTTAAAATTTAAAAGACTATGCAAAAAATAGAATTGTTTTTTTCATTTTCTAGCCAAACTAAGGCTTATATTGATCTTTTAAAAAATTTTGTTGTTATGTGCCATCAAGTCGGACCCAATTCATAGTGACCCCTCCTTGGGTTTCCAAGGCAGTATCGCTATGGAAGTAGATTGCCCAACCGTCCTTCTGAGGAGTACCTGGTGGGTTTGAACCTCCAGCCTTCTGGTTAGCAGTCAAGTACCTTAAGCACTACGCCACCAGAGCTCCCTGAAAAATTATAGACAGGCTAATTCATTATATAAGAAAGTACTTCACCTAGAAAACTTAACTTTTTCAAAACTGTGTAAAAGATTAACATATACCACTTTGGTTCACAGTTTATGTAATAATGTATATTTCTCTTTCTTCTTGCAGTAAACTGTTGAAGACTGCTTCACAGTTTCCACTTCCTCTTGCTGTTGGTGTGATCGCTTTTGGGTCAGCTCACTTATACAGGGTTCCATGCTTTGTCATCATTCCTCTTTTACTCCATGCATTATGCAACTTTATGTAAGATTGTATTTAAAGAACAATAAAGATGATTTATGCTTTTAAGGCCAGTTATAAGAAGGGAATGCACAGATCCATCAACATGGACATCAAGATCCTTTGGAGAAGACGAGTCTATTTTTACAGTATTGAAAATAGGAAATTAGTTTTGTAATGCTTGACGGAAGTAGTTGAAGCATGGTTGTTATTTTTCATTTTTTATTTTTTGTGGTGTGGTATCTGTGTACTAACCAGTTTTGGGAAAATTACTAAAGGGATATTGGTAGTTGACATCTTTGAGGACTATTGGGGATATCAGCTAGCCTGCTTGGTTGAGGATACCAGGGATCTCCTAGAGACTCAGTAGATGCAGCATTGTTTATAATCTCACCTCAAGCATTCTACTCTTGTTTTATGAAACTTTCTTCTGAAAAGTCTGTTACTCTGTATTTGCTACAGTTTACATATTGAGAAATAAGTCTTAAAATATTGATGAAATTTACAAATGCTTGGTTTCTTAAAAGTGAAACAGTCTGAAATAGCCTTTGGTCAGTTTTTGGCAGCCATGGTGAACAAAGTAGATCTTTTGTTTTCTTACATTTGAGAACGTGTACCTTTGAAATGGAAGGAAACATGTTTTCTTCATAGCCAAGGTAAGATGGATACATAGAAACATAATTCTAACTCACAATGTAATGAAATTTTCTTGGTACTTTTTAAATACAAATCTTATTTTGTATTGTAGGTAAATATTTTTTTAAAAAACGTTGCCAAGTCATTTCTGATTCAGGACGACCCAGTATATTTCACAGTAGAAATTTCAGAGTGCCCCATAGGGTTTTTAGTGGTTGGTATTTCAGCAGCCTTTCTTCTGAGGTGCCTCTGGGTGGATTCAAACTATAGATGTTTTGGTTAATAGCCAAGCACTTAACTGTTTGAACCACCCATGGACTCCTTGGTGAGTATTACAGATATCTAATGTTAAATGTAAAGAAAATTCTCATAGATATTTACTTCCAGGCATTGGTGTTCAGTTGTTCTGTCTATGCCACTTCATTTGATTTATTGCCCCATGGTTGCCAAAAGTGCCTCAGGTCAGGATGAATTTTTAAAAATAACTAAAAAAAACATTTGCACAATTTTTGTCAACTGGAAAAAAATCAGAATGGTCAAATACAGTATCCATATTTGATTTATGAAATTATACTATTAATAGAATAATAGTAGACAGACTATTGCCACACTAATAGTATAAGTATAAACAGTATACCTGAATAAATTTAAGATTATAAGCACTGGGTTTATCAGTGGAATCTTGATTTGCCTAGGTTACTTCCAGGATTACTGTTTGACTAATAGAGAGTAAGAGATCTGTTTCATTTCAGATTTCAGTTTATTTTTAACTACAGACAAGTAGGAAGTAGGTGGTGGAGCTCAATAGAGGAATATACTCCCTGCCTTAGGATAGAATAAATTCAGGCTGAGATACACCTAGCCCACTGCACCCTTCTTTTAGATACATATACTGTAACTACCCAAAATTTCTTGAGTGAAGTCCTTAAGTACTAGTGATTCCACAGTTCTACCTGTGGACTTGCTAGTACCCAAGATGTCCGAGGGTACCAGTTTCATTTTATCTGCTCTTATATCTGGATTCCATTACAAATTCTCAGCTGTCACTGCCTATAGAGGGCTATCCCACTTTACTGCCTATAGAGGGTTATGCCTACTTCTCAGTTTTTTCTCAGGTCCTTGCTGTTTTGGCATCAGTTGAAGAGAGTCTTGCTATACTTCCGATGATTTGTTTCATTTTTTTCAAATTCTCTTGTTTTTCCTAGCATCATACCTATTGTTCATCATTCATATTTTCACTTACTGAGACCATTTAATGCAAGTAGTAACTTTATAGTAGGTATAGCATACCAGGCTCTTGTTTGTTTGAGAGGAGTAGCAAAAAGTAATCAAATTGCAAAATGTTTATGTGTTCGGTACCAGAGAAAAAAGAATAGATTATGTACTTGCCTCATTACATACTATTAGATAGTTAAAAAGAGACACATCTGCTTATGTTTGGCTATCCATCCATTCATAAACATTTTTATAAACATGGTGTGTTTTGTTTTGTCACTATTATAATACTATCTCAAGGTAGAGATAGAATGTGTCATTTATCTATTTCTGAATTTGGATTTAGGCCCATATGTAGAAAGAACTGTAGAAAATTTGTTAATTTGAATCTTCAGTTAATAGCCATAATCATTGTGTTTATGTGAACTAAAGCCTCCTTGTTCAGTCAGTACTAATCATGAATAAAATGTAACAAGCTTAAATTTCATTTGTGAGTAGTACATTTGCTTTTTAAAGCAGCAGCCTAGGCACACTAATTCTCACTAGAATATTTTCATGTGAATGTAGTTATTATCAAGACCTAACATCTTTATGCCAACAAGAAATTTCATTTTAGGGCTACAGAAGCTGATTAAACATTTTATAAACAGTATTGTTTGGGTTTTTAACCATTATATACATATATTTAAAGACACACACACACACATACACATATATATTTACATTTTACCATGGTCTTCCTAAAGTCTTGATATATTTTTAAGCCCAAATAACTAGCATAGATGAAAAGGTATGCTCTGTCTAAAGATTTAAAAAATTTATGATTCTCTTACTTGAGAAAAAATCATTTTTCCTTTCAATTACACATTATTCTGTCATGCCTGCAATCTATTATTAGCTGGTAAAAAGAACAGATTTATTAGTGGTAATATTAAAAATGAAATAGTGTTGTTGACAGTTACTCAGCAAACTTCTTGAGCTCTAGTGACCCATTTTATTTAGTAATTACTGAGTTTTTAATAAGTTTTGTGCTTAAAAAATTACTCCTAGATCCCTCTCTTGATAACTAGATCAAATATAGAATGAGTAGGAAAAATACTGAGTTTTTCTGAAGCCTCTTCTGGAGTTACTTCTATTATAATTTGGAACTGAGAATTTGAAAGAAATCGTTAATGCTCTTTTTTTCATGCCAGGAATTAAACTGGCTCTGTAACTCTTTTCTTGGTTATTATGAAAACAAAACTATTTAAAACAATGGTCCTTGAAAAACCATTTGTGCCTCATTAACATTGATTTTGAGAATATAGATCATGTATTGATTAATCTTTAAATTATTTTTTCATATTTTGGTCAGATAAATTCAGACGTACGTAATGGAATCAGTTTCTTTGATTGAACTACACTCTAATATCTACATGATTATACAGTAAGGAAAAAGTGATAAAGAACTATAGTAGACCTAGTAAAAGTTTGTTGTTGATTATCATATCACTCACATAGACAGTGCATATTTCTACCACACACAGAAATATATATAGGAGGCAGATTGTCTGATTTGTTGATTATCTAGTTCCTATGCTTTTTTTGTTGATTATCTAGTTCCTATGCTTTTTTTTTTTTTTGAGTTCTGCAGGTGCTGTGGTTAAAGCATTGGGCTGCTAACCAAAAGATCAGTGGTTTGAATCCACGAGCTGCTCCGTGGAAGAAAGATGTAGCAGTCTGCTTCGGTAAAGATTTACAGTCTTGGAAACTCTATAGGGCAGTTCTTCTCTGTCCTATAGGGTTCACTAGGAGTCGGATTTTTTTTTTTTTTTTTTTTTTTTAAACTCCAAACTTCTCACAGCGTAGGACATTCTATTCACTTTGCTGCTTATTAGTGCCTCTTACAGGAAGTGGTCAAGTGAAATGAAAGCAGGTAAAACTCAGTTTTCAATTTAGTTCTTGAAAGCTCTAGGGAAAACAGGAAACAAAGATGATGAGATAAACTAGGGCTATTGATTTCTGAGTCTTCAGATAATTCTGTTAGCCTATATTTTTATTTTAGGCATTAAGTCTAATTAGTGTAATTTTTTGCTTCATTATTAGGTTTTGTGTAAACTTTTACAGTGCTAAATTTTAAATATTAGTGATTTGTTACTAAAATTAGTTGGGAACATAAATGTGTGGGACTAGGCATTTACTGATTATTTTTCATCATCACTTTTTGTTTTCTCAGTGTATAGTGTGTGTGAACTTACAAATCATAGGAAATAAGATACTTTGAAGTTCAATGAGGAAGGTCAATTTGGAGAATATGGCACTCCCAGGGATAAAAGAAACAATTAAAATATCTGTATTGTGAAATTATACAGAAAACTTAGTTGTCACATAAGGTAACTATGGAAGATATTTTACAAGATGAGTCAGACTATCAGGAGTTAAATTTTTATCAGTCTTTCTGAGCAAAGAACAACATTTTAAAACTGTAATGGACTTTTAATTATACACATTGCTCAAGCTTTCTTTCACACTAAATTTTAACAGACTAAGGAAATAAGAAGTCTGTGAGGCTTTACACATTCTTTACTTTAAGTAGGAATTATAGAAAGAAAAGTCAGATCAGTAATCCAAATATGTGTACTATAAATGTTCATGAATTCACATTTTTTGATAAATCAAACTTTATTATGGTACAGAAGACTGAATTTTTCTATATATTAACTTAATTTTGAGAACAGAATAAAATTAAGAAATACCCAAATGTCTGCATATGAAAATAGGCAAACTTCCTCCATTAATAAGATGAATATGAACAGTACACCTGGATTGATAACATATGCTACATCTTGATTAAATTGTCTATAGTGGGTAATTTTTAAATCAAATACAATACTTTCTTAAAATTGTTTGGCACGTTAAGCTGCCAAAACTGTTTTGAAATACCAAGTAACCAGTTAATTTCTGATGACTTTATAATAAGATTTGATATATCTGAGTCAGAATCATTCTGTACTCATTCTCTGTATTGTAACTTTGAACATTTATGAAAAACCGTGTATGTTGATACATTTTGATTAGTTAGTATAAATTTATTTGCAAATTTGAATCCTATTCTTAGTTTAGGGAGTCTGAAAGTTTGGAAAGTCTAAAAGTAGCCATTTTTGTAAAGTTCATATGCTATTTTTGTTTTAATGTTCAGTTTCTAGTATTTATATAGTAGTGATAGTAGTTACTAATAAAACAATTTATAGACAAAGCATAAAACTTTTAACTGTTCAAAAGCCTAAGTGCTAGGCATATTTTATATTTCATGTTGTACTTGTTCTGTTTCATATTGGACTTTTTACATCCCTTTTTAAGGAAAAAAAGACTTTTTTTGTTTTGTTTTGCATAAAGTTCAACATTGGGAACTATTAAACTGTATTCATATGATTAGCAAAACACAGCCACCAAAGCGAAATGACATTGTAAAATACCTCTGGATATTTGTGCCAATGAACTTTTCTTAATATACTGGGGTAAAGCAAAAATAATCTTTTCAGTATTTTTCATTTAGGACTTATAATGAAATTGTAAATCATGAAAGCTTATACTTCATTCCCTAATTTTTCTTTGAAACCCATGGAGGGGTTGCTGTGATTTAAGGTTTATAGCATAGTATATTTTATTTAGTCTGATTTCTGGAATGCTGTTCTCAGATTGTTCATTGGAAGTACTCTACTTATCTTGCATCCAGATTCATTTTGTGAGGTAAGACCTTAATTTTTGTTGTACAGGACCATTTTTAGTACAGGTGTCTCTCATTTATCTAATAGAGAATTTGCCATGGAATTAAAAAAAAAAAAAAACAGTTGTTTTCTATGTATTTCACAAGGGGGAAATATTCACTAGAACCTAAGTACAGTGAAGTAAAAAAATTTTAAATACATATCTTCAAGGAAAACATAAAAATCAAGATGTTAATGCTAACATTAATAAGGTGTTGTACTGGTGAAAAAAAAGTAGAAATGTTATAAACTCAGAAACTTCCATGTTTATCTGCTTCAAATATTTTCATTTTTCCCCTGTAGAAACTCTCAGAGAACTTTAGTCCCTCATATTAAAGTTTTGACCATCACTTAATACCACTTACTAGTTCTCTGCCCCAGTAATATTTAGGCAGTTTGCATAAGGAGCCTTGGAAGTAAAAAAATAAAATACAAAGCCAAGTATTAAAATGCTTGGCTTTGATTTAGTAACGGTTTATTCAATTATCAGTTGGGACCCATGGGTGATATTAATAAAAAGGTGATGTCCAAGACCTAAGAATTCAGTGGACGCTGATCTTTTCAAGGAATTTGTCCTTGGTATGGAATAATTTTATCCTAAGTAGGAGATGCCGGTATTTAACATACTCATCCTACATAATCAAATATGTACGTACTGGAATTCTGGTAGAAATAAGCTTCCCCTCCTCCACTGCAGAGGACAAAGAAACTCTAATTTATAATGTATGTAACATAAGAAATTGTACTAAGTATTGACATTTTTAAAAAATATATAAATGGCATTATTATGAACTAATTGTATTACAGTTTCTTAAACTTAAGACTAACTATAAATGTAGCAATGTACTCATGAGAAACCAGACCAAAATTGAGTATATATCATCACTGTGACCTTGAATCTGTAGTCATTTGGGATAAATAGATTGTGCCTTAAAATGTTAAAGGAATGCCCTGCAGTTTTATAACTGTATATTTTATTATGCGTGGTCTTCTCAAATTGTCCCCAAATCCTTTTCTTCAAGATTGGTAAAATACAAGGTTTTTGATTTTAAGGTGACCAGTGTTTCCCTAAGGGTTTACAGAACTCTTGCTCTAGCAGCCTCCTTTAATTTCCAGAATTCTCATTTCAAATTAAAATTGACTTAAATTCTGTAGAGGTAGAAGATTTCATTTGGCTAAACTTTTTTGGGAAAAAAAAGGTTTTATAGAAGGTGGTGGCACCTCTGTTTTGAACTTACTGCACATGGAAAATTAATCTTCAAATGTAATTTTTATCTTATTAATGAATAATCTATCAAAGACATCAATCCTTAAACCTGTACTCATTCTTTCTTCGAGTTATTTAGTCTTGTATTTGGTATTTAGCAAATAAAGTTAGTTTATCCAATAATGGTTTTTCAGTAATTAAACTCAAAATACTCAAAATCATGTAGTATATTTTTTTTAGCATTGTTTTTCCTTGTTTCTTTTTCCTTCCTAATTTCTTTTTGAGGTATCAAGAAAAAACTGACTCCTTTTTTTTTTAATGTAAAGACTTGCATTTTTACTGTGCTTCTTTAAAATATTGGATATAATTTTTATTAGACTCCAAATTATTCTATTCATAGAACACTCATGGTCTCTGAGAAACATGCTGTCACCTCTCTGTATTTCATAATTTCCAGTTTCAGTTTTAAACATAAACTCAACATTTTTCTTTTTCTCCATTTCATCCTTACTACCGCCTTGCCAAAAATTCTTAGAAGGAAACATGTCTTTCCTTAAAGCATGATCAAAGCACGATGGAAGTAGTTTGGGGCAAGAGTATGTAATAAAAGAAAATAAATGGCTGTGAACGGCATCATTTTCTTATCCCACATTTAACAATTTATAAAGGATAAACTCTTCATTATGGTGAGATAGACTCAGTAATCATTTATTTGCAAATTGATGATTTTGTTCTCATCCAGAGAGTGCAGTGCTTAGTAACAATACTTGGCAATGCAAAGGAATTTGTCCTATAAAGTATACTGAAAAATGATTGTCACCTTGCAAATGTTTCCATTTAAACATGCATGATCTTCTCCAATGCTTTGTACAATGTATGGTGTATTATACACCCTTATATGTAATTATATGTGTAGTTTTTGTATGGTATAATTAACATTATTACATATAGCTGGTTGTAATTCACAGAAAGTGCTACTTACTGTATCCTGTAGAGTGTTGTGAATATTTTTACCTGTGTTTTAACATTATGATGTAGGGTTTAATAGATAAATATTTGCCTTCAGTCTATGCTCAGGTATTAATGTGTGGCAATTTTTGGTGCTTTCTTTTTAATCTGTCATAATCTGGTGTTCTGAATGTTCAACAATAAATTTAATGAACAACCATACATGGTACAAAGATCGCCTACCAGTTCACATACTTTCCTCAATTCCATTTCTGGAAAAAACTGCTATCCAACATATATAGCATGAAAAGAAATTAGAGCACCTAAGCATGGAACAAAGGATTTGTGGTGGCGTTGTGCCTAAGCATTTGACTATTAACCAGAAGGTTGGCAGTTCAAACCCACCAGCCACTCTACAGAAGGAGGACTGGGCAATCTACTTCCGTAAAGATTTATTGCCTCTGAAACCCAATGAGGGTCACTATGAGTCACAATCGACTCAATGGCAGTGAGTTTGGTTTGGTTTTTTGGAAGCATACACAATGAACATGAAACATCACAAGTAAATATTGGAAGCAGGGTAAACACTAGCATTCTTTCAACTTGGCATTTGTTAGTTTCCTACTGCATTTTTAACAATTCATGGTTCACATTCTGTTTTAAGGAGTTCTTAACTTACGCTTCTCCCACAGACATGCTTTCTGCCTTCCTAATGCTAACTTGATGTATGTCTGGGATGCTGAGTTTCCCGACTTAATTGAGAATAACTGAGGACATTGTTTATAAACAGATTCCCAGGTTATCCAACCTACTAACCTTGATCATTACAGGAGAAACTTGGGAATCTATTTTAACAAGTGCCTCCAAAGAGTAATTCCCAAACACATTTATGAACATTGCCTTAGTCAATTAACTTGCTAGGGCTTCTGGAAGCAACTAAAAAGACTGTCCTTACAATTACAAGGTGCCAAAAGAGACACTAAATAATACTGATCCAAACTTTCTTACAGAACTGATGGGAGGGATGCTTTAGATTAAAATGTATTAAAATGCTTTCAACATCTCTTTAGGGATGCGTAGCTTCTTACATATTGATTAGAACAGCCCAGCTGAGTTCTCTGTTGAAGGTCTCACACAGTGGAAAAGGTGTTGGCCAGGGCTGCTACCCAGTCAGGCTCATTCAGAATGTTAGTAGAATTCTGTTCCTTGTGATTGTAGGACAGAGGTCCCTGTTTTCTCATTGGCTTTCAACCTGGAGCTTTTCTGAGCTGCCAAACGCCATTCCCTGCCACATGTTAGTTTATTCCTTCAAAATCCACAGAGCAGCCCAAAGGGAAATTTGGCTGCTTTAAACAATGATCTCCAAACTTTTTTTTTGCACACCACCATTGATGAAAAAATTTTTCATTTTTTCCCCATAAATGTAAGTACTACTGTAAACCAAAACCAAACTCATTGCCATGGAGTCGGGCCTTACTCATAGCAACCTCTCCTTGGATTTACGAGGCGGTATCACTACGGAAGTAAATTACCCAACCTTCTGAGGATTGGCTGGTGGGTTGAACCACCAGCCTCCTGGTTAGCAGTCAAATGCCTTAGGCACTATGCCAACAGAGCTCCTAAGTACTACTGTACTGGTATGTAAATAGAAAACATAAAAGAATGTGATAAAGGTAGTATATTTTTAATGTCTTGCTAATTGTAATAGTTTCATACTATCAGTGGTTCAACATCAGAAAAACAATCAACGTAATCCATCACATAAATAAAATAAAGGAAGAGAATCACTTGGTCATATCAATAGATGCAGAAAAGCCATTTGATAAAATCCAATACCCATTCCTGATAAAAACTCTCAGCAAAATAGGAATAGAAGGAACATTCCTCAACATAATAAAGGGCGTATATGCAAAACCAATAGCCAACATTATTCTCAATGGAGAGAGACTGAAACCATTCCCCTTGTGAACAGGAACCAGACAAGGATGCCCTCTATCTCTACTTCTATTCAACATTGTATTGGAAGTCCTACTCAAGGCAGTAAGGCAAGAAAGGGAAATGAGAGGCATCCAAATTGGTAAGAAATAAGTAAAACTATCCCTATTTATAGTTGATGATATGATCCTATACATTGAAAGCCCAAGAGACTCAGCAAGAAAACTACTGGAACTTACTGAAAGATTTAGCATAGTGGCAGGATAAAAGATGAACATACAAAACTCAGTTGCATTCTTCTACATCAGCAAAGACGTCTCTGAACAGAAAATCGATATCATTTACAATACCAAGAAGATAAGATATTTAGGAATAAATCTTAAGAGGAACCAAAAAAACCTGTAAAAAGAAAACTACAAAACACTACTTCAAGAAACTATAAGAGATCTACATAAGTGAAAGAACATATCATGCTCATGGATAGGAAGATAGAATATTGTGAAAATGTCAATACTACCCAAAGCAGTCTATACATTCAATGCAATCCTAATCCAGATTCTATCCACATTCTTTAGGATATAGAAAAAACAATCACTAATTTTATATGCAAAGGAAAGAGACCTCAGGTAAGCAAAGCACTACTGAAGAACAAAGGAGGTCTCACACTTCTGAATCTCAAAACCTACTATTCAGACACATAAACCAGTGGAAGAGCATTGAGAACCCAGAAGTAGATCTATCCAGCTATAGTCAGCTGATCTGTGACAATCCATTAAATGAGGAAGAGATAGTCTTTTTGACAAATGATGCTGGCAAAACTGAATATCCATTTGTGGAAAAATGAAGCAAGATCCATACCTCACACAATACACAAAAACTAACTCCAGATGGATCAAAGACTTGAGTGTGAAACCTAAAACTATAAAGTTCATCAAAGGAAAAATAGCGGCAAATTTAGGGGCCCAAGTTTATGAAATAAATAGACCATGAAGCATCACCTAAAGTGTACAAACAGCAGAAGATAAACTAGATGATTAGGACCTCTAAAAATTAAATTTTTATGTGCCTCAAAAGACTTCTCCAAAAGAGTAAAAAGAGAACCTACAGATTGAGAAAAAAATATTTAGCAATGACATATCTGACAAAGAACTTAACTCTAAAATTTATAGAAAACTCCAACACATCAACATCAAGAAGACAAACAATCCAGTTTAAAAATGAGCAGAAGACATGCACAGACGCTTCACCAAAGAAGACATTCACGCAGCCAACAAATACATGAAGAAACGTTGACAGTCATTAGCCATTAGAGAGATGCAACTCAAAACAACAACCTTTCACCCCAGCACTGATAGCAAAGTTCAACAAGACAGAAAATAAATGCTGATGAGGATGTGGAGAGATTAGGACTCATGCACTGCTGGCAAACCAAAACAAACAACTGCTGTCGAGTCATATCCGACTCATGGCGACCTCTCCTTGAGTTTCCGAGATGGTATCACTACGAAAGTAGATTGCCTAGCCTTCCTTCTGAGGAGTGGCTGGTGGGTTTGAACTGCCAGCCTTCTGGTTAGCAGTCAAATGCCTTAGTCCCTATGCTGGTTGGACTGTAAAATGGTACAACCACTGTGGAAATTGATATGGAGATTCCTTAAAAAGTTCAAAATAGAAATACCATTTGATCCAGGAATACCATTACTAGGTATATATCCTAAAGAAGTGAGAGCCAGGACATGAATAGATACTTGCACACCCATGTTCATCGCAGCACTATTCACAATAGCAAAGAGATGGAAACAACCTAAGTGCCCATCAATGGAGAAGTGTATAAGCAAATTGCAGTATATACACAAAATGGAATACTATGCAACCTGAAGGACTAATGTAGACTCTGCAAAACAGCGCATAATGTGGATGAATTTGGAGGGCATTATGCTAAATGAAATGTCAATCACAGAAGGACAAATAATGTATTTGTTATTGTAAAAAGTCAAGGAAAAGTTTATACATGGAATGGAATTTGTTGGTTTACTAGGGATGGGGGGGGCATGGAAATTCCTAGGTAGGTTTGGCCGGGGGGGGGGAATATAAAGGCTAGGGGGACCAGGACAGAGTGAGGAATTAGCTGCAGGGATCCAGGTGAGGAGAGGGAACCCAGGCCATGCCCCAAAAGTGGCAAGGCAGGAAAGTGGGAGAAAAGAGAGGAAAAAGGTTAGGCGGATCAGGACAGAACATGGAGTCAGCTGCAGGGATCCAGGTGAGGAGAGGTTTCCAACAGCTAAGGGAGACAGACTTGTCTGTTGGTTTGTCCTACTGTGGCGACATCTTGCTGTGAGTCTTGAGGCTGTACCACTGGTGTTTCAAACCCAGCAGGGTGCAAATGGTGTGCAGGTATCAGACCAGCTTGCAGACTGAGACAGACTAGGAAGAAGGAAGAGGCCATCACTTCTCAAATAATTGGCCAGGGAAGACCTTATGAATAGCAGAGAAACACTGTCTGATACATTACTGTGCAACTTTATGAATAGTCTTGAAACATTGTCCAATACAGAGGAGGAGGATAAGTCACTTAGGTTAGAAGGCTCTCAAAATAGGACTGGGAAAGAGCTGCATCATCAGAGCAAAACCAGCCTTACTCATATGGATATGGTAAAGCCTTTGAGACCTCAATTTGCTGACGTGGTGCCACTCAAATTGAGGAGAAACAGCTGCAAACATCCATTAATAATTAGAACATGGAATGTATGAAGTATGAATCTAGGAAAATTGGAAGTTGTCAAAACTGAAATGGAACACATAAAGATTGATATTCTAGGCATTAGTGAGCTGAAATGGACTGGTTTTGGCCAATTTGAATCAGACAACCACATGGCCTACTACGCCGAGAATGACAGCTTGAAGAGGGATGGCATGACATTCATCAGCACAAAGAAAACCAGTTAATACTACTACTATTCAAATTTATGCACCAACCACCAAAGCCAAAGATGAGGAAATTGAAGATTTCTGTCAACTTCTACCAGAAGGCTGGTGGTTCAGACCCACCAGCCACTCCTCAGAAGGAAGGTTGGGCAATTCTACTTCTGTAGTGATACTGCCTTGGAAACCCAAGGAGGGGTCGCTATGAGTCGGGTCCAACTCAACAGCACATAACAACAACAACAACACAGTCTGAAATTGACCGAACGTGCAATCAGGATGTGTTAATTATCACTGGTGACTAGAATGCAAAAGTTGGAAATGAAGAATCACCAGTAGTTGGAAAATTTGGCCTTGGTGACAGAAATAATGCTGGATATCGCATGGTAAAATTTTGCAAAACCAACAACTTATTATTGCAAATACCTTTTTTCAGCAACACACACAGCGGCTGTACATGTGGACTGAACCAGATGGAACACACAGGAATCAGATTGACTACATCTGTGGAAAGAGGCGATGGGCGAGCTCAGTATCTTCAGCCAAAACCAGGCCAGGAGCTGATTGTGGAACAGACCGTCAACTGCTCATATGCAAGTTCAACTTGTGGTTGAAGGCAATTAAAACAAATCCTCAAGAGCCAAAATAAGATCTTGAGTATATCCCTCCTAAATTTAGAGACCATCTAAAGAACAGATTTGATGCATTAAACACCAATGACTGAAAACCAGAATTGTGGGATGACATCAAGAACATCATCCATGAAGAAAGCAGGAGGTCACTAAAAAGATGAGAAAAGAAGGGAAGATCAAAATGGATGACAGAAGAGACTCTGAAACTTGCCCTTGAGCAGAGAGTAGCTAAAGCAAATGGAAGAAATGACAAGATCAAAGAGCTGAACCTAACATTTCAAAGAGCCGCTCAAAAAGACAAAGCCAGTTACTTTAATGAAATGTGCAAAGACCTGGAGTTAGAAAACCAAAAGGGAAGAACACGCTCGGCATTTCTCAAGCTGAAAGAATTGAGGAAAAAATTAAGCCTTGTGTTGTAATATTGAAAGATTCTATGGGCAAAATATTGAATGATGCAGGAAACATCCAAAGAAGATGGAAGGAATACACAGAGTCACTGTACCAAAAAGAAATGATAGATCTTCATCCATTTCAGGAGGTGGCATACGATCTAGAATCAATAGTACTGAAGGAGGAAGTTGAAGCTGCAGTGAAGGAATTGGCAAAGAACAAGGCTCCAGAAATTGACCGAATACCCGTTGCGATATTTCAACAAACGGATGCCCCACTGGAGGCACTCACGCGGTTATGCCAAGAGATCTGGAA
>NW_006921961.1:63215-69681 GCF_000298275.1 Orycteropus afer afer
ACGGTGGCTGCAACAGTGGACTCAAGTATAGCAAGGATCATGGAGCTGGCACAGGATCGGGCGGTGTTTCGTTCTGCTGTGCATGGGGTCGCTATGAGTCAGAAATAATAGCACCTAACAACAACAACATACATACCCTGAAGATTTAGTAGTTAGCAGGGGTAGGAGAGAGGGGGAAAGGGGAAGATTATGTTTGCTGGGCATTGAATTTATGTTAATGTTGGGATATTTTGGAAAAGAATAACAGTAATGTTGGCACAGCATGAAAAATGTCATCCATACCGCTGAGCTGTAAATGTGGAAGCTGTTATATTGCTGGATGTCTTGTTGTGTATGTTTTCACCACAATAAAGGGGAGGGGGAGAAGATAGCTGGTTGGTTGGTTGATTTGTGTACTAGTTATCTAGTGCTGCTATAACAGAAATACCACAAGTGTATAGCTCTAATAAACAGAAATTTATTCTTTCACAGCAGTCTAGAAGTCTGAATTCAGGGTACCAGCTTTCTCTCTGTGTCAGCTCAGGGTGAAGGTCCTTATCTCCTTTCAACATCTGAGGGCATGGCATTCCCTGGAGATCTCCATGTATCTTGGCATCAATATTCCCCTGACTCTGGGAGCTTCACAGCCCAGCTGTGAACCATAGCTCCAAAGACACATTCCACTCCCAGCTCTTTTTTCATGATAGTACTGAGATTCCCTCAGCTTTGGGCAGCCCTATTCTAGTCCAACCAAATGATGGCCTCACCCCTCCGACCCTGGCAGGCCCTATTCTTCTCCTTGGGCATGACAGCCCTGCCCCTTCAACTTTGGATAGCAGATCAAGCCTCATCCCCCTGGCACTCGTGAACAGCAGCCCCACACTCTAGAACCAACTTGGTGAAGATCTGACTCTTTAAACCTAGGAGGCTGTGGCCCCACTCTTTGAGAAAGAGGCAAGTTTGCTTCCAGTGCTTCTAATATTTCTCCTGAACTCCAAGCTTCTCCAGGAATGGTCCTTTTCTTTTTTTTTTGGAGGACAACCAGTGTAGCTTCTTTGGTCTGTTTTCTGTACAGTTCTCCCATTCAGGACAGCTTCTTGACCATCCCCATAGGCAGGCCTCTCCCAGGCCCTTGGCTCCTTGGGCTTCTTGGGCTGACCTGGCCTCTGCCCTGGACAAGTGTTACAGAGCTCTTTAGCTCTACCAAAAGTGCCATATGCACCACATACCACCAGTGAGCCTCGGCCCAAAGGTGCTCAGCTCTCTTGTTCCGTGGGTTGGCAAGCCTGTCTCTATTGACAAATCCCCAGAGGCAGCCTGCTCCACCAGGAAGCCTGCCTGAAGGGTCTCAACTTTCTTGCTCTGCGGGTCACCTCTCATGCTATCTCACACCAGTCTTCTGCTTCTGCTGCTGCTGTTTCTGTGCCCCTGCTTCTTGCCATCTGCTCTGTCTCTGATGTTATAGCTCTCCTCACTTCCTTCTGAGCCCTCACCAGAATTGCCTTTGATGTCTATAATTGCACCAACAGTCTCTTCAAAACAAGCTGGGCCTTTCTACTAGGCACCTTAAAACTCCTCAAGCTCTACCCATTACCCAACTCCAAAATCACTTCTACATTTTAGGTATCTATTAGAACAGCACCCCACTCTTCCAGTACCAAATTCTTTCTTAGTTATCAGTGCTGCTATAGCAGAAATATCACAAGTGGATGGCTTTTGCAAACAGAAATTTATTCTCCGTTTAGAAGGCTAGATGTCTGGATTCAGAGTGCTAGCTCTGGGGAACGTTCCTTGTCTCCTTGTCTCACTATGTCTTGGCATCAGTCTTCCCCAAGGTCTAGAAGGTTCTCAGCACAGGGACCTACTACCATCAAAAGAGCAGAGCTGGGAGTGGAGCACATCCCTTGGATCCAGGGTCCCTATGCAGTGAACCTCTTAGACCCAAGGAATGCCCAGACCCTGGAAGATCTTCAAGGGACACCAAACCCACAAATGTTTAAAGGAGACAGGGGCTTTCTCCCAGAGCTGACAAAACCTTTCCTTAGATCTGGTGCCCTGAATTCAGACTTCTCGCCTCCTAAACTGTGACAGAATAAATTTCTGTTTGTTAAAGCCATTCACTTGTATTTCTGTTAGAGATGTGCTAGTGCAAAAAGGACAAGGAGGCCATATGTTCTGACCTCCTCTAATCCCACAAGAGAAAACAGAATCACCATCAATAGCCCAAGGCCTATTACTTCAAGGCTGGACATGCTGCCTCCCTCCAACCCTTTCACCAACTGTTCCTCCCAAAGCACCACCACCTCTCTCCTGGGTTCGATAATTCGCTGCAGTGGCCACACAGAACTCACAGATCATGAGGTTTATTAGGGAAGCACCAGGTTACAATTCAAGTTCAGGAAAAACGCTCAGTCTCTCTCCCAGCCCACCATCTCTCAGCCAGAAGTCTCCCACAGTCTCTCTCCCAACAGTGCATGCCCCTCGGTGTCTCACTCAGCAATGTGTGTCTCTTGAGTCTCTTTCCCAGCAGCACGTGTCTCACAGGAGCGGTCCTTCCTCAGCCAGCAGTCAGAGAGAGTTCTGCCTCTAGGAGGCCTCCTTTTGAGCTTGGCAGAGTGGCCAGCCAATCATAGCATCAGAACTCTAAGCACCCGAGAGAGAGCCTCCCATAACATTGCATTGTGCCACGCCCAACAGAAATAACGCAGATGGATAACATTTACAATCAGGAGCTCCTCAGTTGCTCATTCCACCACTGAGTTTACAATGACTTATGGGTAGAAAAGCCATACTAAGTAATTTACTACACTGCAGCTAGATAACTAAGACACACACACACCCCATAGGAGAAAATCAGAAACCATAGCAGTTGCCGTCGATTTGATTCCAACTCATGGTGACCCCATGTGTGTCAGTGTAGAACTTGGCTCTCTAGGGTTTTCAGTGCTTGTGACCTTTCAGAAGTAAATCTCCAGGCCTGTGTTTTGAGGGCCTTGGATGGACTTGCTCTTCAGCCTTTCAGTTAGTAACCTAGTGTTTAACTGTTTGCACCACCCAACAGTGCACCACAAGTGAGGAACCCCTAAATTATGAATCTGAGAGTTTGTTGTTATTGTTGTTGTTATGTGCCGTCAAGTCAGACCCAACTCATAGCGACCCCTCCTTGGGTTTCCAAGGCAGTATCACTATGGAAGTAGATTGCCCCATCTTCCTTCTGAGGAGTGGCTGGTGGGTTTGAACCGCCAGCCTTCTGGTTAGCAGTCAAGTGCCTTATATAAGTTATATGTTGTCCCTCTCCTGTCAGAGAAACTTTTGTTCCATAATGTTTTACAGTGCTTTGAAATGGAAGTGGTAGTGCTTTGAAATGTAAACACATGGCTCCACCAAACAAGGCAAGGGGAAGAAGGATATTGAAGAACAAAAGGAAAGTCTATAGCATGTCAGTTTCCTTTGTTCAGGAAGCCAAACCAAGGAAAATTTGAAAATATTTATGGCACATTTTTCCCAGATAGTCTCTAGGAGTACAGAAATATTACTCCACTATTAACAAGAAGGCTGGTGGTTCAAACCCACCTCCCATTCCTCAGAAGGAAGATTGGGCAATCTACTTCCATAGAGATACTGCCTCGGAAACCCAAAGAGGGGTCACTATGAATCGGCTCCGACTCAACAGACCTGAGTTTGGTTTTTTTCTTAATCTCCTATTAGAAACGTTAAATGTGTTGAGAGTCTGGATCAAGTAGAGAAACTTAAATGTAATGATTTATAATCGTTTAGTAGTAAGTTATTGGGTTGGAAGGCAGAAGCAAAACTGGTAGAAAAGACTTTGGGGAGTTCTAATAGGAGCTCTGGTAGCATAGTGCCTAAGGCACTTGACTGCTAAACAGAAGGCTGGTGGTTAAAACCCACCAGCCACTCCTCGGAAGGAAGGTTGGGCAATCCTACTTCCGTAGTGATACTGCCTGGAAAGCCCAAGGAGGGGTCGCTATGAGTCAGGGCCGATTCAGCGGTAAATAACAGCAACAACAACAATATGAAGTCAGTAATATTTTTCTGAAAGCCTCTTTCTGTATTAAGCTTCTCCTAGCACCTTGCGTGACTCTTATGCTGTGAGGGATATCATGAACACAATTGAAATCTCTTCACGTGCTGCCATTATTTCTGAGATCTGAGGTTTCATGACTACAAGGGAGGGAGTGGAGAATGGGTTTCCTGAATCTCCTCCAGTTTGTACTCTCTTCATTGTGTCACCACACCTTACCATTTTAAATAAACTTTTTTTAAAAGAATTTCATTGCTCCAGTAAGACTATAATGCAATAAGATATTTAGTTGCCATAATATGACTAACTGGAATCTTAATCAGGAATATACACTGTAATTCAATTTTCAAAGAAAAGGAACATTTAGTTTTCATAAGAAAACTAAATAGTGCATATAATTTATTTTAATAAAAACTTCCCAGAGCATATTACGAAGTTTGCACATACTGCCTTGTCACCTATACCTTTTCATTTCAGCAGACATTGAGTACCTGTTGTACCAGAATCCGTGTCAGACACATTGACATTCAGCTTCTCATTTTATTCTCAAAACAACCCTTTCAGGGAGGATTATTATCTCCACATTACAATAAAGGAAATAGACTTAGAGAAATTACATAATTTGCTCATGGTGGAATTCAGACTGTATATTTAAAACAAAAAAAAGCTCTTCCACTGAAGACCTGAAATTTGTAATATTTGTTCACTTCCTACTCGGTCAAAATCCTTTCTGACTATGCTATTCATTTCTCTTGCCTTGAAAAATGTGCTTTCGGTGATCTTTCTACATTGTTACTCATTCTGTACTTTCCCTTAGAGATGACATCCTATTCAGTGACTTCAGTCTTCTATCCTTGATGAATGATTCACCATGTCAGACAGACTTACTCTCCCAGTTCCATAACTAATGGTGTCTGAATCAGTGGGAGCACATTCAGCCTCTCTGCATCTTCCTCTATAAATTAAAGATAGTGATATCTAACTTAGAAATCTTGAATGAAGATTAAATGAGATAATGTAGAAAATATACCTGACACATAGTAGGTGCTTGAGAAATGACAGGTGCTTTCTTCCTAACTCTCCAAAGTCTATTCCTCTCCTAACTAGATAAACTCTGATAGCATAGTGCGTAAGGCACATGACTGCTAACCAGAATGCTGGCGGTTCAAACCCACCAGCCACTCCTCGGAAGGAAGGTTAGGCAATCCTACTTCCGTAGTGATACTGCCTCGGAAACCCAAGGAGGGGTCGCTATGAGTTGGGGCCGACTCGACGGCACATAACAACAACAACTAGATAAACTAACTTCCAACTCCCTGTTTAAATTAAACTTTACATTTTTTTTCCTCTCCCTAATTAGGAACTCACTTTAGTTTCCAAATGTCTAGCAAATCCTCTCAGGTTAATGACATTATTATTTATATAGCATATACTCAGAAATATATAAGCCAATTACTGTGATTAATAAGTAAATATAGCAACATCACAGAACACAAGGTTGTGGTGGTTAAATTTATGTGTCAGTTTGGCTGGGCCTGGTTGAGTGGTGGGGCAGCTGGTGGTAGTTATTCCCCATGATGAGACTGGCAATCAACTCCATGCTGGGACCTACCACAAGCAGCTGAGTAGCTGCCTTAAGGATATGGTCTGCTTTCTGTATATAAGAAATAGCTTTGGGAATGGTCTCTAGCTTATGGCACACTACCCTGCATGTAGCCATGTTGTTGTTCAGCAGCCTGCTTACGTTCTGCCAAACTTGGGACTTTTAATGGACTTGAATTAATGGCCTGCCACGTGGTTTGGTAACATTGGGACTGTGCCATTTTATTTGTCGACCTTGGGCTCGTCAGTCTCAGCAGCCAGCAGTTGTCTGAGTGAAGAAAAGCCTCTAGTTCCAGTGGGCCAGCAGCAGGAGACAGAGCTGAACCACAAGGTTGAGGGGCTTTCACCCAGCCTCTGGAGCCTGCTACTTTGAACTTGGACTTCTAGCCTCCCAAACTGTACAAGAATAAACTGCTATTTGTGAAGGCCATCCCACTTATGGCATATCTCTTGTCAGAGTGGCACTAGGTAACCAAAACAAAGGTCAATAAACAAAAATCATTTTTCTATAAAAGCTCAATTATAAAATGAAATTTTTTAAAAACACCATTTACATTAGCACAAAAAAGAACCTTAGGAATAAATTAAAATAGGTGCAATACCAAAAAGTACAAAATATGGCTTAGGGAAATTTTTAAAGACCTAAAATCTAAGAATCTGTTGAGAAATACTACATTCACTTATTGAAAGATTATTTTTAGGATGTCAAGTCTATCCCAAATAATATTTTAAATGCAATCTCAATCAGAATCTCAGCTGGCTATATTTGTGAAAATCTAGCACAGAGTAGCAGGCTGGGAGAGCAGGAGAAAGGGGTAAAACCCAGGAAGCCAAAGAGAAGAG
>NW_006921961.1:72859-75600 GCF_000298275.1 Orycteropus afer afer
GGCTGGTGCGGGATCGGGCAGTGTTTCGTTCTGCTGTGCATGGGGTCGCTATGAGTCGGAAACGACTCGACGGCACTTAACAACAACAACAACAACAAGCTGATTTTAAAGGTTATATGGAAGAGCAAAGGAACTAGAACAGTCTATACAATTTTGAGAGAAAAACAGCAAAATTGGAGGACTCACACTACCTGATTTCTAGACTACTATAAATCTACCATTACTAACAAAATGTAGTTGGGGAAAAGATACATACAACAATGAAAGAGAACACAAGAAAGAGACACACATTTATGGCCAATTGATCTTCAACAAAGGTGCCAAAATATTCCAGTGGGAAAATAAGTCTTTTCAACAAATAGTGCTGGAAACCTGGATATCCTTTGGGAAAAAAACTTTGACTCTATCTCACACTATGTACAAGAATTAATCTGCAATGAATCATAGATCCAAATGTAAAAGCAAAATTGTAAAGCTTCTGGAAGAAAATATAGGAAAATACTTTATGGCATGATGGTAGGCAAAGGTGCTTACTTAGAATAAAGAAAGCAATGACCATAAAAATGGGTAAATTATACTTCATCAAAATAAAAACCTCTGTTCATCAAAATACCATTAAGAAAATATATAGACAGGAGTTCCAGTAAGATGGTGGAATAGGCAAACAAATTACACAGACCCTCTTCAACAAAGAAAAGGGCAACCAACAAACAGAGTTACAGAGGATAATCCTGGAGCCCTGAGCTTTGAAAGGAAGGATACAGAATTGGCATAAACTCCAACTAGTAGAGGAAAACCTGCATGAAAACACCAAAAAAGGAGACATACAGAGCTGCGGTCTGTAGCAATCTTGATGGCGCAGACAGCTTGGATATTGCCAAGTGGTGTTAGCCTAAGAATTAACCTAAAAATCAGCCCTGCTAGCCAGAGGCTACACAGAGGACTACACTGGTGGATGGTGAACAAAAGGGGAAGCAGTGAAGAAGGAGATGGGATGAGCTGTGGACTTTTGCCTGTCCAGAGCATGCAGCCATTTTGAATGTTTACAAGCAGTTTGACCATTTTGGATATTTAAAGCAACAGCATACTCTCAGATGCTAGGGACCTAAGAATAGGCACCACTCACAAGGGACCACAGGGACATTTCAGACATGAATTACTGGAGAGGTACAATATTCCCTTTGTTACTCTTAGACCCCACACCCTCTTGGTGAACAGAGATGTGGGCATCCTTCACTCCCACCCACCTTCTGGGCCAGCAGGAATTCCATCCCAGTCTGTGCTCTGACAGAGACTGGGTGCCCTGCCCTGCCCTATACAGATTCCTTTTTTTTTTTCCCCCAGTTGTTTTGTCTGTTTTAAAATTATTATACTTATTTTTCAACGTTTTTATTATTATTCTTTCTTTTTCCCTTCCCAGGTTCTAGTTTTGAGCTTTTTCTCTCTTCCCTGTTCCTAGTTCCCATTTTTTTTTTCTTTCTTGTGGTTCTCCCCATTCCTTGTTCTTTGGCATTTTTCCCATTTTTTTTTTCTTCATTATTCTCTACTCCACCTCTTTTCTCTTATTGCTCCAGATATTGTGGGTTTTTTATGTTTATTTGTGTTCTTTTTTTCTGCTTTTTTATGCATATTTGCTTTGGCTTTTTAAAGTATTTCTTTAAATATTTTATCTCATTTATTGCCTTTCCTCTTTTTTTTTCCTTTTTTTTTCTTCCTTTTTTTTCTTTTAGGTGATTGTCCCTGTGTGTTTATGCAATGTGTTTTTTGTCCACTTGCTTTTACTTTTTTGATGATTTTTTGATTGCTGTTTTTGTCTAGCTGAGAGGGAGACAGAAACTGTGCCCATATGACACAACCACACCCATACCTCCTGCAGCTCTACTTACTGAGAGCCACCACTTCCTTCTCCACCAAATGGCCAATGATAAATGACCAACTAGAAGGGCCTGACTCACCCTTAACTGCTCTTCACAAACAGTTAACAGAGATCTATGCAGCCACTCTCATTCTCTATTACAACCACCAGGAGACAGGTGATGAGTGCATAAGTGCTGCCAAATCATGAATAGAGGAACACAGTACCATGCTTACTCAGATATATAAAAAATAAATAAAAATAAAAATCTTGGATGAATCACTGCAACATACAATCACCAATTAAATATAAATACAAAAACATCACAATGTCTCAGAGACAACAGACCATCATAGTCCACACAGAGAAGAAAGATAAAGCAGAACAAACAAGGGACCAGGACACAGATCCAGAACACATCCCTGAGAAAGAAGCAGCACTGGAGGAATTCAAAAGAATTAAACTTAGGTACCTTCAAAGAATTGACAGACAGATCAAGGAAAACACTGACAAAATTGAGGAAAATACAGACAAAACCCTAGAACAATTTTGGAAGAAGATGCAAGAACAAAATGACAAAATAAATGAACATTTAGAAATTATACAATATCTACACATAGAAATCCAAAGATTAATACTAAATTTTCAGAAACAGATAACACATTGGAAGGGCAAAGGATTAGAATCTATTCAATGGAAGACAGAATTAATGAGATTAAGGACAAATACCTGAATACTTCTTTGGAAAGGGATCAGTCAGAAAAAAAGATCAAAACAAAATGAAGAAAATCTAAGATTCATGTGGGATACCATCAGAAGGAGTAACCTATTTGTAATTGGAATTCCAGAACAGGAAGAGAAAAATAAAACCACTGAGAAAATTGTC
>NW_006921961.1:76355-191991 GCF_000298275.1 Orycteropus afer afer
GCACTGCTCAAGAGACAGAGAGTTGCAGACTGGATAAGAAAACATAACCCATCGATATGCTGTCTAGAAGAGACACACCTTAGAGACAAAGACAAAAATAGACTAAAAATCAAAGGCTGGAAAAAGATATATCAAGCAAATGACAACCAAAAAAGAGCAGGAGTGGCAATATTAATTCCTGACCAAATTGACTTTAAGACAAAAACCACCATAAGAGACAAGACAGGACATTATATAATGATTAAAGGATCAATTGAACAAGAAGATATGACCATAATATCTATGGACCCAATGAAAGAGCCCCAAAATACATAAATCAGACTTTAACAGAATTGAAAAGACAAAGAGATGATTCCACAATCATAGTAGGAGACTTCAATACACCACTATCAATGAAAGAGAGAACAACTGGAAAGAAACTCAGCAAAGATACAGAAGAACTGAACAGTACAACCCAGTGATTTGACCTTATATACATCTACAGAGCACTTCACCCAATAATAGCACAATATACATTTTTTTCCAGTGCACATGGAACATTTTCCATGATAGACCATATGTTAGGCCATAAAGCAAGCCTTAACACTGAAATACTGCAAAGCATCTTCACAGATCACAGTGCTATAAAATTAGAAATCAAAAATAGGAAGATCAATGGAAAAAGAGCAAACACATGGAAACTGAACAATACCCTCCTTAAGAATGACTGGGTAAGAGAAGAAATAAAAAATGAAATTAAAAAAATTCCTTGAATCAAATGAGAATGAAAGTGCAACATACCAAAATCTTTGGGACACAGCAAAAGCAGTGATCACAGGCCAATTTGTAGCACATCAAAAAAGAAAAGCCAAAATCAACACCTTAAACCAACATCTCCAACAATTAGAAAAAAGAACAGCAAGAAAATCCTACAGTCACCAAAAGAAAGGAAATAATAAAGATTTGAGCAGAAATCAATGAAACAGAAAATAGACAATAGGAAAAAATCAACAATACTAGAAGTTGGTTTTTTGTAAAGATTGTTAAAATTGACAAACCAATGGCAAATTTAACAAAGGAAAAGAGGGAGAGAATACAAACAACATGAATAAGAAACAAAATGGGCAGCATCACAACAGAACCAACTGAAATAAAAAGGATAGTATCAGGATACCATGAAGAACTGCACTCCAACAAATTTGAAAATCTGGAAGAAATGGACAGATTTCTAGAAACACACCACTTACCTAAACTAACACAGACTGAGGTGGAAAAGTTGAACAGAACCATAACAAAAGAAGAAATTGAACAGGTCAGAAAAAAATTAAAGAGTCCTGGCCCAGACAGTTTCACTGGAGAATTCTACCAAACATTCAGAGAAGAACTGACATCAATTCTACTCAAACTATTCTAAAATAAGAAAAGGATGGAATCCTCCCAATTTCATTTTTCAAACCAAGTATAACCCTGATACCAAAACCAGGAAAAGACACTATGCTAAAAAGGAAAACTACAGACCCATATCCCTTATGAATACAGACACAAAAACTTCAACAAAATCCTAGCTGATAGATTCTAACAACATATAAAGAAAATCTTTCATCATGACCAAGTGGGGTTCATACCAGGTATGCAAGGATGGTTCAACTTTAGAAAAACAACATCATCCATAATATAAATAAAGGAACCATATGATCATAATCAATTGATTCAGAAAAGGCATTTGATAAAATCCAACACTCATTCCTGATCAAAACTATCAACAAAATAGGAATAGAAGGGACATTCCTCAACATAATAAAGGTCATATATGCAAGACCAACAGCCAACATTATTCTCAATGGAGAGAGACTAAAACCATGCCCCTTGCAAACAGGAACCAGACAAAGATACCGTCTATCACCAGTTCTATTTAATATTGTATTGGAAGTCCTAGCCAGAGCAATAAGGCAAGAAAGAGAATTCAAAGACATCCAAATTGGTAAAGAAGAAGTCAAACTATCCCTATTTGCTGATGATATGATCCTATACCTAGAAAACCCAAGAGACCCAGTTAAAAAAAAAAAAAAACTACTAGAACTAATTGAGAGATTTAGCACAGTGGCAGGATACAAGATCAACATCCAAAAATTAGTTCAATTCCTCTACACCAGCAAAGAGATTGCTGAAGAAGAAATAAGGAAATCAATACCATTTACAATAGCTACCAAAAGGATAAAATACTTGGGAATAAATCTTACCAGGGACACAGAAGACTACAAAAAAAAGAAAACTACAAAAGAGTACTTCAAGAAACCATAAGAGATCTACATAAATGGCAGAACGTACCATGCTCATGGATAGGAAGATTGAACATTGTGAAAATGTCAGTTCTACCCAAAGCAATCTATACATTCAATGCAATCCCATTCCAGATCCCATCAACATTCTTTAAGAATAGGGAAAAAACAATCATAACTTTATATGGAAAAGAAAGAGACCTCAGATAAGCAAAGAACTACTGAAGAAGAAAAAAGTGGGAGGTCTCACACTCCCAGATCTTAAAACCTATTATACAGCCACAGTAGTCAAAACTGCCTGGTATTGGTACAATGACAGACACACAGATCAATGGAATAGAATTGAGAACCCAGAAATACATCCATTGACCTATGGTCAGCTGATCTTTGATAAAGGGCTAAAATCTATTAAACGAGAAAGAGGTGGTCTCTTTAACAAATGGTGCAGGCAAGACTAGATATCCATTTGCAGAAAAATTAAACAAGATCCATACCTCACACCATACACGAAAACTAACTCCAGATGGATCAAAGACTTAAATGTGAAACCTAAAACTATGAACTTCCTCAAGGAAAAACTAGTGGCAAATTTAGGGGCCTTAATATATGGCATAAATAGACTATCAAGCATAACCTCAAATGGACAAACAGCAGAAGATAAGCAGTTGAATGGGACCTTCAAAAAATTAAATTTTTATGTGCCTCCAAAGACTTCTCCAAAAGAGTCAAAAGAGAACCTACAGATTGGGAAAAAAAATATTAGGCAGTGACATATCTGACAACGGACATATCTCTAGAATTTATAGAAAACTCCAACATCTCAACAACAAAAAGACAAACAATCCAATTTAAAAATGGACAGATGACATGAATAGACACTTTACCAAAGAGGGTATTCAGGTGGCCAGCAAACAAGAAGAAATGCTCATGATTAGCCAGTAGAGATATGCAAATCAAAACAATGAGATACCATCTTGCCCTAGCACTAATAGCAAAGTTCAGCAAAACAAAAAATAACAAATGCTGTAGAGGATGCAGAGATATTGGGACTCATACCCTGCTGGTGATTGTGAAGTGATACAAGCACTGTGGAAAGCAGTATGGCAATTCCTTAAAAAGTTGGAATTACAAACTCTAACCCAGCAATTCTGTTACTAGGTATATATCCTAAAGAAGTAAGAGCCAGGACAAGAACATATATATACATACCCATGTTCATCCCAACACTATCTATAATAGCAAAAAGATGGAAACATCATAGGTGCCTATCAGTAGAAGAATGGATAACCAAACTGTGGTACATACATACAATGGAATACTATGCAACCCTAAGGAATGACATAGAATCTGCAGAACACTGCATAAGATGGATGAACTCGGAGGACATTATGCTGAGTTAAGTAAGTCAATCACAGAAGGACAAATATTGTATTAGTCCATTGTTCTGGTTACCTAGTGCCACTCTGAAAGGAATATACCACAAACGGGATGGCCTTAAACAAATAGGAGTTTATTCTTACAATTTAGAGGCTTTAAGTCCAAGTTCAAAGTGCCAGGCTCTAGGGACTGGGTAAAAGCCCCTCAACCTTGGGGTCCAGCTCTGCCTCCTGCTCCCGGCCCACTGGAGCTAGAGGCATTTCTTCACTCAGATGGCTGCTGAGGTGGAGAAGCCCCAAGATTAACAAGTAAAAAGGCACAGTCCCGATGTTACCAAACCACACAGCAGGCCATTGACTTAAGACCACTGTAGGTCCCAAGGTCGGCAGAACATAGCAGGTTGCTGAGCAGTGACACAACTACATGCAGGGTCCAAGTGTGCCATAGGCTAGAGACCATTCCCAAGGCTTCTTAAATACAGGAAGCAGACCACATCCCAAAGGCAGCTACTCAGCTGCTTGTGGTAGATCCCACCATGGAGCTGATTGCCAGTCCCATCATGAGGAATAACTACCACTAGCTGCCCAGCCACTCAACCAGGCCCAGCCAAGTTGACAAACAAACATAACTACCACATCCGTTATTGTAAAAAGGAAAAGTTTATATATGGAAGGAAATTTTCTTTGATTGATTACCAGGGGTAGAAGAGGAGGGGAAGGAACACTGTTAGATAGGTAGAGATAAGTATTGATTTGGGTGAAGAGAAGGGCAATGTACCAAATGTGAGTGATCAACATGGTGGCACTGAGGAAAAGGAAGACAGAGAGGCATGGGAGGTACAGCCAACAAAGATGAACCCTTTTGCACATACAGTACTGCGTTGTCAGTGAAGGCAAACATGGGTATACGGGTGGATAGATAGGTGGACAGGCTGAACTATTAGGCATGTCTATGCAGAAGGGAGTGTGCTCATAACCATGTATAGGGTTGGCAGACAATGTTTCTATAAGTATATTTGTTCTGTAAGAATTCCCAGGTACTCCAGGTATATAGTAGAGCTGACAAGGGACAAGGTTGTAGTCACTTCTTGGCCACAGCCAGCTACTCAGAAGGAATGAATAGTTGGACCTATGGGCTCAGGACCATAGTCTCAGGGGACATCAAGCTCAATTGGCATAACATATTACACAAAAACATTGTTCCACATCCTACTTTGGCAAGTAGCAACTGGGATCTTAAAAGCTTGCAAGTGGCCATCTAGATGCAATGATGGGTTTCTCCTCATCCAGGCAAAGAATGAAGAAAACCAAAGATGCATGGAAATAATTAGTCCAAGGGACTGGTACACCATGCAATCCTCATCCTATACAACTATGAGACCAGAAGTACTAGATGGTGCCTAGCTACCATTGCCAACCATTCGGAGGGAGATTTATATAGGAGATCCTGGATAGAATGGAGAATAATGTGGAATAAAACCCAAAATCATTAAAAAAAAAAAAGTGAGGTGGGGCACCAATTTTGCTGGTCTGATAGAGTCTGATGGAACCACTGAGACTATGGCCACTAGCTGCCCTTCAGGTCTGGAACTGAACCCATTTCTGTGGCTTCCAGCCAAAGAAAGACAGGCATATGAGCTGAACATTTACATTAGGCAGGTACACTCCTTGGAGAGATCAACCATGGGAGAATAGAAGGTCTGTGTATATGCACAGGGAGACAGCTCAGGGGCAGGAGTGCATGGGAGGGAAGGACACAGGAAAGAGGTAACTATGGGGAGGGAGTGAGAGGGGAGCTGTTGCATTGTGGGCAATTGTAGTCAATGTCATGAGACAAAGTGTATGTGAGGTGCTGTATGGAAAGTGAATTTGCTCTGTAAACTTTCACCCAAATCACAATAAATATATAGAGAGAGAGACAGAGAGAGAGAGAGAGACAAACTGTTGACTGAGAAGCATATTTTTGGCAAAGGACTTAATTTTCAGAACATATGTAAAAAAACTTCTACAACTCCCTAATAAAATATCAAATAATCCAATTTTTAAAAGTGAAATTTCTAAAAAATTTTCAGCAAGTAAAATTTTTTGCAAAAACCTAGAATGTTCTCACTACTACTTGGAAGCATATTATTGTTGAAGTTTTTGGATGAAATAATTTTTGTTACTGAAATTTGTCATAGATTTTCCCAGGGCCAGACAAATCATTTACAGAATGCACTTTTGAAGGAATAAGGTAAAGGGTTGCTAGTTATTCTATGTTGTTTAAGATAATTGGATAACATTGTCTGCTCCTAGAATACTAAAGAGCTCCTAGAATGTTAGGGACTAACAAATTTTAGAGGGGTTGTTTTTTTATTTTCTTTAAAAAAAAAAAATGAGAAAAGCTCATGGGTTCTATTTCAGAGCTCACAACTGAAATAGCACTAAGAGAGATAATCATTTGCCCAATTGTTCCCAAAAATGTCCAAAGAAATACCCATTGAATTGTCTTCAATTTTCCCCTTCTCTGAAACTATTACTGCCCTTTGTCATCAAAATGTACTTGGAAATGTAGGTAATATTTTTAAAATAGTGTATGGTCAATCTTGAAGATTCTTAACTTTATTATACGTTAAATTACAGAATTGCATGACTCAAGCATATGGTCTTCTCTAATTTAATAGTATGATATGGAGACTTTTCTCGTCCCTACTGTTTCAAAAGAAAATTTTAAAATACAGCTTTATCACATAAATCTCAAGTTTCATTTCAACCCAAATCCATTTTGCATTTTGAGTTGGATGACAGAAGCAGCTCAGCCTTTCTCAAAAAGTAGTAAAGGGTTTCTGAGGTGATGTCACTACGGAAGTAGATTGCTGAGCCTTCCTTCTGAGGAGTGGCTAGTGGGTTTGCCGCGTCTTCCGCAGGGCAGCTGGCGGGTTTGAACCATAGACCTTTTGGTTAGCAGCCAAATACCTTAACCACTACCCCACTAGAGCTCCTTAATATAGATTCTAGGAGGCCCAAATCCTAATAGAAAATCTAAAGTTTAAATCTGCACTCCCAAGATCATCTCAGAAACCTGCCACAGAATTCTTGTTTATGCATTTCCTATCTATTTTGGATCCTGGGGCTTACAAAAATCTAGGCCCAAACTCCCAAAGAAACAGAATTAGGTTTATACTAAGTAACAAGCTAGGAAACCAGTCTTGAAAACTTAACTTTTATGACCTCCTCTCCCTGGCCCATCGCCAGTGTCTAAAATGAGAAGAATATGGCCTCTTTTAGAGTTGTCAAAGTTAACATAGATACAAATCACTTAGTAGAGAGCCTGCCACATCTTAGGCATTCACTAAATACTATGCTAAAAGGTATGTTGAAGTCCCATCCCCATGCGTATAAATATGACCTTGTTTGGAAATAGTTGTTTCTTTTGTCAGGTTAATGAAGTCAGATCTGAGTGGTGTCTTACAAAAAAAAATTTTAAAAAAAGCAGAATAGACACAGATACATGGGGAGATGCCACGTGAAGGTGAAAGCAGATGAATCCACAAGCCTAGGAATACTGAGGATTGCCAGAGATGTATGATAATGAGCCAGAAACATAGACATGTGCTTAAAAGTTATATAAGGGGAGGAGAGAACGCCCAAGGCAGTTCTTCATTGATAACATGACGGAGAATGATTCATAGGAGGGCATAAGCCGAGAGCCCCAGTGGACCTCTGGATGACTGCATGGCAAGTATATAAAATAGGGTCAACAGCTTCCATATCCCTGGAGAAAGGCCAAAGGACTGCTTTGGTTCTTAAAGAAGGGAGCAAGCTGTACCCAAAATGGCCGCTCTTGATGTTCTGGATGTCCTTTAACTTCTACTTTAGCAGGGCTGTGTTGTGATTCGGACACTATTCTACTGGGTATATGGACTATTTCTTACAGGCTGGATCTCTCCACATGAATTGTCTCAAGGTTTGGACAAACATCTCTGCCCCACCACTACTTCTAAACATTAAAAGAAAGTCTGTGTGACCATAAACAGTGCCACACTCCCTCAATCTCCATCGATTTGTGTGCAATAGCTAGACCAAATATTAAATTACACTTTACTGGTCCATTGAATATTCAAGTCAAATTACATATATATTGGCCACCTACAATTATCTCTCCCCTCTTCCTTGACATATGACATTATATAAATCTCTATATAAGCTATATAAATAAAAAATATAACAAGTCTCAAATTTTCAAAGAGCATTACAAGAGTTTACACACAAATTTTACCTTGTTGTTGTTGTTGTTATGTGCCATCGAGTCAAATTCCATAAACATTTGTGATGTGTCTACATAATGCCAACCATTATCTCAAGCTCTAAAGAATAAATTATAAAAATTCATAGTGCTTCAGGGATCTCACCTGTGGACAATTAAGCACATGGAAACAAATGCAATTACCCTAAATCAGCATTATAAGTACCATAGAAGAAGTAAGAATGAAGAGCTGTTGAAGTGACTAAGTGGTTTCTTTTTATCACAAGAAACTACATTTGAGCTGAGCCTAGAAGGATGAGAATTTATGAGTGTATACAAGGGTTGGAAAAGTTATTCCAAACGGAAGCAACAGCAAGTTCAAAGGCCCCAAGGTATAAGTGCGTATGATATTTACTAGAGAGAACAGGGAGTCTGGGAAGGTAGGATTATGTTGTTTTGGGGATCTTTATATCATAGTCAAGAGTTTATTTAAACTTTACTTTATGGACATTAGGAAGCCACTAGAAGTAGTTGGATGTGTTGTTAGGTGGATTTTCCTTAGCACTGTGACTTGTTTTTCCATTTTCTCTGCTCCAGGATCAATTGCAAAGTTCTGGTGATGCCAAGCCCCTCATAGGCTCTCTGCTATAAAAGCAGATGACCTACTGAAAAGGTGTTTACAGTGCCCTAAGAAATCATTTGTTTGTGTTGTTAGGTGCCGTTGAGTCAGCCCTGACCATGGAGACCCTATGTAGAACAGAACGGAGCTCTGCCCAGTCCTACACCTCATAAGCCTTCCTGTGTTTGAGCCCATCATTGCAGCCACTGTATCAATCCATGTCATTGAGGGTCTTCCCCTTTTTTGCTGACCCCCTACTTTACCAAGCATGATATCCTTCTCCAGGGAACAGCCCTTCTGACAACATGACCAAAGTAGGTGAGATGAAGTCTGGCCATTCTAACTTCCAAGGAGCATTCTGGCTGCACTTCAGGGCAGATTTGTTCCTTCTTCTAGCAGTGCGTGGCATCTTCAGTATTCTTTGCTAACATCCCCAACAATTCAAAAGCATCGACGCTTCATCAGTCTTCCTCATTTGTTGTTCAGCTTTCACATGTATATGAGGTGATTGAAAATACCATGGCTTGCATTTGATGCACCTTAGTCTTCAAAGTGACATCGTTGCTTCTTATCACCTTAAAGAGGTCTTTTGCATCAGATTTGCCCCATGCAATACTATATTTGATTTCCTGACAGCTGCTTCCATGGATGTTGATCATGGATCCAAACAAAATGAAATCCCTTACAACTTCAATCTTTTCTCCATTTATTGTGATGTTGCCTATTGGTCCAGTTGTGACGATTTTTGTTTTCTTGATGTTGAGATGTAATCCATACTGGAGACTGTAGTCTTTGATCTTTATCAGTAAGTGCTTCAAGTCTTCTTCACTTTCAGCAAGCAAGGTTGTGTCATCTGCATATCACAGGTTGATAGAGTCTTCCTCCAATCCTGATACCATGTTCTTCTTCATATAGTCCAGCCTTTTGGATTATTTGCTCAGCATACAGATTGAATAAGTATGGTGAAACGATACAACCCTGATGCACACCCTTCCTGATTTTACACCATGCAGTGTCCCCTGTTTGAATGACTGCCTCTTGGTCTATGTACAGGTTCTTCATGTGCACAATTAAGTGTTCTGGAATTTCCATTCTTTGCAATGTTATCCACAATTTTTTATGATCCACACAGGCCAATGCATTTGCATAGTCAATAAAACACAAGCAAACCACTTTCTGCCAAGATCCATCTGATATCAACAATGATATCCCTCATTCCACATCCTCTTCTGAATCCAGCTTGAATTTCTGGCATCTCCCTGTCAACATGCTGCTGCAACCATTTTTGGATTAACTTCAGCAAAATTTTACTTGCATGTGATGTTAATGATATTGTTCAATACTTTCCACATTCTGTTGGACCACCTTTCTTTGGAATGGGCCCAGCCAAATATCAGTCTCTTCCAGTCAGCTGACCAGGTAGTTGTCTTCCAAATTTCTTGGCATAAACAGGTAAGCACCTCCAGCACTGCAACCATTTTTTGAAACATTTCAATGGGTATTTTGTCAATTCCTGAAGCCTTGTTTTTGCCAATTCCTTCAGTGCAGCTTGGACTTCTTCCTTCAGCACCATTGGTTCTTGATCATATGCTACCTCCAGAATTAGTTGAACATCAACCAATTCTTTTAGGTACAGTGACTCTGGATTCCTTCCATCTTCTTTTGATGCTTCCTGCATCATTCAATATTTATCCATAGCAACAACCAAACTCACTGCCGTCAAGTCTGATCCAACTCACAGCGACCCCTCCTTTGGTTTCTGAGGCAGTATCGCTATGGAAGTGGATTGCCCCATCTTCCTTCCGAGTAGTGGCTGGTGGATTTGAACCACCAGCCTTCTGGTTAGCAGTCAAATGCCTTAGGCACTATGCTACCAGAGCTCCCATATTTACCCATAGAATCCTTCAATATTACAACTCAAGGCCTGAATTTTTTCTTCAGTTCTTTCAGCTTGAGAAATGCCAAGTGTGTTCTTCCCTTTTGGTTTTCTAACTTCAGGTCTTCGCACATTTCATTATAATACTTCATATTGTCTTTTTGAGCTGAAATCTTTCCACTGCCACAAAAAGCAGTTTTTATTGCTCTGAGCAGAAGGCTGCCTGGCTTACTCTACTAATGACATGAACAATCTTTCTCTTATTTTTGGAGTTATCGTCAATACTGAGGAAGTAAGTAGTCAATAAACACATAATCATTTTCCCTTCCTTCCTCAGGCCAGGGGGAAGGAACAGGAGATCAACGTCTGTGTCCTTGTAATCATATAGTTAAGTCACTGTATCAGCTCCATCTTCTTCCTAACTGAAACAGAAAGGTTTTGAAAAGGTTATATAATTCAACATAAATCATTTAAACATTTCTCTCTACTTCCCACACTATCTTCTTCATTTGGCACCCTTTTCTCACCATTCCTCTGTTATGTTTGAATTTACAATTGAATATATATTTTTAATTGAATCAACACAGATTTAACGGATTTCTTTCCTGTGTATAGTCCTGTACTGAGTATTCTATTCACCTCCAATTTCTAAGTGAGAAATGCTAGCAACGAACTTCATTCACATGCCTTTGGATGTGGAAGAGCCTTTTTTGCCTATAATGTCCCAACTGCTGTCTTTACCAATGCTCTACTTAATGAAGAACTTGGGATCATTTAGACCAGAAATTAATGGTTTTGAAACCTGAAATATTCTATTTGGTTGTTTTGTTTTGTTTCCTCTCTTTCGATTGAATCTGTCAACCAAGTAATTCCACCTTAGTGCTGTGTTGACACCTTCCAAAGAAAATGTCATCATTGGCTTCATTAAGTGAGAAAAAGGGTAATATAGTGCATTTTCCCTTAAAACAGACCAGAAATTTAAAACAATCACTTTATAAAGATACAATTTCTTTTAGCAATCATGAAAACTCCAGTCTTACTGAAGAAAACTGTAATATGTATGTGTTACCGATAGTCCATTGTTCTTTGAGAAGCTATAAATATTTCTTAAATGAGCAGCACATTAAAAGGAGAACAAATGAGCTGTGTTTTCTATACAAACAGAACTAAAGGTAGAAAGTCATAGCTAGATGGCTATGGAAATCTATTCTGAATTAGTCAGTCTTTCATTTTAAAAAAGTATATGATCTGTGTATTAGGCTTTACACTCAGCACTAAGAATCTAAGGAGTTTATAATGTAGTAATTTTGCTAGAATCTCATTAGTAATTTAATACTTCAATATTATTAGATGCTTTAAATTCAAAGTCCTAGAGCTTTAAGGGGGAGGCATAGTACCTACGGCATTTGGCTGTTAACCAGAAGGCTGGCGGTTCAAACCCCCCAGCCACTCCTAGGAAGGAAATTGGGCAATCTACTTCTGTAGAGATACCACCTCGGAAACCCAAGGATGGGTCACTATGAGTTGAATCAACTTGACAGCAGTGAGGTTTTTTTTAGAGAGCTTTAATGGGAGTAATGTAATTAAATTCCAATGTATTCAACAAGATGAGACTTTCAACCAGATGAACTGACACTGTGGCTACAACAAAAGACTCACACAATGGATGCAACAATGAGCTCAAATATAGTAATAATTGTGAAGATGTTGCAGGACAAGGCAGTGTTTCCTTCTGTTGGGCATAGGGTCCATGTGAGTCGAACCGCCTGAACAGCACCTAACAAACAACACAAAATATGTTCATTTAGTCACTTAACCACTGACATAGAAATAAGCTGAAATCTCTCTCATTAAAAATAGCAACAGCAACACTGTCCCTTGACTCCATTTCTCCCTCCAGTTAGTGCTGCCTCTCTTTTTCTTCACAACTAAACTTCTCCAGAGCTGTTGTGCTTACTGTCTCTTTCCTCTCCATCCACTCACACCTTAACACACACTCATCTGACTTTCACTCCCATCTATCACAACAGCTCTAATGCTCCATGAACCCTTTGCAGTCCTCATTTTCCCCAATTTCTCACTTCTTGAAACACTTTCTTCTCTTGCTTCCACACTCCCTTAGTTTTCCTCTAGTTGTGGTGCAGTGAATTACTTGGTATGGCCTTTCTAGCCATAGTTTTTGTAACTTCCAACGGATTACTGTATAGGACCACGCAAATAAAGTGTGTAGAACTCTGATGTTGGGATTGGTTAGTTCTGTCACTCTTTCAGGCTTAAAATGAGCCTTCCCCTTCTCATTTTTCTAATATCTACTGAGGTAATCTCATCCAGTTAGATGCCAACAACTCCCAAGCATACATTTCCTTCCCAGACCTCTCCTCTGCACTCCAGTGCTGTGTATCCTGTTGTGTAGTACTCTGCATTCTCTCTTGGAGATCTCAAACACTCTTCAAATTCAACATGTCTTGAATGGAACTCTTGGTCTTCACCCCTCCACACCTATGTTTAATGTCTCAACAAATGGCAGTGCAATGCACTCAGCTGCATAATCCACAGACCTGATTAATCTTGAAAACTCCCTTCCCCTTAGCTCTGCTGCCCTTAGTTTCTGGTGCATTATTGATTCCTTATGAATATCTTTCAGATCCATGCACATCTCTACATCTCTGCTACTGCCCTAATCCAAGTTAACATCTTTTCCTTCCTGGACTACTGCATTAATTACCTGACTGATTTCACTTCATCCTTCTTTTCTTAGCTTTGTCTATCTTCCCCATGAGGAGCTATAGTGGTGCAGTGGTTAAGGCATTTAGCTGCTAACCAAATGGTCAGTGGTTGGAACCCCACCAGCCCCTCTGCAGAAGAAAGATGAGGCAGTCTGCTTCTGTAAGAGTTACAGTCTTGGAAACCCTGTGGGGCATTTCTACTCTGTCCTATGGGGTTGCTATGAGTTAGAATCAAGTCAATGGCAGTGAGTGGTCCTCCCCATAGATAAAAGCAATGAAACAGCCAGAGCAAGCTTTGAAAATTAAACTCTGACCAAGCAACTGGATACTTAAAACACTTGAATAACTTCCCATTGCCTGCAGCATAAAATCTGTAATCCTGACTACCTCTCCAGCCACATCTCGAACGAGGGCTCCCCTGTTGCTTCTGCTATCCCTGGAACATTGGCTTTCAGTTGCTTTAATGTGTCATGTTCCTTCTCAGCCACAGGCTCTAGTACAAGCTGTTCGCCTTGTTTTAAACTCTTCTCCCTTTGTCCTTCCTGGGTTGCCCTACATAACTCCTTCTCATCCACCAGATATAAGGTAACCTCTTCACAGATGCCATCCTTGATCCCTAAGACTTAATCAAAGTCCCTGCTCTATACTCTCACAGCACCTGGTTTCTCTTCAAAACGATTATCATCGTTTGTATTTATACATTTTGTTGTATAATGTTTTGATTAATATCTGTCTTGTCCACCAATCTGTTAGCTCATTGACGGCAGGTAGTGCATTTATTATTTTTACCATTTTATCCTCAAAACCTAGTGCAGTACCTGGCACACAGTAGGTATTCAAAATGAAAAAGGGAATGAACAAATTAAGGTTATATTCACTTGCCCAAGGTCAAGATTGTAAGGCTGAGACCATAGCCAGATGTTCTAATTTCCAGTGCAGATTTCCGGTCTCCTTAACAAAAGACTTGTCCTGGGTTTCGCTCTAAATTACTAGCAAGAAGGCAACTTCACAACTCATCAAGTCCAATTTCTCGAACCTATCATTTTTTACACATGGCATTTATTCAGCAAGAGGTTGCTGGATGTATAGTAATTTTCCCTTTTTTTCATGAAACACATGCTATCTCTTGTTTTGTTTTGAGGAGTATTACGATAAACCATGCCAGTATTTAAAATTGTAAGCTTCATGAGATTCTCAGAAGGAATACAAGTATAGATCAAAGAGTAATTTTGTCTCTTGCAATAGTTTCTTGTTGAAAAATGCTGGTAATTTAACAAGCTAAAAGAGTATTCTGTTTGGTGGGAAAAATCATCATTTTCCCAGATGCTGTGTATATACCTTCTATTAAAAGTGAAAAAGGAGAAAGCCACTTTGTTGTGTGGAAGTGCCTTATCCCTTTTATAAAATCCACATAAAATGTTCTGTGATTTGAGGAGAGGCTACATTTATAAGATGAAATTAGTCCAGGGTTACCCTTGAAGCATCTTGAAGATTTTATTCTCAAGGGTCTTTCATTTTGTGGATGAAAATGGAATCATTATTTTTGAACTCCCTCTGCTCACGTCAATGACTCCCACCACACCTGGTCCAGTGGTTATAAGTACCCATGAATTGCCTTGCAGATTTCAGGCAGGGTAACCGACAAGGCCAGCCAAAGCCAAACTCCCTGGTAAGATTTATTGGGCATTTCTCTATGTTTCATTTCACACCTGGAGGTAGATGACACTCTCTGCTCACAGTGCTGTGGTGTATGTCTGTCTCAGATGTGTGTGTAAGATGCATTGCTCCGTTTTGGGTATCTGAAGTGATTTCTCCCTTCTTTCCTTGCTTCCTTCCCTCCTTCCTCTCCCCCAGCCCCACTTCCTTACCTTCCTCTCTTCACCTCTCCCTTCTTCCTTTCTTTCCTTACTCCTCATATTCCTCCCTCCCTCCTTTCCTGACTCCCTTCCTTCTCTTCTCTCTTTCAGGAGATTGCTACCTTAATACCGACAAGTAATTTGAATTTAAAAAATTCTACTTTCTTTAGAGGCAATAAAGTGTTCATTTCTTCAAAGATGTAAAAGGCATACTCACATTTTCTAGATTGAACTTACAATTGCATTGCTTATTACTGTATAATGTCCTCATCACCATAGACTACTTTAATCAACTAAATTTTGGGACCTCGTTTGCAATTTAATCTGGGAAAAAGATGGCTGTGAAATTTATGTGAACCAATATCCTCCTTCTCCTTCCCTGTCTCTTTAAAAATGTTTCCTCTTCCTCTTTCTTACTTTTGCCTTTCTTTCTCTACCCTCTCTGACTGTCTCTGCTGGTGACCATCAACATTTCCCCAATCTTTCCTTTCACATAGCTTCATTCCACCATGTTCAAAGCACTCCTCCTGCTGCTGTGTGTTACCTTGGTGCTATCTGGGCATGCACATGGAGCCACACTAAGAAATGAAGAGAAATGGAAGCCACTCAACAACCCCAGAAACCGAGATCTAGTAAGAACATAGCATGGGGTGTGCTGGGCTGCAGGGTGACACGGGCGCCTCTCTAGGTCTATGCACACTGCACTCTATGTGCTAGAGCACCGTGGAGAAGAGGCTCCCAGGAGATGAGAAGATTCCTCTAAAGGACCCAATCTGGGTTTCTTAGCTTAGGAGTTGGCATCTAATGGTTTCTCTCACTAATTTCCATTTGTTTCTGTAAAATACATTTATATTTAGAAATGATTTTATACCCACACAGCATATTACATTTATAAGTGATTTTATATATGCAATGACTTTATAGCTTTAATTTCTAATACATATAAATAATGAAGACATAATGGCCAATTACTTTTTGAACAAATTAGATTGAATTCATAATGTTTTAGATTCAGAATCTGTTTGAGAGTCTCATATAACCAACACTTGCAAAGCCCGATTGTGAAAGTGGAAAGCTATAACTGCAGCATTCTTATCAAATTAATAGGCATTATTTGCAACATAAAGTGATCTAGGTAATAGAATTCAAAAGATCACTGATAACGCTCTTTAAAAAAAATGCCAAATACAAGAAATATATTGACATTTTAAATGTTTTTAAAATACAGGGCTTTTTTTTTTAAGGAAATGGCATGCAATATAACAATGTAAGATTAAAACAGTGAAACAAATAACCCTGGGCATAGATACTATGTGTTTACTTCCTAAAAGAAAGCTGAAAAACCCATGTCTGTAAAGAAACTTGCAGAAGGCAGTGATTGGTTTCTCCCAGTCAGAGGAGAGACGCCAGAGCCCTGGTTACTGTGGAGTTCAGTTACATCTCTACCTTCAGTACTCAGAGGTGGTTTACAGTGAACCATCTGACTGTAATGCTATTAAGTAATTGATACCCCTCCCTCGGTTCCCACCAAGAATGGTGAGTTATCTTGTTTACGGTTAAAATGTCAGAAAGATGGCAGAGTGAAGGATGGGGGAGAGAAAAAGTGGGAGAAGTAGTTTGTACTTTTGTTTCTGGGTTTTCAATTTCCTGCCTCTTAGATCAGCCCTAGGAGCTCGGGTGGCGTAGTTGCCTAAGGCATTTGACTGCTAACCAGAAGCCTGGTGGTTCTACTTCTGTAGTGATACCGCCTCGGAAACCCAAGGAGGGGTCACTGTGAGTCGGATCCAACTCAATGGCAATGAGTTGGGTTAAGTTTAGATTAATCCTAGTGTCACTTCAAAGGGGGAAACAAAATTCAACTTTGAGTATTTTGGTGTATAATTTACAAATGGCATTGAATGTTTTCTCTCTCTCTTCAGTTTTTCAGAACCCTTCAGGCATATTTTAAAGGACGAGGTCTTGATCTTGGGAGGTTTCCAAATACCTTCTTCATGAAGGAGAATCCCAGACCTCTCTCTTTCCAATCAGAATATATTGCTTCTGCATTTGGAGATTATGAAGAGCAGAAAAACTCATTTCCAAGTTTCCTGAAAGGCTGAAAGTTCCTTCTGAGCTCAGGTGAAAGTTGTCTCTTTATTCCCAGGCTCTGTACAAACATACAACTCAGTCATAAAGGAGAGATTTTGAAAGCATTTATTTGAAAAATGATTTTATTTCCTGATACCTAACAGAAAGAAATGCTTACTTCTGATTATACACATCAATGTTAATATTTGGATTTGGTTCAGATATGTTGTTGTTGTTGTTATGTGCCATTGAGTCAGCCCCGACTCATAGCAACCCCTCCTTGGGTTTCCGAGGCAGTATCACTACAGAAGTAGGATTGCCCAACCTTCCTTCCGAGGAGTGGCTGGTGGGTTTGAACTGCCAGCCTTCTGGTTAGCAGTCAAGTGCCTTAGGCACTATGCTACCTCAGATATTTTATGGTTACCTATATCTTTTTTCAGCCCAGGTCATCTAAGTTATGTGGAAATCATATGTTGTTATTATGTGCCCTTGAGTTGGACCCGACTCATAGTGAACCCCTCCTTGGGTTTCCAAGGCGGTATCATTATGGAAGTAGATTGCCCAACCTTCCTTCAGATAGAAATCATATAGAAAGGAAATATGTCAAACTGAGCAGGTGAATTAAATGGAAAGTGAAAATGAAAAGAATGGTGTCTTTTGAAGAAAGTATTAAGCGCATATTTGAGCTTGAACTTCCTCAACTAGAGAAAGGGGTAGAATATTCGTAAAGATGCTATTTTTCTTACAAGAAAAAATTAAAATTATATTTAGGATTTGAAATTTAGTAGTCTTATTACTAAAGCATTCCTATCAAGCAATATCAATCACTTGCAAAGAAACAGGTATTTATGCATTGTAAGAAAATACATTATGATTCTAATCCATTAGCTTTTTGTTCAGCTGAATAATAAAGGGAACTGATTCACAATTAAAATCTATTCACGTTCCTCTAGAAGCCTGCAGATTAAATTGTGAGGGAGCATACAGTTGTTGCATTTCATGGTGTTTGTAAAAGGATTTTGATTCTTTTAAATGTGATCATTTTAAAAAAATTATGATTTGTAGTCTAAAAAGAATATGCAATTTACCATGTGGCATATGCACTTGAAGACTGACCTAAAATGAGAAAATCACTTAGAATAAACAAAAACATGTTAATGAAGGGTTACCTTTACTATTGTTCACACGTAGGCCCAATAGCATCAGACACAAAAACATAGGAGAATAGTTATTAATACCATAGTGCCTAGTTTAGGGAGGACAGCAGTGATTGATTGGCAGAATTTTCCCCTTCCATGTGGCAGACTCAAATTGGATTTCTGGCCAATGAACCTCAAAGGTAGCCATCCCCAGTCTGTTAGCGGAAGCATGTGTGTTATCATGAACAGGATTCAGTGAAACCCCCAGGCCAAGACAGACTGGAAAAAAAGGCCTGGCAATCTACTTGCAAAAATCAGTAGTGAAAACCCTGTGAAACACATGGTCTGAGCCCACTGCCTGGGGTCCCCATGCGTCAGGGTGGGAGGGTCAACTTAACAGCAGCTAACAACAGCCACCACCACCTCCTTTAGAATGTGCCATACAAAGTGCCTGTGAGCCACAGTTTCTTCATCTGCAAACTGCAAATACCTCTAGAATCCCGTGGAAACATCAGAAGTATCATAGAAAACGTCAAATAAATGCTTTGATGTGTACACGAAATGAGGTAATGTTTAATGGCAGAGTGCCCAGGAAGCACCTAGTGGCAGTATTGGAAATATAATGGGAATTATTCAACCGGGTGAAATCAAAGCTCCTTGATTTTATAATTACAAGCCCTTTTCTTAACATCTCTGATTAGGAAATGAAAACAAAGAGTTTTCATTTGAAATAGGTAGATCTTTGGGTCTTTGTGTTGAATGTACAGTCTTCATTTTCTATTTCATTATAACATTTTCTTACTCTTTTAGGTTCTGGCTATTTTTAAACTACAGATGAAGCTTCTCATTAGAAAATGTCAACCACAGTCAGAGCTAAACTCGTGTGTTTTTTTCCTCCATTTTTATTTGTCACTGTGTAATGATTTTATTCTACATTTCCAGATTTACATATAAATAGCTGGACATTGGAGGCATATGTGCCTTACATGTATATTTTTGGAGTGTTTCTTCTCTTTGTAACCATAAAAATTGATGTAGAGCACAATGTGTATTTGTAAAAGTCACAAAACCCCCATAAAATCAATAGATATGATGATCTTTAAATTATATGTCATTAAAGCTTGTCTTTTAAATGTGTTTTTTATGTTTATTATTCTTCATCAACCAGTATTTTTATTTGGAAAAGACTTTACTATATTTTAAGTGGGGAGCTCTGGTGGTGTAGTGCCTAAGGTATTTGACTGCTAACCAGAATACTAGCAGTTCAAACCCACCAGCCACTCCTCAGAAGAAAGATTGGGTAATCTACTTCCCTAGTGATACTGCCTTGGAAGCTCAAGGAGGGGTCACTATGAGTGGGATCTAACTCCACAGCAGTGAGTTTGGGTTTTTTTTTTTTTTCAAGGAGACCTGGTATCCCAGTGGTTAAGTGTTTGCCTGCTAACCAAAAGGTTGGCGGTTCAAACCCACCAGCCATTCCATGGGAGAAGGATTTGCCAATCTGCCTCTGTAAAGATTACAGCCATGGAAACCGTATGGGGCAGTTCTCCTCCATCCTATATGGTTGTTATGAATCAGAATCAATTCAAAAGCAATAGGTTTGGTGGGGTGTTTTGGGCACATTCCAAAATCATTTTCCACAGCTTTACTGTGTATAGCTTTACTGAATATCAAGAATAAAATATCTGTGCAAGAACAGATTTTGTGTCTGGGTTAGCATGTTCTTTTGTAATTAGTTGTATACGTTTCTGTTTTTTTTTTTTGAGGGTTGTGAGGTTTTTGTGAGCAGAGAGCATATCAAATTCATCTTTATTTCTCCAGCATCTGCCACAGTACCTAACGTGTAGCAAGTGTTCAGTAAGTATCTATTGAAGTAAAAAATTCTGACATTCTTACACAGTAATGGAAGGTGCTTCTAGGTAATGTCATACATCCCACTGGAAAATTCCCCACAATTTGTAGATAGCTGTTGATGGCAGTTCTATACCCTATACCAACTAGTTCCTTAATGGTGGTGTATTGACAACTGGGGACAAACAAGTCTTTATTATATATGACCAGTTAGCACACTTGGTCCCCAGAACTGTATGTTAGTTGATCTTCCATCTCACTCTATCATTTTGACAACAAAAAGCCCTCTACACACATTTCTAAAAGCCCACTGGGGAAATGATTTTGCTCTTGAGTTAGAATTGCTGCTAGGAAAATAACAGAAATGTACTGTTTCTTCTGATGGAAATAAATCCCTGCAGGCGTTCTAGGCTGTCAAGGGATTCATTACACTTCTTTACATGGGTCTGTGGCAGCTTCTCAACACTGACCCTACTCCTTTTCAAAGGGCACCCCCTTCCCCAGGACATGTCCTATCTCAAATTTAGATAGTCAAGAACTGTTATGGGTATGACGTTTTGCCCTACTTGCAAGTTAACATGCTGGCTGATAATTGAGACTTTATTATTCATGGAGCATCAGGCATGAGTTTCACATTTGCACAGGTTCCTTTATCTCTCAAGTACCACAGGGACTATGTGAAGGATAGTCTAGATGTACACATAGTAGGTCTGTGTCACAATTGAGGATCCCAAACTTAGGAAGCCCACCCCCATTTTAGGGATCTGCTAGTAAACCTGTCCAATCTTTGGCCCAGAGGGAGGTATTATCCTTATTACGTTTGGCCTGAAGGAGACAATATCTCTTTCAAGGCTATTTTCTCAGCAAACATCCTTGAAAGGCAGCCCAGAATGAAATCCATCACAAGCTCTTGCAGAAAAGCAAGAGACGCAAGGAGGTTACGCTCCATCCTTGTTTCTCCCAGACAAGGGGGCACGGATGGAGTCCTGCCCTTCCTCCATCATCTCTCATTCTATTGCCATGGCATACGTTTCTATGTTCTCCTTCCTTTAAATCTTCTACTTTTATTCTCAAAAAATCACTCTGCAAGTCCCAAAACAGAACATTGGTTTGGTTTGCTGTTTTCATTACTGCTGTAACAATTCAGCTTCACCTCAAGGCACTGTGGATGCCTCTGACTCACCAGGGGACAAATCACTCACAGGGAAGTAGAGAAAAGAAAAACAGAAAGATTAAAATCTCAAACTCTCTTGTTACATTCTGACCTCTAAAATAATACTCTTGTCATCAAGCTGTTCCACAGCAGGACACCCACTCTCCCACCCTTGCCCTTTGCCCATCATTCTCTATGAAGTGAACTGAAATCTCCAGAATTGTCATTCCCACATTCTGAGCAGCCAATAATTAAACAAGTGAGTCTAGGCAGGTTTGCTACCAGCTCCCTTAAAAGGGATCTTAGGAGAGCCTTCTCCTTACCAGGTAACCGTCTCTCCTCATTCTCATTTCTCCTTTTAGAGAAGTTAGGGCTGTAGACTTGACTTCTTAGATGTAAGTCCCTGTTTGCCTTGGGAAATACAAGGGAGAATTTCCCTGTAAGTGATTTGTGTAGATTACCTCACCGTACCCCACCCCTTCACCTCCAATATTTTGTATCCACAGAGAACCCTTATGGTCCTTTATCAGAAGAAAGAGAATGATTTCAAGCTGTGAACTATTTTTCCTTCTCCTGGTAAACCCCCCATCCTTCCTTTGCTCTTATGCCAAATAGAAAAGTTTATTCGATAGTTTATTTAGTCGCAGTAGATTTAAATGCAACTAACAACAGTGGGTTGAATGGTATGGAGTAGCATTTTTCCCTCTTTCAAGTCCTGGTGCCTCATTCTGCCATCTTACCATTGTTTACCCCACCTAGATGGGCAAGTAAAAGGTCCCCTGTAATTTCTCTCTAACTTCAGCTGCATATTGAGCTATGCTGGCTCCTCATACCTCAACTTCCTTGCCCATTCCAAAAGCACTGTCAATTCCACCCAATTCACTTGTAAAATCTGAGCACAAATTACCAGGCTACAGAGTAGGCTTCACAAAGACGTGCCAGGTAGTGCTGTCCTCGAGATGTTTACAGTCTAGTGTAGATAGAATAGGAAGAGCCAAGATAAAATTCTAATACAAGGTAATACAATCACAGGAATGCGTGTGAGGTGAAAAAATAGTACCATTGAGGGGAGGCAGTTTATCATAATAATTCCAAGAAGGGGATTTAAAGTCAGATAGACCAGGGTTCAAATGCTGGCTCCATTATTTATTAGATATGGGATCTTGGCATTAGGAGTAACAACATCGACTTCTAAGGATTATTTTGAAATAAGCATATAAGGCACATAAGGCAGTAAATGGCTTATAGCAAATGGGCAAGAAGAGGTGGCAACTGTATCAAGTATGGTTATAAAGCTTGACTGTTAGCAAAGGAACAACTGAGTGGAAGTTAGAGGATGGAATATGAAGTCTAAATTATTTACAAACTGAGAGACTGTTTTGGTTCTGTAGTGATGAAGAAGAGTTGATGCTTTTGAGTTGTGGTGCTGGCGGAGAATGCTGAAAGTACCGTGGACTGTTAAAAGAACTAACAGATCTGTCCTGGAGGAAGTGCAGCCAGAATGCTCCTTGGAAGCAAGAATGGCCAGACTTCGTCTCACCTATTTTGGTCATGTTGTCAGAAGGGACCATTCCCTGGAGAAGGATGTCATGCTTGGTAGGGTGGAGGGTCGTTGAAAGAGGGGGAGGCCTTCAACGAGATGGAGTGTTACGGTGGCTGCGATGACGGGCTCAAGTACAGCAGGGATTGTGGGGCTGGCGCGGGATCGGGCAGTGTTTCGTTCTGCTGTGCATGGGGTCGCTATGAGTCGGAAACCACTCGATGGCACTTAACAACAACAACAACAACAGTGATGCTCTAACAAGAAATATCACAAGTGGGTGGCTTGAACAAATAAGGATTTATTCTCTTACAGTTTAAGATGCTAGAAGTCCGAGTTCAAAGTGCCAGATCTAGGGGCTGTGTGAAGGCACCTCGACCTTGGGCTTCAGCTCTGCCTCTTGCTCCCAGCCCGGTGGAGCTGGAGGTGTGTCTCAAGTCAGGCAGCTACTGGCTGCTGAGGCTGACAAACTCAAGGTCAACAAGTGAAATGGCACAGTCCCAAGATTACCCAAGTAACATGGCAGGCCACTAGTTCAAGTCCAGAAACAGTCCCAAGATTGGCAGACAATGTGGCAGGCCACTAAGATGAAGACTTGACCAAATGCAGAAGCCAGATGTGTCAAAAAAAAAACCTCAAGATTTTTCTCAAAGCTTCTTATATACTGGAAGCAGAACACATCCTAAGACAGCTACCCAGCTACTCATAGTAGATTCCACCTTGAAGTTCATTAGTAGTCTCCTCAAGGGGACTAACTGCATCCAGGTGCCCAGTCACTCAAAACCAAGCCCAGCCAAGTTGATGCATAACCTTAACTACCACAGAGCCCTAGGAAAGTGAGAATTTGGGAATTTATGGAAGAAGGGAAAATTTTGGTGCTATTGATTGAAGAGGACTGGATTTAGAGAATAAATTAAGGGAAGGCTTTATTTTTCTGAGGCAGGGGAGAGCTGAAATGTAGCACATGAATATGGCAGAGCAAATGGTTAGATTAAGAAATAAATCACAACGAAGACCAAAGTAAGATAAAGAACATTCAGAAGGGAAACAGATTGTGAGAATGAAACAATCATTTTAATGGCTGTTGAAGGAAATTATCCAGATTAAGGAAAAGCCCTTTAAAACACATTTTCCTCAACTGCCTAAGGCATTTGACTGCTAACCAGAAGGCAAGCGGTTCACACCCATACGCCACTCCTCCGAAGGAAGTTTGGGCAATCCACATCCGTAGAGACACCACCTCGGAAACCCAAAGAGGGATCACTATGAGTCGGGATCTACTGAAGGGCAGTAAATTTGGATTTTTTTTTTTAAGTCTAATAATCTTAAACTGGAGGAGGGGCGAGTCCGCCGGGTTTGTGTACTGAGACTCCTACCCGCCCCGCTCTCCCCCAGCCGGAAAAGAGGCACGGACCGCGCTCCCACGGAACCTGAGCGCGGTGCCTGCGGCGCAGGCCGGGCGGGTTTCTTGTGTGGACGCCGGATCCCAGCGCAGGGTAGAGTCTGGCGGTTGTTGCTCTTCCGGCCCCTTGTCCTGTTTTCTGGGCCTGCATACTCGGACCCGTAGACATGTCGGGGTTCAGCCCGGAGCTCATCGACTACCTGGAAGGGAAAATTTCTTTTGAGGAGTTCGAAGGGCGGAGAGAAGAGAGAAAAACCCGCGAGAAGAAAGTGAGGCGGTGCTTGGCCTGAATGCTTTTCCCTCTTTCTCTCCGTAAACACAGAGATTTGCGGTCTCGGACGCCCCCGTTAGCTGCCATAGGGCAGGCCGGGAACTCCCAGCGCCTTCTTCCTCTTCTTCCACTCGGTCCTCACCCCCATTTCTCATCTCTGTTTTAAATTCCTCTTAAACATCCCTACCCTGCGACCCCCGAATTGCCTTTGTCTCGGTAAAATGTGCTCTTTTGGCCAAATAGCAAAGTTTGTTTGATGGCAGTTTAGCGTTAGGTTAAAAGGCAGTTAACAACAACAACAGGTTAAATGAGGGTGGGGGATTTCGAGTGGAATTTGGAGGCAGAGTATCTGGTTCTAGTCCTAGCTTTGCAACTAAGTCATTTAGTGACGTTGGGTGGGCGAGTCACCTCACTTATTTAGGCCTCCGTTTCCTGTTTCTAAACTGAGGAGGGCTGAGCGGTCATATTCAGGAGTTTCCCAGTGGTATGATGTAACCGACCAAAAAAAAAATAAAAATAAAAAACACCTTGTCTCATAGCAGGAATGTCTTCATACCTATTTCTTCATAAGTATTCAGAATACTTAAGAAAAAGTGTTTGAACTTTACCTATCTTTTCAATTATTTTAAGTCAGAAAATAAAAGTAATCACACCTTTTAAAATCAGCTGGCAGATTGCCTTCCTTATCCATGCAACTGGTAGTGCCCATCTCTTCTTAATTTTAGGGTCTAGAATACAATATGTAGATTAATGAAATCATCAAGGTAATAGATACGTATTTTTAAGAATTTTTACAAGTGACTGAAACTGAAAGAACGTATTTTGAAATGCATTAACTCTGAAATTTTAGACTCCTTGTTATGTGTGCAAAGATTTTATATATACATACATATATGTATATAGAAGTATGAGTAAAATTAGATAAATGTCATATTCTGCAATGGGGAGGGCAAAATCAGCATTCGTTTTTGTAATCGTTAATTTTCTATCACAGAGTCTTCAGGAAAAAAGAAAGTTACCAGCTGAAGAAAATCCAAATGATGGTGAAGTTCCATCATCATCGGGAATTGACTCTTCCAAATCCCACAATAAAGATGCCAATGAAGGTGTGTTAAGAACATTTGCTACTTGCATTAAATGTTTTGTCTACCTAAGCAAAATAATTTAACATAAATAAATTTTGTAGCAATGATACTCTTTTGTTGAGTACCTCATTTATAAGGAGCATAGTTCTTGATATATATATTTAATAGATATTTAGTAAATATTTCAGTTGTTGAATGTAGTGATAGTTATTTTTGTGAGTCCCAATGTTGGAAAAGTTGTTTTGAATTGATAACAGCATAAAACTGTGCCACCAGAGCTCCTTAGACTAACTTAAAAAAAAAAAAACCTCACTGCCATCAAGTCAACATCTGACTCATAGTGACCCCCTTTGGGTTTCTGAAGTGATAAATCTATGGAGGTAGATTGGCCAGTCTTCCTTCCATGGAGTGGCTGCTGGGTTTGAACCACCAACCTTCTGGTTAGCAATTACATGCCTTAGGCACTACACCACCAGAGCTACTTAAACATACAAACAAAAAAAACCCAAACTCACTGTTGTCGAGATGGCTCTGACTCATAGTGACCCCTCCTTGGGTTTCTGAGGTGGTATCATTACAGAAGTAGATTGCCCAACCTTCCTTCTGTGGAGCAGCTGGTGGGCTTGAATCACCAGCCTTCTGGTTAGCAGTTAAGTGCCTTAGGCACTACACTACCAGAACTACTGACAGAACCTGATAAATGAGCCAGTATGCTAATTTATTAACTTCCAGTAGTTGATGTATCTTTCTAGTGATCACAGTGCTGGTAATAGTTTATGGTATCCATTCATCTATGTTATGTCACCTGGGATGCTTTATGAACTGGGTCTAACTGAGATCTAAATTAAACTTGCTAGTTCTAGAGTATAGAAGTAGAAGTGGTTCTTTTTCCTCTCAACAAGTGGGCCTTTGTATAGAGAATACACATTCACAATGGTAGGCAGAAAACAAACAAGTTTTATTTAAGCATAAAAATATATGGTAAATATATACTGTAAATAGATTAAAAATAAACAAGCTGGACCATGTGATGAAGAAGGGGCATGATCCCTAGCTGAAAAAGAGAACATACAGGTTAGTAAATTCAAATCTTGCCAGTTAGTTGTGGTGAAGAACTGGAGGTGATGTTCTAACAAACAAGGGGTCCTTCCTTCTTTACCCAGGGGTGGAGCAGCTCTTTCAGCATCAGGTTTTTAATGATGCGATGGTAGGAGAAGACCCCAGTGCTGTTAACTGAAGCAGTCCCTGGGAGGTGGCCATCAGGCTTTCAACTGGCTCATCACAAGTGGCCAGGCACACAAGGGTGACTTAACTTCAGTGCAAGTAACTCCATTGATTATTTTAAGTTCTGACATCTCCAATTTTCCAGAAAGAAATTGTCCCAGATCTCTACTTATACCCTTGGTAAGCAGAAGACACAATCAGTTTTGAACAAGCTTTGGCAAAGTTGGTTAATTGCAATATATGGCTACTAAGTCATTGTCTTTCATCTCGTAAATATTGCTGTAAAGACCAAAGCCAAACCCATTGCCGTCAAGTCATTTCTGGCTCATGGCAGCCCGATATGTTGCAGAGTAGAATTGAGCTCCAGAGGGTTCTCTTGGTTATAATTTTTATGGGAGCAGATTGCCAGACCTTTGTTCCATGGAACCACTGAGTGCCGTCGCATCGTGTCTTTATTGGTAACCTGTTGCCCTCGAGCTGATTCAGACTGCTGACCCTATAGGACGGAGTAGAACTGTCCCATAGAGTTTCCAAGGTTGTAATCTTTAGAGAACCAGATTGCCACATCTTTCTATTGTAGAGCAGGCTAATGGGTTTGAACTGCTGACCTTTTCGTCTGTAGCTGAAGGTTTAACCACTGCACCACCAGGGATTATTATTTTTTTTTTTTTAAAGATAGTAGTTAAACCATTTGTGCCACTCAGGGTACTTCAATGCTGAATAACACTGTTAAAGTCTTGCTTTTGAGCCCCTTTCCCAGAGACCATGCAGATAGGGGCCTTTTCATTTCATTTTCTATGCATTCTTGCAGGAGCTCTGGTAGCATAGTACCTAAGACATTTGACTGCTAACCAGAAGGCTGGCAGTTCAAACCCACCAGCCACTCCTCAGAAGGAAGGTGGGCAATCCTACTTCCGTAGTGATACTGCCTTGGCAACCCAAGGAGGGATCGCTATGAGTCGGGGCCGACTCCATGGCACATAACAACAATAACAACAAATGCATTCTTGCTAGGGAGCTCTGGTAGCATAGTGCCTAAGGCACTTGACTGCTAACCAGAAGGCTGGCGGTTCAAACCCACTAGCCACTCCTCGGAAGGAAGGTTGGGCAATCCTACTTCTGTAGTGATACTATCTTGGAAACCCCAGGAGAGATCGCTATGAGTCGGGGCAAACTCGACGGCACATAACAACAACAACAGATGCATTCTTGCTGATATATAAAAAATATAACTGAGTTTTGCTTATTGACCTCATGTTCAGCAGTTATTAATCCTAATGATATGTATTAGATTCTTCTGAATTTCTTATGTACATAATCATGTCATATGAATGGGAACAGTTTTATTTCTTCCTTGCTATCTTTATGCCTTTTATTTCTTTTACCATATTGCATTGGCTGGGATCCATAGTAGAATGTTGAGTGGATGTGGTGGTAATAGTAGGCATCCTTGTCTCAATCCCAGTAGTTTTCAGTAGTTTGCTGTTAAGTGTGTTTGTGGAGAATTTTTTGTATATACTCATCATCAAACTAATGATACTCCTTTCTGTTTCTAGTTGAGTAAGTTTTATGAGGAATAGATGTTAAATTTTATCAAGTGCTTCTCTGTACCTATCGGGATGAACATATAATTTGTTTTCTCTTTTTTTCTGTTACTGTGGTAAATTTCATTGGTCAAGAATTCCTTTACACATTTTATCTTTATTTTGAATGTTCAGAATTCTTGAATGTGGTCCTTATGACTCTATAATAATAAAGATTACTATCAACATACAAAAATCATTGTATTTTAATGGTATCTTAAGATTCAAATGAAGTATGTCCTGTTATTTTGTCCCTGAAAGAATAACGATACTGTTTTAATACTAATGTTGTTACTAGGTGCTATCCAGTTGGCTTTGACTCAGTGACCCCATATAACAGAACAGAACTACTCCATAGGGTTTTCTATGCTGTAATCTTTATTGAAACTGATCACTAAGTCTTTCGTGGAGCTACTGGGTGGATTGTAACTGCCGACCTTTTGGTTAGCAGCCAAGCGCTTAACTGTTGCACCACCAATGTTCCTTTAGTAGTAATAGTAGCATTTATTGAGGAGTGTTTGTATGCTGGGCATTATTCTAAATATAAATGTATGTGTATATATATGTGTCTGTGTATTTATCTATATATACATATACATATGAAAGAATTTTCTATACATATTTATACACATATGAAAGAATTGGTGAAGAACAAGGCACCAGGAATTGATGGAATACCCACTGAGATGTTTCAGCAAACAGATGCCCCACTGGAGGTACTCACTCAGTTATTCCAAGAGATTTGGAAGACAGCTTCCAGGTCAACTGACTGGAAGAGATCCAGATTTGTACCCATTCCAAAGAAAGGTGATCCCACAAAATGTGGAAATTATCGAACAATATCATTAATACTGCACACAAGTAAAATCTTACTGAAGATAGTTCAAAAACAGTTGCAGCAGTTTATTGACAGAGAACTTCCAGAAGTACAAGCTGGTTTCAGAAAAGGATGTGGAATGAGGGATATCATGGCTGGTGTCAGATGGATCTTGGCTCAAAGCAAAGAATACCAGAAAGATGTTTACTTCTGCTTTATTGACTGTGCAAAAGCATTTGATTGTATGGATCATAACAAATTGTGGATAACATTGATAAGAATGGGAATTCCAGAACACTTAATTGTACTCATAAGGAACCTGTGCATAGACTAGGAGGCTGTCATTCAAACAGAACAAGGGAATACTGCATGGTTTAAAATCAAGAAGGGAGTGCATTAGGGTTGTATCCTTTCACCATACTTATTCAATCTGTATGCTGAACAAATAATCCTAGAAGCTGGAGTATATGAAGAAGAACATGGCATTAGGATTGGAGGAAGAATGAGTAACAACCTGCAATATGCTGACGATACAACTTTGCTTGCTGAAAGTGAGGATGACTTGAAGTACTTACTGATGAAGATTGAAGAATACAGTCTGCAGTATAGATTACATCTCAATATAAAGAAAACAAAAATCCTTACAACTGGACCTATAAGAAGCATCATGCTAAATGGAGAAAAGATTGAAATTGTCAAAGACTTCACATTGCTTGGTTCTCCAGTTGACGCCAGTGGAAGCAGCAGTCAAGATATCAGACGACGTATAGCACTGGGCAAATCGGCTACAAAGGACCTCTTTTGAGCGCTGAAGAGCAAAGATGTTCTTGAGGACTAAGGTGCTCCTGACACAAGTGATGGTATTTTCGATTGCCTCATATGCATGTGAGAGCTGGACAATGAATAAAGAAGACCAAAGAAGAGTTGATGCTTTCAAGCTGTGGTGTTGGCGAAGAATGCTGAAAGTACTGTGGACTGCTAAAATAACTAACAGGTCTGTCCTGGAGGAAGTACAGCCAGAATCTTGGAGGCGAGAATGACCAGACTTTGTCTCACATGCTTTGGTCATGTTGTCAGAAGGGACCATTCCCTAGAGAAGGATGTCCTGCTTGGTAAGGTGGAGGGTTGACGAAAGAGGGAAAAGCCCTCAACGAGATGGATTGACATGGTGGCAGCAGCAACGGGCTCAAGTATAGCTGGCTCAGGACTGGGTGGTATTTCGTTCTGCTGTGCATAGGGTCGCTATGAGTCGGAGATGTCTCAATGGCACCTAACAACAACAACAACACACAATTTATTTAGAGCAACCCATAAGGGAGGTAGTATCATTAAACTTATTTTAAAAATGAGGAAACCAAGGTACAGAGAGCTTCAGTAATTTGCCCAAGGCTATGCAGTTAGCAGTAGATGGAGATGAAGTTTGATCCCAGGCACCCTGGCTCTAGAGCTCTCATGCTGAGAGCTCTAGACTATGCTTTACCATCTAGTTCTGTGCCATCAGGTTTATTTCATTCTTGTGTCGATTCCTTATAGTTGTTTTATCTTTTATCTCTGCTTTTAACCGTTAGTATGTGTCTTCCGATTTTCTCTTTAATTTTGCTTATAAATCTGGATGAGGTATAATAAAAAAAAGAAAAGTCAGCCTTTTCTATAGAGTGAAATACATGGCTTTGTAATAGCTTTCTTCTTTGTGTATTGGGGGTATTTTTTATTTTTAAATTTGGTGTTGCTGTGGTAGAAATTTATACTCCAGATAAGTGGGAAAATTGAGTGAGTGTGGGAAAATTGAGTGATTTTAAGTACTGTTTTTATCTTTTGACTATTATGTTTTAGAGGTTTTTTTTTTTTCCCCCTCCAACGTCATTGTCTTTTTCCTCAGGAGAAACATCAGATGGAGTCAGTAAATCAGTTCACAAGGTCTTTGCTTCCATGCTTGGAGAGAATGAAGATGATGAGGAAGATGAGGATGAAGAGGAAGAAGAAGAAGAAACATCTGAACAACCCACTGCAGGAGATGTGTTTGTGTTGGAGATGGTTCTCAATCGTGAAACAAAGAAAATGATGAAAGTAAATTGTTATTTATTTTGATTATTATACACATAATATAAAAAATTGACATGATATTATAAAAACAAGTTTTTAAAGTATACATAACCTGGGAAAAAATTCAAACTATAGCAAGGAAATAGCATGAAATAATCACTGTGACTGGTTTCTTGTGTTTCCTTTTAGACATTTTTTCTTTTTCTCATGAAAGTTTACAGAGCAAATTCACTTTCCACACAGCAGCTCACATATACTTTGTCTCATGACATTGACTACAATTTCCCACAATGCAACAGCTCCCCTCCCACTTCCTCCCCATAGCTACCTCTTCCCTGTGTCCTTCCCTCCATGCATCCTACCCCCTTAGTTGTCTCCCTTTGCATACACAGCCCTTCTGTTCTCCCATGATTGATCTCCAAGGAGTGTATCTACTGAGTATAAATGTTCACCTCATATGCCTATCTTTTGTTTGGCTGGAAGCCACAGGAGTGGGTTCAATTCCAGACCTGAAGGGCTTGGGGCTATAGTCTCATTGGTTCCTTCAGGCTCTTATCAGACCAGCAAACCTGGTCCCTTTGTTTTTGTAAATGATTTTGAGTTTTGTTCCACATTGTTCTCCCACTCTATCCAGGAGCTTCTACATAGAACTCCCTCTGAGTGGTTGACAGTGGTTGCTGGGCACCATCTAGTTCTTGTGGTCTCATAGTCACATAGGCTGAGGATTGCATGGTATACCAGTCGCTTGGACTAAATGCTTCCATGAATCTTTGGTTTTCTGCATTCTTTGCTTCCTTTTAGAGATGTTTTTTTTTAATGTAAAATTCCATTTATTGCAGGTGTGAAAATACATTTTAGTTGTGCTATTGAAAAGGCCCATACTATAACATAATATTTTTTAAATTACATTCATTCTGAGTGGACAAACTTGAAGGAAGGATTTTTAGCAGATTATATTATAGTAACTCTTCTAGCAATACACTTCTGTGTTTGTTTGCTACTATTCTAATTGGTAATATAGCATAGTTATTTGTAACCATGTTAGTTTTTGCTTTCTTTATACATTTTACTATGCATTGAACTTTTTACTGTAGGAAACCTTTTTTATTGTTATTTTTTTTAAGATTTTCTAAGCTGCTCCTCTTTGATGTCTATCAGAATAATTTCTCTTCTTTTCTGCAGTTGATTTTATACTTTTTCCTGCAATATAGACTTAAATATCAATGAGTCTATTAGATTTGCAACCATTTAGTCTTCAGTTTTGAGTTCAGGTGATTTAAAAGTACTCAAGGAAAATTTCAGTTCTATTGTCTTTTGTATTTGTTAACATGGTTGGAACTAATATCTAAGAGTTCATTATATTTTAATGTAAACTTCATTCTTCCTCCATGTAGGAGAAGAGGCCTCGGAGTAAACTTCCCAGAGCTCTGAGAGGTCTCATGGGTGAAGCCAACATTCGTTTTGCTAGAGGAGAACGTGAAGAAGCTATATTGATGTGTATGGAAATCATAAGACAAGGTATGTTCTATGGAGACTTTATTGATGATAGTACTTGAATAGTTTGATTTTTAAAACAAAATGGAAGAGTACTTCACTGTACCTTTTAGAAAATATTTTCAGAAGCTTGAAATAGTTATGATGTTTCTTATTTGCCAGTATATACTTGAAAGCATCATTACCAAAGAAATGAAAATCACTTATTGAACTCTTACAGGCTCTTTTTTTATTTTTGTTTGTTTTGTTTTTGATCTGTTTAATTTTAAGGGTTAAACTTTTGTAGTCTTTGTCATATATGGGAAACATATTAAAATCACTTGAAGAGCATTCTTTTTTCTTCCATTTTCCAGATCAGGCACCAAAAAAAACCCCAAACTCACCACCATCGAGTTGGATCTGACTCATCGTAACCCCTCCCTAGGTTTCCGAGGCGGTTTCACATCAGAAGTAGATTGCCCAACCTTCCTTCCAGGAAGTGGCTGGGGCACTGTGCCACCAGAGCTCCCTCCAGATCAGGCAGTGCTGCATTATGTTAATCTGCCAGACCATGGTATTCTTTTGGCAAAAGACCCAATTTAAACTTGTCATCTTACCTCTCCGTTAAGCTACAAACCAGGGGCCTGTTGAAGAATAGCTTTAGAGTATCTCTGAAACAGTTGATTAATCACTTATATTTATTATTTACTTTCCTGAGGTTTTACCCTGCATAGTGACTTAGATAGACACAGTATGGTTTGTTTTAATTTATCTCTTCAATATTTTGGTATTTATTTTCATTTAGTCTAAACCAAAAAAACCATACTCATTGCTGTCAAGTCAATTATTTACAGCGACCCCTCCTTGGGTTTCCAAGGCGGTATCACTGCAGAAGTAGATTGCCCAGTCTTCCTTCTGAGGAATGGCTGGTGTGTTTGAACCACCAACCATCTGGTTAGCAGTCAAATGCTTTAGGCACTATGCCACCAAAGCTCCCTCATTTAGAGTACGGTTCTTTTAGGGTTTTTTTTCTGTTTGTGTTAAGGCCACTGCTTTTTCTTTTTAGCTCAGCAGAAATAAAATTTATCACGCATGAAGACTAGAGTATTGGAAATGGAACAACTGGAATGCAAAGAGAATGCTGACCCGTTGTGAAAAATGTAACTAATGTCATGGAACAATTTGTGTAGAAATTGTTAAATAAGAAATTACTTGCTGTGTATACTTTCACTGAGAATAGTAACATTTTTTTTTTTTAAAAAAAGGAAATAACCAGACTTTTCCCTTCCATATCAGTTATTCCTTTATTTGTATTCATATATTTTTTTTAACAATTATCTTTGATTTTAATCCCTACTAATCTTGAACTTCATTTCAGAAACATTATTTCAGACATGACCTTAACCATTTACTTAAATATCCTGGGTTTATGTGCAGCATGAGTATTGTATGTCAGTCAGTTCATTGTGTCCTGCTAGGTGTGGGAGCTGGAGCCTGAAGATTCAATTAAACTGATGTAGCTAATGCTAACTGGAATGAACTTTCTGAGTTACTGAGCCATGCTCAGCCTTGCTGAAGGTAGGATTTTTATGAGGAGGATTTTATGGAAAAATAATACTTTCTTTAGAGAAAATAATGCTTTAAAAATGCTATAAATTTATGAAAGTAAAATAAAGAAATTATAGGCTAGTGGCTGTCCTAAATTCCATTAAGTAGTTTGTATAGTTCTGTTAGACTGTCTTAAAGAGTTTAGCTATTAAGGGGTCTTTGGTTTGAACCATGGGATTACATTAGTCTAAGCCTCTTTTGATGACCTTATTACCACCAAGAAAGAAAAGCCAGGAGAAAGAAAATCTTTTAGACCCAGGTCCCTGTGCTGAGAAGCTCCTAGACCCAGGAGAAGATCATTGCCAGGCACATAGAGATCTCCAAGGAATGCCAGACCCACAGATTTTGAAAAGAGGCAGGGACCTTCCTCCAGAGCCTACAGGGAGAGAATTTGAATTTCTAGCCTCCTAAACTGTGAGAACACATCTGACAGTTTGTTGGATTATAGTGGCTTGCATGTTACAGTGATGCTAGAAAACATGCCACTGGTATTTCGAATACCAGCAGGGTCTCTGATGGTGGACAGGTTTCTGCAGAGCTTCCAGACTGAGACAGACTAGAAATAAAGACCTTGTGATTTACTTCTAAAAAAATTGGCCGGTGAAAACTTTATAAATAGCAGCAGAACACTGTCTGATACAGTGCTGGAAAATGAAACCTCATGTTGGAAGACACTCAAAATACAACTGGGGAAGAGCTGCCACCTATAGCAGAGTCAGCTGTAACAACATGGATGGAGTCAAGCTTTTGAGACCATTTTTTGCTGATAAGACACAATTCAAAATGAGAAGAAACGGCTATAAACATCCATTAATAATCAGAACGTTGAACGTATGAAGCATGAACCTAGGAAAATTATAAGGCAAAAATGAAATGGAATGCATACAGATTGATACCCTCTGCATTAGTGAGCTGAAATGAATTGCTGATGGCCATTTTGAATCAGACAGTTATATGTTCTGTGATGGGAATGACAAATGGAAGAGGAATGAAGTCACATTCATTGTGAAAAAAGAACATTTCAAGACCTATCCTGAAGTGCAGTGCTGTCAGTGATATGATGATACCAATATACCTATAAGGAAGACCATTTAATATAACTATTACTCAAATTTGTGCATCAACCAGTAATGACGAAGATGATGAAATTGAACATTTTTACCAACTTCTGCAGTCTGAAATTGATCAGACATGTAATGAAGATACATTAATTATTACTGGTTATTGGAATGTGAAAGTTGGAAACAAAGGTGATAGAAATGACACTGGAGATCACATGACAGAATTTTTCAAGACCCAACAACTTACTGATCACAAATATCTGTTTCTAATAACATGAATGGTTATTAGAACCTTGCCAAATGGAATATACAGGAATCAAATCGACCCCATCTGTGGAAAGTGACGATGGAGAAACTCAGTATATCAGTCAAAATAAGGCCAGAGGTCTACTGAGGAACAGACCATTCATTGCTTATATGCAAGTTTAAGTTGAAGCTGAAGAAAATTAAAACAAGTCTGTAAGAGCCAAAGTGTATCCCACCTGAATTTAAAGACTAACTCAAAAGATTTGACACTTTGAATGCTAATGATCAAAGACCAGATGAGTTGTGGTATGGCATCAAGGACATCATACATGAAGAAAGCAGAAGGTCATAAAAAGAAAGGAAAGGAGGAAAACACCAGCATGGATGTCAGATGATTCTGAAACTTGAACATTCACTAAAATGAATGAAAGAAATTAAGAAAAAGAGCTGAACAGAACATTTAAAAGGGCAGCTAGAGAAGACAAAGTATTATAATGAAATATGCAAAGGCCTGGAATTAGAAAACCAAAAGAGAAGAATGTACTCAGCATTTCTGAAGCTGAAAAAACCAAAGAAAAAAATTCAAACCTCAAGTTGTAATATTGAAGGATTCTATGGGAAAAATATTGAATGATGCACATAGCGTCAAGGGAAGATGGAATATAGAGAGTAGCTGTACCTAAAAGAATTTGTTCAACCATTTCAGGAGGTAGCGTATGTGATCCAGAACTGAAGGTACTGAAGGAGGACATCCAAGCTGCATGGAACCAAGAATTGACAGAATACCCACTGAAATGTTTAAATAAAGGGATGCAGTGTTGGTAAGCACTCACTTGTCTATGCCAAGAAATTTGGAAGACAGCTACCTGGCCAACCAATTGGAAGAGATCCATTTTTCCACTCATTCCAGAAAAGGGTGATCCAACAGAACGTAGAAATTACCAAACGATATCATTAATACCACATGAAGGTAAAGTTTTGGTGGAGATAATTCAAAAATGGGTGCAGCAGCACATTGACAGGGAACTTTCAAAAATTCAAGCTGGATTTAGAAGAGTATGTGTCAGAAGCATCTTGGCTGAAAGAGAATACCAGAGAGATGTTTAACTGTGTTTTATTTATTTATTTATTTATTTATTAGTCTTTTCTTTCATTCTTTTTTTTTTTTTTAACTACCTTTTTTTTTTTTTAATTTTATTTTGATTTGGGTGAAGATTTACAGAGTAAATTTACTTTTCATACAGCAGTTCACATATACTTTGTCTCATGTCATTGACCAAAATTTACAATGCAACAGCTCCCCTCCCACTTCCTCCCCATAGTTACCTCCTCCCAGTGTCCGTCCCTTCATACTCTTCTGCGCCCTGAGCTGTCTCCCTATGCATAAGCAGCCCTTCCTTCTCCCATGATTGTTCTCTCCAGGGTGTGTGTCTGTTGTTGTTGTTGTTATGTGCCGTCGAGTCGCCCCGACTCATAGCGACCCCTCCTTGGGTTTTCGAGGCAGTATCACTACGGAAGTAGGATTGCCCAACCTTCCTTCCGAGGAGTGGTGTGTCTACTTGAGGTAAATGTTTAACTCACTTGCCTGTTCTTTGTTTAACTGTGTTTTATTGAATGTGCAAAAATATTTTGACTGTGTGAATAACAAATAATGGGTAGCCTTGCAATGAATGGGAAGTTAAGAACACTTTATTGTGCTGATGCAGACCAGAGATAGTCTTTCAAACAGAGCATGGGGATACTGCATGGCTTAAAATCAGGAGAGGTGTACATCAGGGTTGTATCCTTTCATCATACTTAAATTAGTCTGTATGCTGCTGAGCAGATATTCCAAAAAGCTGGACTGACTTTATGAAGAAGAACATTGCATTGTGATCATTAACAACCTTGGTTACTGAAAACACAGAGGACTTGAAACATTTATACTGAAGAAGATCAGAGACTACAGCCTCCACCTCAGTATAAAACAAATCCTCACAACTGGACCAACAAGCAACATCATGATAAATGGAGAAAATACTGAAGTTTTCAAGGATTTCATTTCATTTGAATCCACAGTCAACATCCATGAAAGTAGCAGTCAGGAAATTAAATGATGTATTGCTTTGGGCAGGTCTACTGTAAAAGACCTCTTTAAAGTGTTAAAAAGTAAAGATGTCACTTTGAGGTCTAAAGTATGCCTGAACCAAGTCATGGTATTTTCATTAGCCTCATATGCATGTGAAAGGTAGACAGTGAATAAGGAAGAATGAAGAAGAATTGATGCCTCTGAATTACGGTGTTGGGAAGAAGTACGGCCAAACTTCTCCTTAGAAGGAAAGATGGCGTCTTTGTCTCATGTACTTTGGATGTTTTATCTGGAGGGACCAGTCCCTGGAGAGAGAACATCATGCTTGATAAAGTAGAGAGTGAACAGAAGAGAGGAAGACCCTCAGCAGGGTGGGTTGACACAGTGGCTGCAATGGTAGGCTCAAACATGGCAGTGATTGTGAAAATGATGCAGGGCCAGGCAGTGTTTCACTCTGTTACACATCAGGTCGCTATGAGTCAGAACCAACCTGATGGCAACACTAACAACAGTTGCTTACTGAAAACACAGAGGACTTGAAACATTACAATTAATTACAACCAATACAATTAATTTGTTTTTAATTAATTTTTAATTTTAATTAATTTTTGTTGAGAATATACACAAAACATTCCCCAATTCAGTAATTTCTACATATACAATTAAGTGACATTGATTACATTCTTCATGTTATGCAACCGTTCTCACTCTCCCATTCTGAATTGTTTCTCTCCCATTAACATAAACCCTGGAATTTGCTTTTTTTTAATTCATTATAGCTCCTCTGGCTTATGAGCCATTCTCTACTCTTGCCATGATATATGAGGACCAAGGTGACATGGAGAAATCATTGCAGTTTGAATTGATTGCTGCACATTTAAATCCCAGTGACACAGAAGAATGGGTGAGACTGGCAGAAATGTCTCTGGAACAAGACAATATTAAACAGGCTATTTTTTGTTATTCGAAAGGTAATTAATTTTTTTCTCATTTTGTTTGAGAACGTTATATAATAGGCTGTTTCATAATTGTACTTGCTGTTCTGGGTTGTGATGGTAAGTGGAATATATTTATACTTTATAGTCTTACGCTAAAAGTATTATGGGCTGTTCTGTTTTCATGTTTATCAGCAACTTTATTATATTCTGAGCTAATCTAGCATAGAAGTTGATAATTGAACAGTACCTTTAATTTTTTGCCACTAAGATCAATGTTGATTGTAAATTGTAACATCAGACAAGAGTCCAAATGAAGAACATTAATATAGAGATTCAGGTTCTATTTGGTCTTGGGTCAGACTTAGTCAAGAGTTCCTGTGAAGGCAGATTTATTTTAGGCTACTGCCCTTGTTCCACTAAAGAATTAAAGTATTAAAATTTCTGAAAAGATGCTCAGTCATCCACAGGTACCATGCACCTTGTTTTGTGTTAAATCCTAATTTAGAATCTTTTTTTTTTTCAGCCCTTAAGTATGAACCTACTAATGTTCGTTATCTGTGGGAAAGATCAAGCCTTTATGAGCAGATGGGAGATCATAAAATGGCAATGGATGGTTACAGACGTATTTTAAACTATTTATCTCCATCTGATGGAGAACGTTTTATGCAGTTGGCTAGAGATATGGCAAAGTAAGTTTGGAGTGAAATGTATATACATGTTCTTATTAATCATCTTATTTTAGAAATCAAAGCATATGTTTGAAGTAGAATATACAATTTCATTGAAGTTCAAGGAAGTTAGGAAATCATGTTTTTACCTTCTGTATTTTATATTGTGCCTAAATATAGAGGTGGTTTTTCAATACTTTTATGTTCCCAAGTCTGTTTTCAAGATTGCTTAGAAAATTGTTTCTATAAGAATATGTAAGAATGGGTTGTAGTGGTAAGAGAATTGTTTAAGTTGGGAATAACACAGTATAGTCATATTTGGATGGGAACATTGCAAAATTGAGGGACACATTAAAGGTTTATGAGAGGATGATGATAGCTTGAATGGTGTCTTCGTATAGGTTAGCAGGAATGGGATCTAGTTGGGGTTGGCTTTATGTATTCATCCCTGATAGAGGAGGAAGGCAAAGGATATAGCTGCAGTTATAGGTCTGTATCTATGGGTAGATATAGTACAAATGTGTGGGAGGAGAAAATGTGAAATAGTTCTCTAGGACCTTGGTATCCCACAGACTGGCAGCATTTGTATCACCTAGGAGCTCGTCAGAAATACTGAATGTCTTCTCAGCCTCAGCTTTATTGAATCAGAATATGTCTTTTTATAAGATTTCCAGTTGACTGTATGCACATTCAAATTTGAGAAGCACTGGATTAGGTAACTGTGGTAAGATTGCCACTTAGTACCAGGGGTTCATTTGAGGCTGCCAAAACCAAACTCATTGCCATCCAGTTGATTTTGACTCATAGCAACCACTTCTTGGGTTTCCAAGGTGGTATCTCTATGGAAGTAGATTGCCCAGTCTTCCTTCCGAGGAGTAGCTGGTAGGTTTGAACCACCAGCCTTCTGGTTAGCAGTCAGATGTCTTAGGCACTATGCTACCAGAGCTCCTTCATTTGAGGCTGTTGTTGTTGTTGTTGTTTGCCGTCGAGTCGGCCCTGACTCATAGCGACCCCTCCTTAGGTTTCCGAGGCAGTATCACTACGGAAGTAGGATTGCCCAACCTTCCTTCCGAGGAGTGGCTGGTGGGTTTGAACCGCCTGCCTTCTGGTTAGCAGTCAAGTGCCTTAGCCACTATGCTACCAGAGCTCCCTCATTTGAGGCTAGTAGTCATTAATTTAGAGTGAGACCAGTCAGTGTGTTTGGATTGTTTGGGTTTTCTCTAGCTATGTTCAACTTGGCAGGTGGTGGAAAAGTATAGGCATAGTAGGATTTAACCAGGGTTGAGTTTTTATCACATGATTTTGATAAAGGGAGAGAAGGGCAAGAAAATTACAGAGTTGTGCAATATAATATAATGTTAGACCATGAGGAAAGAGGAAATTGAGGGCCTGACAGGGGTAGGGGTCACTGAAAAAAAAGTGGTGGGGACATGCTTTGTAGATCCTGTAAACAAGAGTTGTTGGTTTTGGATTACAGAGGGAATGAGCTAGAATGACAGGAGGTAGCTTTTGGAGAGTGAGATGCTTGATACTATGATCTTACTGTACTGACATTGCACATTTTTCTCTGGATCAGCTCTGATTATGATTTTAAAGAAGAAAGATTTTTCTCTGAAAATCCCAGTTAACAGAGGGCCTAAGCACAAAAATAAGTTTTGTAATCTGAATTAAATAAGTACTCATCAATTTGCCACTTACATTTTTTAGGAGTTACTATGAAGCCAATGATGTTACTTCAGCTATTAACATTATTGAAGAAGCTTTCTCAAAACACCAGGGCCTAGTCTCCATGGAAGATGTTAACATAGCAGCTGAACTATTCATTTCTAACAAGCAGTATGACCGAGCTTTGGAGGTAGGAACGTTTATAAGTTTGTTAGGTTTTGAATGCGTTTCTATGTTTTAGAAATTCTTACAGATTGACAGACCCTCATTTTAGTATATACATTAAATTTACAAAAGAGTTTGTGTGAAAACAATAGATTTCTGTATTCCATATGAAATATAGAATGTAGTTATATATGATAAAAAAGTGTTGTTATCACAAGTGCCAGTTATGTCTACCGCCTAAGTGCTATCATTCGACTCTTAAACTGTTGGGAAAAGTACATTGGTTTGATACTGGAGAATGTCTTTAGTTAACTTTAGTAAATATGATATAAAAATGTTAATGTACCACAGTAATTCTGTAATTAAACAATATTTACTGTTGTAAGAATTATTTGATTTAACTGTATAAATCTTTGCACTGGGCAAAGGTTTCTTATTACAAAAGTGCTGTATTACTTCCTTTTTTCCCTTTCAGATAATTACTGATTTTTCTGGAATCGTGTTGGAAAAAAGAACTATGGAAGAAGGCACCCTGGAAGAAAATAAAGGTTGTAGTCTCCTCTGCATAGGAAAACATAAATACTCCTCTCTTATTCATAATATGATAGTTTGAATTCATAATATTCACGTAATAAATTTTCCCAAGCAGCATTTTTTCCTCAGAGAGATATCTTTTTCTTATATTGACTCACAAGTAATTTTTTTTAAATGTTTGAGTCTCTCTTATTTCTCAGTATATCCATTTGAACATTTGACCCAAGACCTTTCTTAGTGTTATGTGGAAAAAGAATGAATTACTGAACAGCTAATTAAAAATCTTTAGATTGAAACAGTTTGCTTTTTAAAAAGGCTTACAGTGCTCTGATTTTAAAAACTACTTTTTAAACTTAAGCATTCACATAAAAAGTAGAAACTAACATGACTCCCCTATATTGTTTGAAAACTCTAAATGTGTCATTAGAGATCTTCTTAGAAAGTCATGCCTGAATGCTGGCTTTCAGGGTCTCTTTCAGCTCTTTCTCTATCCCAGCTCTTTTCTAGACACTACTCCGTTAACCTGTTCTGTAAAAATACTAACGTGCAGGAGCCTACCTGAAGTGACAATAAAGCTGATCTTATGGACAGAGTAGACTTCCCCTGTGCTTATGAGAGAATTCTTCAGTATCTTCCACCCCTATTCATGAGCCTTGTGATGGTGGTTGTAGGTGGTTGGTACTGAGGACTGTGTTTAAAAATAACTCCCTCCCTGGCCTATCATGATACCTAAATATTCGTCATTATATAATTCATTTACATAAATCAACTTGTGGTAATTCATAGAGAGCAAGCACTAAGGTGAGAGAGACGAAAATGATAAATGTTGGAGCAGAAAGTTGTTGAAGAAAGAAAAGCCTAATTGTAGAAAACTATAAAGTACTATGATAATTGTGTGGAGAATACACAGTATGACATTTCTTGACCTTGAGGAAATAGAGAGGGGAAGAAGGGTTCTAATGAAATGTGTACAGTTTCATTATGATAAGAGTCATGTAATAAGACTCATGTTAGGGGGAAATAGAAGTGGACAGTATACTTCAGAGGAAGTTCATAGACCTCAGACAAACATCCACGCATTCAAGACTGAGGGCACTGCCTGATGTGGGCAGGCTCAGTTAGGGTGCTTTGGTTGGGGGACCTGAGTGTTTGGGTGGTATAAATTGAGTGGAGTGAGGAGTAGTATGAAAGCGTGGATTAGGGCATCTGAAGGACTCTACTGATTTTGTTACTTTTCTTGGACCTGGACTAAGCTAACAATTAAGGTACTACTTTAAAGCCATAATTTCTATTTAAGATACATCTTCTAGAAAATTATTGCTGCCCTTTGTTTTGAAAAATACTAAAAGAAACAGTTCTGTTCCTTTTTAATGATAAGTGTAATCAATTATTTTCTCTATATTTTACTATATTTTGTTGATTCTACTTTTTTTCCCTTTTTCATACATTATAACCTTTCTCTCTAAAAGTTAAAATACATAGATACATTTTATTGAATATTATTTCTAGAAAAAGATCAATGACAGACTTTGGGAATATTGAGCCCATATATAATAGAGGTAGGATCCTGTTTTAGGGCTTATTAAAGCTAGTGCATTGTGTTTAATCCTAATTCAGATGTGTGACCATAGCTACTGTCTGCAGAAGAAATACGCTGTGGCTGTAGCCTTGAGTCAGGTAGACGCGATCGCTGCCCTTAGGGAGCATTATGATCTGGGATAAATAATTAACGCGGTAGGGCTCTCACTGAGCAGATTAAATATCAAAGCTAGGTTTCTGATACCACTTATTCTGTAGTTCTGTGATTAAAAACAGTCTCTTAATTAAACTTATCCAAAACTACCTATGAGTTGTTAATTTTAGGCATTACTCTAATTTATATGACGTGTTCTATAAAACAGATGAAATTATTTCATTTTCAATAAAATTTTAAATTTTATTCCACCATTTAAGATACATCTCTGATGTCCCTCTATGCTTCAGGTTTCTCTGAAATGGAATCATGTAAATTAATTTGTAGTTTATTAGACTCTGCAGAATATACTTTAAATGTGGTTTAAAACTAATTTTCCAGGGCTTTAAAAATTGTTTTATTTTAATGGAGTTTTAGGAAACAAGGCAATAGCATATCCCTTTCCTAGCCTCTTTGTAATGAAGATTAAAAAGAGGTTTCAGAATTCGAGAATCAAAAAGAGAGGATTCATAGAATCTCATTTATCATTTTTATCCTTCTAGTTCTATAGTTTTGATGGAAGGTATGGGACTTTATGTAGGTTTTCGATAAGTAGATGAGATGTTAGGAAAAGAATAGGAAGGTAATTCCTACCAAAAGACAGGATGAAGGAGATGGATGTAAGAACCTAATGATAGAATTGACTTAACTGGGAAGGACCATGGAATCATTTGCTTTGAATGAAGTTAATGAGATCTTTCTTACATAGAAGATTCAATTTGCTTCATGTGCCCTTCATTCTGAGCTTGCAGATGGGAACTGCTTTTTGTCTGTCTGTTCTACAGCTGGTGAGAGTGTTTCCTGCACTATACCTGAGGGAGTGCCAATAGATATCACAGTGAAATTGATGGTCTGCCTTGTACATCTCAACATCCTGGAACCACTTAATGTAAGTAATGTTAAGATCTGCACTTAGAGTACTTCAGATCAGGAAATGTAACTTGACCCTAGATGTTCCTATTTCTTAAGCAGGGAGGTAACAATAAGCATGAAATTGTTTTTGTATGAGTGTCTTATAAAAGCTAAAAGTGTTTTAGAATTGGCTTATAGTAATTTATTTTTGTTTTAAAATGAGAACACACTAGGTCAGAATATGAGATTGAGCCTTTTAGACAGTTAGTGATAAACCTGACAGCTATTCTCTTTGCCAACTTTGGCCCAAATATTTCATTTAACAAAAATGTATTGAGCATCTACGTTTTAGACCTTAAGATAAGGTATTGAATAAAATATACAAATAGCTGCCCTCATGGATATTTCATTCTAATGAGATTAGATAATAAATCAATATATAAAATATATAGGATGTTAATTGGTGATAAATGCTATGGAAAAAAACAACAAAGAGGAATAGGGAGTATTGAAGATGGGAGGTTTCAGTTTTAAGTAGAGTGTCTAAGAAAGCCCATTCTGAAAGGTAACATTTGAATAATAACCTGAAAGAAGTGAGGTACAAGTAAGCCCTGCAGGTGTCTGTAGGAACAGCTTTCCTGAAAGAATAACAAGCATGGGGGGTATGCCTTGAGGCAGGGGTGTGGCTGACATGTTAGAGGAAGAGCATGGCAGACCAATGTGGGTGGAGCTCCTGCAATGCCTGTCTTATAATAAGCCCTCAACAGTACTTTGGCAAGTGAATTGAATGGTGGAAGAATGAGTTCATTGTTTATAGAGAAACAGGTTTTTTAAGTTATCATTTAAAGCTATTTTTATTAAATCTTGCTCCTTTAGGCTTGCCTCATGTAAATGGTACATAAATACATGTTACAAAGTTAAGTGTATATACAAAAATGAGCATTTTTAAAATGGATGTTTGACTTTAGGCTTTTATTTTGGGGTTTAGCCTCTCTTGACAACACTAGTGGAACAGAATCCTGAAGATATGGGAGACCTGTACCTAGATGTTGCTGAAGCTTTTTTGGATGTTGGTGAATACAATTCTGCACTGCCCCTCCTCAGTGCACTGGTCTGCTCTGAAAGATACAACCTTGCAGTAGTCTGGCTTCGGCACGCAGGTACTCCTCTCCAGTAACAGAATTGGGCAAAAACTTTCCCAGTATGGTAATAACAATACCAAATGTTAATATTTTAGTGAAAATATTTCTGGTTTTGAGGCAGCTTAAGTATTTTTCATTGAATTGGTGAGCCACAGTGTGATTTCTCCCTTACTAGTCCTTTGGGGGAACACTTTCACTTAGTGGTAACATCATGAAATAGAAGGACTTACATGTCCCTCAAATGCCTGTCTTTTACCTGGGGCAGTTTGACCATAGGCTCTGGTTTCCTGTCAGACTTGAGTGAAATCTAATATTTGAAGCATTTTTATAGATTTATGACTGCTAACTAGAAGGCTGGCGGTTCAAACCCACCAGCTACTCCTCGGAAGGGAAGATGGGGCAATCTACTTGTGTAGTGATAATGCCTTGGAAACCCAAGGAGGGGTCACTATGAGTTGGGTCCGACTTAATGGCACATAACAACAACAATGTTACTTTAAGAAAAAAAAATATATTTAATGAGTTTTTCAACGTTCTTTGAACCAAAGATATACTCAAAATTGGATTTTATCAGTCATTTTATCTTATTGTACCTAAATTCCCAGTAATCTGAAATAAATCATTTGGAGTGGAAATAAAAGCTTGAGAAACACATCTACATTTTAAAGAAATACATGAAAGTAAAAAATATTCTAATGGGATTTCATATTGAGTCGACATAAAATGTGTTTTAAGATTTGAGTATTCTTGGTTTAAAAAACTGCATGAAGACTGAAAGTGAGACCTATGACTAGAGAAGCATTGATTGACAATTTGGATCAGTAGCTCACTCATATACAAAACAAAATGGAATACACTGCTGTCGAGTCAGATCCGACCCATAGCGACCCCTCTTTGGGTTTCCGAGGCAGTATCACTACAGAAGTAGATTGCCTAACCTTCTTTCTGAGGCATGGCTGGTGGGTTTGAACCACCAGCCTTCTGGTTAGCAGTCAAATGCCTTAGGCACCATGCCACCAGAGCTCCTAGCTCACTCCTATCATGTATGAAATAGGAAAGATGGCACCTAAGGATTAAGGTAACACTTCACTGTTTAAATGAGTCAGTGTGACTAGACACGTAACACCATCAATAAAACGTTAAGTGTGAGACTTGTATTTTAAAGACAGGAGCAGTAAGTTAGAATGTTGTTGCCTTTCTAAGGCTGTGATACTGAAACTGCACCTATACTACCTGTAGTTGATAAGTTTTTAAGTCTTTTTTGATTATGGTCACATTGCTGATAAAATCTGTTTCTCTTTTGAGCCTCTCTGGCTTCAGATTACTAGAAAGTAATCTAAAAATCATAAATTTGGAATCATGTATAAGGAATTAATACTTATAGTAAAATTTTAATATATTAAAAATGAAAAAGGATAAACTATAAGAAATGTCATTGTGATGATCCATCCATAATAGTATTTTTCCCTTTTTATCATCAAAGATTAACCTGAAGGGGATATTTAGGAAAGATTGGAGATGTGAGAAAATAATTGGAGGCAAAAATACCATTTTAGGAGTTAATTGCAGTGAAAAGGGAAAGAGGAAAGAGCCTAGATTAGGGTTGTACCTCTTACAGCCAAAAAAAAGGGAAGTACTTACAGGGACTCATTTTCAGGTTCAAATGATTTTGTGAGTGATTGGTTATAAAGTTTGAGAAATAGGGCCCAATAACCTTACTCTGAGGACTCAGCCCTGAGGACATAATTGAGTGGGCAAGGGGAGTTAGTTTATATTGTTTTTGTTGTTGTTATGTGCCATCGAGTCAGCCTTGACTCATAGCGACCCCTCCTTAGGTTTCCGAGGCAGTGTCACTACGGAAGTAGGATTGCCCAACCTTCCTTCCGAGGAGTGACTGGTGGGTTTGAACCGCCAGCCTTCTGGTTAGCAGTCAAGTGCCTTAGCCACTATGCTACCAGAGCTCCCAGTTTATATCGGGGATCACAAAACTCAGGAACCTAGAAGGTAGCAAAAAGGAGTAAAGTAGGCAAGTAAGAGTTGTAGGGGGACCTGAGACCCTGAGAGCCCTGTCCAAAGGGTGTTGCTGTTCCTCAGCCTGGGCTGATGTGCCGTATGCGGTACTGGCACCCACTGTTGGCACAGTCGTATTTTTCTAAATAATCCAGTACTCTGGAATTAAACAAATCCAAATTTTTTAAAATATTGGCCATTAATTAATCACTTTTAAAAACTCCCTGGCCTACCAGAACTCATCTGTGGGTTAAATTGGTCTGTTGGTTTGTGAACTCTGACTTAATACATGAAGATGTTTACTGTACTTTTATTTATTATAGTAAAAATTTAGAAACAACCTAAATGTCAAACAATATGATTAAATAAATAATCAGTTTGATCAGTTATTACATAGCCAAATAAAATACTAATGAAGACATGGAAAATGTTTAAAGTACAATGTTAGTGAATAAAGCTGAATCCAAAATGGTATGTATATGATAATTACATCCTCATAGCAATTAAATTTAGATGGATAGAGTCATCAATCACTAGATAGATAGAAATTTGATGAGATAATTGTTTCAAAGTACTAGAAATATGCGTGCATTTTTTCTTGTAATTTCTTTTGATGTTGTTATATTTAAAATAGAGAAATAGCTATTTTGACCAGTTTATATTTTATTTTAACATCATTGTAGAATGTTTAAAGGCCTTAGGCTATATGGAGCGTGCTGCAGAAAGCTATGGCAAAGTGGTTGATCTGGCTCCCCTCCATTTGGATGCAAGAATTTCACTTTCCACCCTTCAGCAGCAGCTGGGCCGTCCTGAGAAGGCTCTGGAAGCTCTGGAACCAATGTATGACCCAGATACTTTGGCACAGGATGCAAATGCTGCACAGCAGGTAGGCCATATAACAGAGAAGGAAGTTTTTCTTAGTTGATTATGTTTTAGAACTTTGTCCTCCTCAGTTAAGATCGCTACAGCTAATATTCAAAATTTTTAGGGTATTAAATTCAGTGTTTTTGAAAAGTGATTTTGAGTCTTAAATTCTAGCTACTCATTAGACATTGTAAATTGCCGTTTCTAAAATATTAGTCTTGATTATTTTAAAAATATTATAAAGCAAATGTTTTAAAAGTTTGACTTCTAAAAGAATACTTTTATATATAATCAGCTTACAGCAAACGACTCTTTGGCATACTCAGTTATCAGATGTTTATTTATTTAGGAACTGAAGTTACTGCTTCACCGTTCTACTCTGTTGTTCTCACAAGGCAAAATGTATGGTTATGTGGATACCTTACTTACCATGTTAGCCATGCTTTTAAAGGTGAGTAACAAACTTCTTTATATTAGCCTTGTTCACCTTTTAAATGTTTAGATTTAACCATAATATGATAGCTATTTTAAAGCCATGTTTTTTACTCTTCACTCATCAAACTTTTTAAAGTGAAAGTAAAATGGAAACAAAAGACTTAGAAAGGAGTGGTATATATTGAAAGTTCTACATGAGACTATAAACTTAACTTAGGTTCAGTCAAATAAAACCTTTACTAGTATCATTTGTCTTCCCACCAGTGTTCAGCTTGAGTGTCTGTCTGTGTATCCACTTGTAGATTATTACTGTTATTGTATGTTATAGTATTCACCTTTGTTGCCTTTAACTCTTGTGCTTCTCCCTGTGTCTTCCACCGCCTTGATTATTTTCTGCTGACCCCTGCCTTATTGTACATTACCTTTCCCTTCACACAAGTTAATAAGTGTCTGCCCATGAACATATATGGGTTTGACAGAGGGTATCTCTCTGTGTATTTATATGTGCTGGAAGTATGTCCATGAAAGTAGTAGAGCATACAGGGAGCAAAGTTCTGAAAACATCTTAGTCATAATGAAACACTTTTGAGGGAATGAGTCACAAGGCATGGGGGCTCAGGACCATAGTTTCAGGGAACACTAAGGTCAACTGGCATAACAGTCCACAAAGACAATGTTCTACATCTTTGGTAAATAGCGATTGAGGTGTTAAAAGTTTGTGAGCAGCCATCTAAGGTGCAACTATTGGTCTCTCCCCAACTGGAGCAGAGAAAGTGAAGAAAATAAGGCATAGGGAAATAATTAATCCAAAAGATTAATGGGCCCTATGAGCCCCAGCCTCCATGACCCTGAGATCAGAAGAACTAGATGGTGCCCACCTACCACTACTGACCTTTCTCAAAAGGATCACAATAGGAGGTCCTGGCTAGAGTAGGAGAAAAATCTGGAACAAGACTCAAAATCATAAAAAGACCAGGCTTACTGGTCTGATAGAGACTGGGAGACCTCCTGAGATTATGACCCTTAGACACCCTTCAAGCTGGGAACTGAACTCTACCCCTGTGGTTCAACTTTCAGCCAAATGATAGGCAGGCCTACAAGGTGAACATTGATACCAGGAAGGCATGCACTCATTGGAACAGTCTACCATATGACATCATTTGCCCAGGGATAGAGCTGGGAAGGCAAGAAGTGATAGGAGGGAAAGACAAAGGGAAGTAGTGGGCGCAGGGAAGAAGTGGGAAGAGTGCTGTGGCATTGTAGGGATTGCAGTGAATGTCACAAGACAATGAATATGGGTGGTTGAATGGAGAACCAATTTGCTCTGTACAGTTGCACCCAAATCGCAGTAAAATTTTTGCTAGTACATATTTTAGAAAAGTCTGAATCATAGTATTACCAGTTACTGGCCGTAGTAGATAATACCATGTACCCAAATTGCCCACCCTGTAAAAATGTTTTTCAGGTTTGTTGTCCTTCTGAGTCTGCCTTTTTTGTGAGGCGGTGGCTGTGTGTGTGTATTGAATTGACTTGTTTTTTTCTTACCAAAGGAATTTTACATCACAGCACTCATCTTTGTAAGGTATGAATTGCCTTCTTTTTCTGTACTAAGGCGAGTGGTATGACCCAGCATTTCTTTGGTAAGAGAATAAGGCAATTCATTCTCCTTTATGTGTTTAGATAGATAGATACAGATATAAATTTGGTTTCTTTCTTACTTTTTAAGGGAACTTTCAAGAACATTTTTGGTACTTGTGGCGTGTAAGTTTTCTTTAAAAGAATTATATGATTTGAAAAATCTCAAATTGTCATCTTTAATTCAGGTAGCAATGAATAGAGCTCAAGTCTGTCTGATATCTAGTTCCAAATCTGGAGAGAGGCATCTCTACCTGATTAAAGTGTCAAGAGATAAAATTTCAGATAATAGTGACCAAGAGACAGCAAATTGTGATGCAAAAGGTAATTACTTTCATTTTCTTTATTATATAAAATTTGGCTGAAATTTTTAAAAGGACATATAAAGTAACATCTGACAATAATCCAAATGAAAATATACACTTTTCAGATAAAATGAAATTTTCTAAAGTCCCACAAACGTCATTTGTTACTGGGGGAAAAAAAAATGCTAAATAAAATACCTGCTTGGGTCTTTTTGTGAAAAAACTAAAATAAAACTTTTTATTTTGACTTTGTAAGAAGAAATTATATCCTGTTTTAGGAATTTGTGAAGATTAGATGACAATGCAGTTTACTTGACCAGTCATCACTTCAATTACATATAATTCATTCTCTGTTAAATTCATTTTTGATAAATGTAGCAATAGTCATGGAAACTTTGTAAATAAATTGCTTTGACCCAGTCTCAGGTAGTAAAAGGTATCTATTTTTAGGTGGAAAAGCATCAAGTATGTTTGGGTAACATTATTACTCAGAGAGGCCACTTTGGAAAAAAAAAAATCTAGCATGTGATTTAGAGAGGTCAATTTAGCAGAAAGTGATTTCATTGTTAGTTCATTCATTCAGCAAACATTTATTAAATCATTGTTTCAGGCATAGCAGTATGCAGTGGTCAAGGTTTTAGAATCCAGAAGAGGTGAACAGTTATAAGATATAATAAAGGTCCTAAGATAAGCAGGGAAGGGAGATGAATGGAGGAGGGTCAAAGGAAGGGAGGATGACCACCCAACAGGCATGGAAGTCGAGGTGGAGGGACAGTCCAGCTGTTCATGTTCTGGGCATAGATGCCTCAGAGTCCCTCTGCGTCTCCTGTTCACTGAGTCTGGGCTTGGAATTTATCCTGACAGCTTTCACCTGTGCAGCATTTATTTTGGTTTAAATTTCCTTCAGTTTTATTTTTCTCTGTATCTGATCCTACTTGTTTTCTCTTTTGGTAATTACTTATTTCAGGTCCACTTTTGGTTTCCTTAGGCTCTTCAAGTTTTTCTTTTGTTAGTTAATTTCATCATGGTGGAGCTCACATCCTATTCCAGCATAGGACTAGCCAGGCTTCTATATTATGTGCAACTTTGTACTCTTATTTTTTCATTGAACATTTTATCATAAAAATTCTCTCATGTTACTCAAATCTCTTCTTAGCTATTATATTTAAGGAATGTGTGATCAATTCATTGTGTAGCAGTTTCAGAATATATTTAATCATTCCTTACTATTGTTTAGTATGTGGTTGTTTCTAATCATTTTCTAAATATTGCAGTGAGATTCTTCATGCATATAGATTTATCTATAGTTTGGATTGTTTAGAATCAATGCCAGAAGGTAAATTACTGAACCAAAGAGAATGAAAAAATTTATGGCTTTTGGTATTTTTTGTGAGTTGGAATTGACTCAGTGGCAGTAGATTTGGTTTTGGCTTGTTTTTTTGCAAAGGAAAGAGTTCTGGTGGTGCAGTGGTTAAAGTATTTGGCTGCCAACCAAAAGGTGAGCATTTCAAACCCACCAGCCACTCTGTGGGAGAAAGATGAGGCAGTCTGCTTCTTTAAAGATTACAGCCTTGGAAACCTGTGGAGCAATTCTGCTGCTCTAAGTTGGAGTCAACTCATTGGCAATGGTTTGGATTTGGTTTATACAAAGGAGGCTTCTTACAGAGAGTAAGAAAGACAAGGTTGTTAAAGAAAAAGAAAAATTTTGAAGCAGAGAAAAAGAAACTGAAATTAGAAAAAGATTAGGAACAGCATGAGTCTCAAAGTATGAATTGAGGTCACTTTGCTGAGCAGACATTTGGGTGCCTTGTATCTGACCCCAATCATGGAAAGCACACTAATTTTACCCTGTTGTTGTTTGTTGTTATTTGCCGTCAAGTGGGACCCGACTGATAGCGACCCCTCCTTGGGTTTCTGGGGTGGTATCACTACAGAAGTTCCTTCTAAGGACTGGCTGGTGGGTTTGAACCACCAGCCTTCTGGTTAGCAGACAAATGCCTTAGGCTCTACACCACCAGTGCTCCTAATTTTACCCTAGTGCAACATATATTCTAACTACTGCTGAGAAACACAAATTGAGTTAACTTGACTTTGTAGTGGACTTGATCATTCCTGCCAGACTTATCTGGAAGAAGGAGGACAAATCAAAAGTGCGAATTTAGTGGGATTGCAGAGTTTTAAGGCAGGCAGAGAAGAGGGGACAGTGTTGAAGGAGTGTAAATAAGCAGCTGTCCATTCACATCATCATTGGAAAATGTTGGCAAGAATTCAGATCCATAAGACCATAGTTACGAAGTTTACCTTAAAACGTTGTAGATTTTTTTCCTAATATTGCTGTTTCTGGAAATAGAGTATCCTGTTTTCCACTTTTCTTGTTTCAGCAATATTTGCTGTACTCACAAGTGTCTTGACAAAAGATGACTGGTGGAACCTTCTGTTGAAGGCAATATACTCCTTATGTGACCTGTCCCGATACGATGAGGCTGAGTTACTTGTGGATTCGTCATTGGAATATTACTCATTTTATGATGACAGACAAAAGCGCAAAGAACTAGAATACTTTGGACTTTCTGCTGCAATTCTGGATAAAAATTTCAGAAAGGCATATAACTATATCAGGTAACTTACCAGTAATTTATTTTAATCAAGTTCTTTGATAGAGGATGCACATTTACTTTGACTTATTTTCTCATAGCCAGGAATTAAGCTATTTTTATCTCTCTTGTGCCTTAATCTCCCATCAAATGCATATAATAAATATTGTAACTCCAGGTTTATTGTGAGGGTTAAATGAGTTGATATGTGTAATGTTTAATAATGCTTGGCACACGTCATTTTGATTCTGTTTTTTAGTTTAAAAGTTTTGTTGCGAAACAGAAACAAGGTGTAGAAAAACTTCAGCAGCATTTTCTGGGAGGAAGTCTTTAATATTGCAAGAGGTTCCGCTAAATAGAATGAAACAGTTTGCTTTTCTAGTTGCAGGATGGTGCATTTCAGTGTTGGTAGGACAACACTGAAGGGGCCTGCCTTGTAGACATCAGGAAGCTTTTCTTTTTCTCTTATTTTTCCCCTCACCCATTTTCTACAATTTTAGGATAATGGTGATGGAAAATGTCAATAAACCCCACCTCTGGAACATTTTCAATCAAGTTACTATGCACTCTCAAGATGTACGACATCATCGCTTCTGTCTACGTTTAATGCTGAAAAACCCAGAGAATCATGCGCTCTGTGTCTTAAATGGACACAATGCATTTGTGTCTGGTAGCTTTAAACATGCACTCGGTAAGTAAGTCCTGGCATGTGACTGTGCAGCATATATAGTGTGGTGGTGAAGAGACTAGACTCTGGAGCAAAGCTGCCTGGGTTTAAACAGCAGCCTTACCATGCCAAAGTCTTCCTCTCTCCATCTCCATTTGTTTATCTTTAAATTGGAAATAATAATTGGACCTACCTTACAGGTTATTTTGAGGATTATATGAGTTAATATAAACTGCTTAAAACAGTGCCTGGCACTGATTTTCTGTTAAGGATGGTGGGGAAATTTAGAATTGGCTAGTATTGATAATTGTACAACATGATGAATATAAATATAATTAATGTCACTTAAGTGTACATATAAAAAAAGTGCTGAAACAGCAAATACTTTGTGTTTTATATACATTTACCATAATGAAAAACAACAAAATACACACCAATGCCTACCACTACAGTAAGTGCTATATAAATGTTAGTAATAATAATAATTTTTGTTGTTACTAAGCTTTGGTTGTAGAAAGGTGAAGTAGGTCTTTGAATTGTTTTTGAAGATGAACAGTTCTCCCTGCTTATGCAGTTTTATGTTTAAGATTATTTTAATCACTTATAGATGCTTTCTCACTTGATCTTCATTTGGAATAATGCAGAAGAAGGATTTAGGATTTACTGATAGTTCATTCCTTTAGGGGAGATCTTAAAATCAAGATTTACTTGCATAGTGCTTATTAATTCTAATTAAACTCAGGGAAAGTTCATTATTCTTTTCTAATATGGAATAGGTATAATAGATACTAGAAGCAAATAAATAGAAAAATATTTAACTAAATGTTTAAACTTCAATTTGACCACATATCTCTTGCTGCCTGAAAGGCAGTATTATACTAGGTTCACATCTGAATGAATTGTGATTTGGGCTATTTCATAATTTCATGTTTCTTTGTGTATGGCTGGTGGTTTTATACTTGTTTTGCCAGTAACCCTTAACATTGAATGTTGAAATTTTACTGTGTATGCTTTCAGGAATTATTAGTTTAATAATGACAAAATGCAATATTTTTTTGTTTTCTTACATTTAGAAACTTTTTCAGAGGTAAGTAAAAATATCGGAGTCCAAATGGCAGTCCACCATCTTTGTTGCTGAAGAGATTTTGTGGTACCATTCCTTCTCAAATAGAAGCCGAGTCAGTTTTTTCACTCAGTTAACGATGTATAATAAATTACAGATGATTCCTTATGAGAAAAATTTGCTTAGATTTTCCTACATGGTTAGGTTTTTGACATGAAGTAAATGTTTGTATGATGCTCCCTTGGTACATGTAAAAAACTCTAAATTCTTATTTTATTATTAGATACATGTAACTTTTCTCAGGAAAAACAAAGCAGTTGCTACATTTGGGAAGAACCACACCTGTAATCTAAAAAAATCCACACACACAAAAGCCTAGTTTTGCTATTTTTCACCTCTGTGATCCACATTTAAATTTATAAAACAGATCAATTAGTTTTACAAAAGAATTCGCCAGAAGCAGATTTCCCAATTGCTTTTAAAATAAATTTAAGCTCATAATTTGATCTGTGTTCAGTTTTGTGGGAAACTATTTATTGGGTAATACTACTTCACAAATAGATTTTTTATTTAGGAAGTATTAATCTACAAGGACATACCTAGCTGTGCCTAAAAGAAAGTGACCCTTAGTTATCTGTATTTAATCTTCATGGTCTTGGTACATTCATGAGTAAATTCTAATTGTGTTGAATGTTACACATTGTTGGAAAAATCAAATTAATATGCATCCTGGTTGACTTTTAAGATGATAGAACGTATTACCCCTTTTATATGTTAAAGCTTTAAAATGTATTTGAGTAAATGTTGAAGGAATAAAGAAATGTGTTCTTGTCATGCCACCTGCAATCACTGTTCATTTTCCAGGACAGTATGTTCAAGCCTTTCGTACACATCCCCATGAACCTCTCTACAGCCTTTGTATAGGCCTTACCTTTATTCACATGGCATCTCAGAAGTATGTATTAAAGAGACATGCTCTTACTGTGCAGGTAATTCATTTGAATTTCTCACTACTTGATTTTCTGTGCCTTAAAAATGAATACCCTTAATGTACTTTTTTATCCTACTCCAATATCTGCGTGGTACATGTGTCAGGCTCTCCAGGAGCCATCTCTGTATTCAGCATTCAGGGACTCAGCATGTAGTTGTACTCACAGTTGAGATTTATTACAGGAATGTAGTAGGCATACACAGCTAGTTCATAAGGGAGAAGAGGCAGAGTCTTGAGGAAACCATGTCCAGGTTTCCTTTACTCTGGAGCCCCTGAGGCCTCCAGTCACTGTAGGTTCTGGAGAGGATTCATTTATTTTAAAACAGGTTTTTAAAAGTATAATAACACATACATACAAGGATAGATTTGGCTGAAGATAATCTTACATACGCACTTGTGCTACAGAATTACCCAAATACATTACAGAAGACTGGGTGGGAGTAGCTACTCAGAGAAAACCAAACCCCTTGAGAGAAAGAATCACCAGGCCTGTGGGCTTGGGACCAGGGGATGTCTCAGGGGACATCCTCTTCAATTACCACAACATAGTACATAAAAATCTTGTTCTATAACCTGCTTTGGTGAGTAGCGACTGGGGTCTTAAAAGCTATCATCAAGTGGCCATCTAAGATGCAATTATTGGTCTCCTTTTGTTTGGAGCAAAGAAGAGTGAAGAAAATCCATCTGGAAACAATTAGTCCAAAAATAAGATGGACCACAAGGACCTCAGCTTTCATGACCAAAAGATGGTTCCTGGCTGCCAATGCCAACTACTTGGAAAGGGATCAGAACTGGAGACCTGGATAAAGTGGGAGGGAGAATCCAGAACAAAATTCAGAAACAAAAATGACCAGCATTACTGCTCAGATAGAGACTAGTTGAACCTCTGAGATTATGGCCCCGGGTTACCCTTTGGGCCAAGAAATGGACTCACTCTCATGGATTGGCTCTCAGCCCAACAGTAGAAAGACTCACATGCAGAACACCTCCTCAGGCTATGTACCTTCCTACTGTAGAGAGATGTACCCCTTAGGTCATTCAGCCATGAGACACCAGAGGGGCAGCATTCACACAGGGAAAGCTGGACAGACACGAGTGCACAGTTAAGAAGGGCACAGGGAGGGGGAGTCACAGGAGGGGAGGGGATGGTCATCAGGCCGTGAAATCAAATGTGCATCAACTGCTGAATGTAAAACAAATACACTTTGTAAATTTGTACCTGAAGCACAATTAAAAAAAAAAAAAAAAAACTATAGTAATACATACATAGAGCAGTGTATGATGAATGTAACTCCTTCCTAACAGCATCACCAACAAATTGTTCTTTTAAGATTTTCTTCTTGGTTCTTATATTGAAATTACATTTTTATTTTATTTACTTTTTTATATAGCTTTTATAGCTTGTATCCTCTGATCTTTGAGATCAGAGCTCTTACCTCTCTTTTTCACAACTGTATCTTTAACACCTTGAGTAAATAAGACCTGGCAATTAGTAAACATTCACTGAATGATAAATGGCAGAAGAGTTTAATCTAAGAGATGAAAGCTGATACATCATTACTGTTTTAATTTACATATATATATATATATATAATAAATGAGTTTGAGCATCTTTACATGTTTTGGGGCCTTTTGTATAATTTAAATATAATGTATATTGGGCCTGTTCATATACAATTTATTTATTTTTTAGAGTTTTCCATTTTTGTCTTAATTTCTAAGAAGTCTTTGTACAATAAGGGTATTAATACCTTCTCACAAATTATATTTTGTTCCCAGATGGACATCGATCTTTTGACTTCTGTATATGTGTCTTGTTTTGGTTTTTTGCTTTGTGGAAGTTTTAAATGTTTATATATGGCCAAATTTCTGATAATTTTCTTAATTACCTCTAGATTTTATGTCATGTTTACAAAGATCATCCTAACTTGAAAAATATAAAATAATTCTCCCATGTTTTCTTCTTTTTCTTTTATGATGCTATTTTTTATGTTCATATCTTGAATCTGTCTAGAATATAATGTTACAGTATACAGACATTTTGAAAAAACAGGCAAGGGAAGAAAATGATGGCTTGAATTAAGCAGCTGGGTCTAATAAAGGGTTTTTTTTTGTTGTTTTTTCTTTTTTAAGTAAAATAAGCAAACCTAAGTTGAAATGATATTTCTTGAAACTGAGTGATAGGTGTTCGTTACAGTATTTGGTCTAGTTTTGTGTTTTTGGAAATTTCCATAGTAACAAGTAAAATACAAGCACATTAAAAAGAAAAAACTCTTCCTCTTCAACATTTCCTTAAGTATTTTGTCTGCCTCTTCCTTTAAGCTTCTTTTTTTTCCTGAATGGATATGTTTTTGCTGTATTAAGTAATGTAGGATTGTTTATAAGTTCAATTCAGCTCATTTCAGCATTGAGCACCCAATGGGTTCCAGGAACTGAGAGGTAGCAGTGAGTATACAGGCAGACTTTTCCTGCCTTCATGAAGCTTATATTCTGTAAAAATTGATGAGACATTTTTACAGATTAACTCATTATGAAATAGTTAAAATATGTAATCTTCCTACTTGGTAAACTAAAAAACCAAACTCACTGCCATCAAGTTGGTCCTGACTCATAGCAACCCCTCCTTGGGTTTTCAAAGTGGTATCTCTATGGAAGTAAACTGCTCAGTCTTCCGAGGAGTGGCTGGTGGGTTTGAGCCCCTAGCCTTCTGGTTAGCAGTCAAATGCCGTAGCTGCTATGCCACCAGAGCTCCTTCCTACTTGGTAGGGCAAGAATTTTAAGTGTCAGGTTTCAGATGGGTAGAAGAGAGAGAAAATAAGATGATGAGTGTCTAGGAGCTCATTGTCTTGGTCTCTGAGCTTCTGAGTATGATTAACACTTTCTGTAACAAAGAATTGCTTAAAAGTAGGTCTTACTGTAAATGGCATGATTTCTGAAATTATTTTCTTATATTTCTGTTTCTTCATGCTTCAGAAATAAAATTAGTTTAATTTTTGCACTAATAAAAAAACAACTAGTTTCAAGTATTTTTACTGTCTCTCTACCTCTTTGTCATACTATGAGTGTGACTTTCATGGTCCCTTACCTCTGCCTTTATTTAATGAAAAATTTTATGTGGTTAATGTAAAAAGAACCCTTTTCTTTCTTTTCCATTTTAATTTTTTTTTTTGTTTCCCAGTTTTTTGTAGTTTTTGTATTAGATGAATCATAGTACTTCTGAAATAAAGTGGTTGCCAACATTACCTAGTTTTTTAATCACTAATTATTATCTGATTAGCGTTCATAATTATCAAGGAGATTCCTCTCCTCTCCTAAATGTTAAAAATTACTTATAATGAGTCAGATAACTGCCACTATTTTATCAGACGACCTACATTTTGAGTTATGATTCATCTGGAATTATTTTTCTTTTCTTTCTCAGATTTTTCTCTTTACATTTGTCTTACTATCTTTAGAATATGATTCAATATTTCTCTGAAATGAACAACTTAAGTGTCTGCTTTTACTTGATAGAGAATCATATGTTTCAGCAGACTACAGGTCATAATCCCCTATATATGAGTTCTTTAGTTATATAGAAAGTATGGTTTGTTTATTGGATATCATTATTTTTTATCCCTAAAATGGATTAATTCTGAAGAATTTGTGATCATATATACCAGATCACCCTAGGAATAATTACATTTTGTATTCTATATTCACAAATTAGTTGGTTTCCTTTAATGCCTTATTTACTGAAATAGGACACTTGTACTTGTGCAACTTGTAATTTTCTGTGGAGGATAAATGTTGAAGATACATTGAAAGGTTAAGTGAAGATGGGAAGAAACAGGTTGTTCTTTGAGCTCTGTGACACAGGCCACCTCATTGTTACAGCTGTGCTTCATAATAATCTTTCTCATAAAGACTTTTGGGTCAGAAGCTCTTCAGGAAAAAATAGCAGGTTTTTTGAATTTAGAAATGTTTTCTTTGGGAGGTTAGATGGACTGAAGTGAGCTTGTTCCTAGGGGTGAACATTCTAAGCTATTATTATAAGTGCTCAGATTTTATATCCAGTTCAGACATTTTTAGATACTTATCTTGAACCCAAAAGTTTACTTGCCTATTTGTACTACAAAAGCCATATCCTGTGATCTTTTGGATTATGGTGGGTCTTGGGTAACAGATTGTACACTTGACTTTCTTTTCTGTTTATTTTTGTCCTTAGCTTAAAAAATATCTGACAACACCAGAAGAGTTCTTGGATACACTGGGATATGATAGACACCACATTATAGTATTATGTGACGTTTTCTTTTAGGGCAAAACTGATTTTTCAAATATTTCTGTTTCTAGTGCCTGGCAGATATTTGTTGAATGACTGAAATAGTATCTTTTTTTTTTTTGATAGGGCTTTTCCTTTCTTAACCGATACCTAAGTCTGCGTGGGCCTTGCCAGGAATCATTCTATAATTTGGGACGTGGCCTTCACCAACTGGGGTTAATTCATCTTTCAATTCACTATTATCAGAAGGCCCTGGAGTTCCCTCCACTTGTGGTCGAGGTATTGTATGATTTACTTTGAAAAGTTCAGCAACAAGTAGATCTTTGACTCCTGGCTTCATAAGGATGTGAACATACACAGTTTGTGATTATGACCATAACAGTTATCCTAAAATAGCCCTATGGTTTACAGGTACAAGCTAGGAGACATGTAGCCTGAATACTAACTCATGTAGCTATTGTTCATTTCCAAGTTAAAGTGTAATAAACACACTTATTTATAAATATGTAAGTATTAATCTAGAACTTTGTTTCTTATAAAATAATACAGGATAAAATACTACCACTACTACAATAATCTATTTAATTCCTGAAGAATACTATGAGTGGTTTTTTTTTTTCTAAACCAAAAAACCAAACCCACTGTCGTGGAGTCAGAGTGACTCATAGCAACCCCTCCTTGGGTTTCCGAGGAGTGGCTGTTGGGTTTGAACTGCCAGCCTTCTGGTTAGCAGTCAAATGCCTTAGGTACTATGCCACCAGAGTTCCTGGTTTTTTGTCTATTGTGTTAATAATACATATATTATAGAACATTTGCCAGTTCACTATTTTTTTATGTGTGCAATTCAGTGATGTTGATTATGTTCCTCATGGTGTATGACTGTTGCCATTACCTGTTTCCACGTTACTCCATCACCATTAACAGAATGGTGTCCCCTAAGCAGACACTGTCCCTTGCCTCCCGCTCCCACTGCTGCTAACCACTAATAAGCTTTGCTCTCTATTATCCATCTGCCTTGTTTCACATAAGTGGGATCAGAAAGTGTAGATTTTTTTTAATGCATTTTATTGAAATATAATTTACATACAGTGAAATACATAAAACTAAAATGACATCGGTCAGCGCTTTTTTTTTTTCTTTTTTTTGCAGTGTTCCTTCCTCTCCCCTCCCACCCCTGGCAACCAACAAAGAAAGTTTCCCTCCATCTATAAATCTTGCCTTGACCCTCCACAACGATGAACTAATACTACATTTGTCCTTTTGTGATTGACTTATTTCACTCAGCATAATATCCTCCAAGTTCTTCATCCATATTGTACTTATGGTCTCGATTTCTTTGTTCCCTATAATTTTCTATGCTGAGCTCATTTTGTTTATGAATCGTGTTACCACTTCCTTTATTGCTATTGTTTTAGTATTTGCTAAATATTTGTGCTGGTCCTCTTTCTTATTTTGATGTGAAGGTTTATCATTTTTCTTTGAGATTACCCTGTGATTTAGAGTTTTCTTCCCAAGTTTAGAATGGTCTGTTCTATCTTGTAGTTGTCTTCACTTCCCTACCATCTTGCATTTTTGTAACTACACAGTTTTTTCCCTCTTTTTGGTTTGTATTGTCCTCATTTGACAATGGATGTCTCTGGTTCCCTGTTTACAATCATGTCAGCTTATTTACTTTGGATACTTTCATAGCTGCATTGGTTTCTGGGTTATATCATCATGTGTGTCAATGGTCAGTTGTTGCTGGCTGTTGTTGCTTCTCTGTCCAAAGGACTACCTTTAGCATCTCTTGTAAAGTTGGTCTGGTTTTAACAAATTCCCTTAATTTCTGCTTATCTGGAAATGTCCTAATTTCACCATCGCATTTGAGTGGCAGTTTTGTTGGGTACATAATTCTTGGTTGGAAATTTTTTTCTTTCAGGGTTTTATATATACCATCCCATTGTCTTCTCACCTGCATGGTTTCTGTTGAGAAATCTGAGCTTAGTTTTATTGGTTGCCCCTTGTAGGTAACTTTTCGTTTTTCCTGTGCTGCTCTCACGATTCTTTCTTTGTCTTTGTTTTTGGTGAGTTTGATGATGCTGTGTCTTGGTGATTTTCTTTTGGAGTCTGTCCTGCTTGGGGTTTGTTGGACTTCCTGAATGGATATATTCTCATCTTTCATCATACCAAGAAAATTCTCTTCCAACAAATCTTCGACAATTTTCTTTGTGGTTTTATTTGTCTCTTCCTGTTCTGGAATTCCGATTACATGTAGGTTATTCCTTCTGATGGTATCCCACATGAACCTTAGGCTTTCTTCTTTTTCTTTTGATCTTTTTTCTGATTGATCCCTTTCCAAAGAAGTATTCAGGTATTTGCCTTCAATCTCCCTAATTCTGTCTTCCATTGATTCATTTCTACTCCTTTGCCCATTCAGTGTCTTACCTATTTCTGAAAATTTAGTATTAAATTTCTGAACTAATTTCTGGATTTCTGTGTGTGGATTTTGTATCTAATTTTTCATTTATTTTGTCATTTTGTTCTTGTACTGTCATTTGGAATTGTTCTAGGGTTTTCTCTGTGTTTTCCTCAATTTTGTCAGTGTTTTCCTGATCTGTCTCTCAATTCGTTGAAGGTACCTAAATATAATTCTTTTGATTTCCTTATCCGGGAGTTCCAATGCTGCGTTTCCTCAAGAATGTGTTTTGGGTCTGTATTTGGTCCCTTGTTTCTCCTGCTTTAACTTGCTTCTTTGTGTGGACTGTGATGCTCTGTTGTCTCCAAGGCATTGTGATGTTTTTGTGTTTATATTTAATTGGTGATTGTATGTTGGAGTGACTTGCCCACAGTTTTTGTTTTGTTTGTATGTTATCTGCACAAATTAGGTACTGAGCTGTGCTCCTCTATTCACTAGTTGACAGCACTTATCCACTCACCACCTATCTCCTTTCCTGTTGTCAGCCTCTTGTATGTCCCTGCCAACCTTGGCAGACAGAGCCCAAGTTTACATTCCTGGAATCCAAATAAGAATACTGTCATTTTAAAATCTAAAATAGCTGTACCCTCAGTCACTTTAAATATCCAAAATGGCTGCCACGTGTAAACACTTAAAATGGCTGCACCCTCTGGACAGTGGAAAGTCAACAGCTCAGGTTGTCTTCCTCCTTGCTGTTCCCCTTCCTAGTCATAGGCCAACAGCGCAATCGTCCCTGCAGCCCTTGGTGACCAGGGCTGATCTTTAGGTCAATTCTCAGGTCCCAACACCACTTGGAAATATTCAGGCTATTGGTCTTGTCAGAGTAGCTGACAGTCCGCAGCTCCGACCATCTCTGTACTCACTGTTTTCATTCAGGTTTTTCCTCTAGTTGGTGCCGTATGTCCTTTCAAAGCTCAGGGATCCAGGATTATCCTCTGTATTTCTGTCGATTTGTTTCTCTTTTCTTGTTGAAGAGGGTCTGTGGAGCTTGTCTGCCTATTCCTCCATCTTTCCAAAAAGTATAGATGTTTTTAATGTTAGTTTTTATGATGTGTTTTAAAACGGCAATTTGTAGAATTTTTTTTAAAAAGTTTCACTTATAATTTCTATACTCTATCACAACTGTTTTCCATCACCCTTATCCATTTTTAGGCTTTCAGCAAATGAATACATATTCTTTTGATTATACTCATGAGATATATGTACTTTTATATTTTTTATTTGATAAATGCTTTTATATATTGCTACCTGTGTTTTATAGATATCATTATTAATTATGGCAGATATTTTTATAAGTTGACCCCAAAATTTTGTATTGGATAAGATTAGAAATATGGATAAGCTCTATTCCATTGAATTCATTGCTTAGTACTTTCGGAGAAAAAAAATTAGTAACACATCAATGTAATTATAATGAATTTGGTGTATGCACTCCTAGACCTACTTATTTACATGCTTTTCTGTCACACAGTATAGGGACTTCCCCTGCTGTGGCCTAGTGTGGTATCTGTTAATCTTTTTCTTTACATTTCTTTTAGTATTATATTTGGAAAGCACTTTTCTACCCAAGATTATAGCTGTATTTAACTTTTATTTTTTAATCATTGTTTCCTTTTTTAAAAACTTAAATCCTTGATTCAGCTGGAGTTTATTCTGCTGTTAGAGAGATTTTTTCCTTAACTTTTTGCTTGTTGTTGTTGTTGTTATGTGCCGTCGAGTCGGACCCGACTCATAGCGACCGACCCCTCCTTGGGTTTCCGAGGCAGTATCACTATGGAAGTAGATTGCCCATCTTCCTTCCGAGTAACTTGTTGCTTAGATGTTTAAAAAAATATTTGATGATAACAGCTAGTTAATGGTTAACTGAATCAGCATTATCTGATAACAATTTAGATTCTAGGTATATGCATAGTTTTATAATATACTTTTAGTATTTGGATTTTAATGGCTTTTTGAAAACTTATGCTTGTGAAACTCTCTGTCATAAAATTTGTCCCAGTTGGGAGTTTGAAATACAAAACCATTCATGTATTATTTCCCTCCTAGGGTATAGAAGTTGACCAGTTAGACTTGAGAAGAGATATTGCCTACAACTTGTCTCTCATTTATCAGAGCAGCGGGAACATTGGAATGGCCCAGAAGCTGTTGTACACCTATGTCTCTGTGTAAAGCACCTCCTCTGAGGAATGGGCAGGTGCTGTGTGTGGACCAGAACCTTCTGTCTTAGTCTGTTATTCTTAACCTCCAAGATGGGAATGACAGTTTCAGAATTATCTAAAAGTGTATTAGATTTTTTTAATATCTGATAACAGTATTTTGGTTTAAGGCTGTTGTTCCTGCAGGAATTTGTATATTGGTCTCTTATTTTCCTTTTGCTTTCTATGGTAAAATATTCTTCAAAGATGAGCTGGGCAGTAATAGTCTTTGAGCTGGCTCACAGCCAAATGAATATACTTTTTTTTGTTGTTCATACCACTTACTTATCTATACATTTAATATCATATATTAAGCTTTTGCTGTGTACTAGGTGCTGTGTTAGATGCTGGGAATATAGTCGTAAACAAGACAGTCCATGATCTCATCTTTCATAGTGCTTACAATACATTATTGACGCCTGAGGTCATACTGCTCAACATAGCTCTTAAATAAAGTATTTGAAAGAAATTTTTGTCACATTTCCACATACATCATCATTGTTGTCAGTCATCCATTTCTTAGTGCCCTGGTGGTTTTGCATGGAGCAGTTTTTCAACTACCATAGAAAAAGAGATTACTTGTTAAAGGCAAGATAAATTGAGATGCATTATGATGTCGAGAAGATTATGTAACTGTCAGCTTCTAACAACTTTTAAATGGTTATGTAGTAGGAAAGCAAATAATGGGCTTAATCTTTTATTTTTCACCTGCATGTATCTTAGTACTTGGATTGTGAGACCTGGGAGAGGCTAGGCAGAACATCCTTTTTGTTTGCTCCAAGGCAAACAAAAACTGTGCTGTATGTGTGACTCCCTGCGAAAGTAATAGAAGAGTCGATCACGTTCAGTAACATGGCGTGTTTCTTCATTTCAGTGTCACTAGGTTTATAGGAGAGATGAGGGAAGATGAATAAAGTATTGCTGGTAACGTGTAAAAAATTACATAAACACCATTTACTCATCTCAAATACTGTATGTTCTTGAATCTAAGATGGTAATGCTTGTTAGATATATGATTGCTTTAAAGACTGCTTTTGGGGGAAAATACATGCTATGATAAATGTGCATATGGATTGTAAGAACAATCCATGGGGGAGGGAAACAAATAATGGGATTTAGCATTAAAGAAGTACAGTAGGGGCTTTTTGGAATTCTTTTCACTGTTTATAAACATAACTCTGTACTTGAGAAGCAGGATTTATATGTAGTAAGTAGATACTTCGTGCCCTCTGTGTATGTGTGTGTGTAATTTTAATAAATTTTATTTTTATAATTAATGGTTTGAGATTTTTTTTTATTATTATTATTTCATGCTATTCACAGGTAATGGAAAAGCTAATTGTGATAGAATAATAAGTTAGACTTACTGCTTGGAACTCTATGGACTTGAGAAGGCTGTGTAGAGAGTTTCTCTCTTGAATTAGGCTCACTGAGCTGTGATTTCACTATCTGCTGAACAGCCTTGGAAGAAAGAGTAAATCTAGCATCTTCATTCTAGAGGGAGGGGGAAGCTGATATTGCTATGAGGTTGTTTAGCATTTAAAATCATAGCTACCATTTGTTGAGTTCTGACTACAGTATTCTGCTGTCTAAAGCCCAGGGCTGTGTACCTCAGATACATTAGCTCAGGTTCTCTCAGCCATCCTGCAAGGTAGGTGTTATTACCGTCTCTATCCTACATACGATGATTAAATGTTGCTATGGGCCATCGAGTCGAATAGCATGTTTAAAATCGCTAGCAGATGACTCCTTGCTTGTACATGTTCCTTCGTATTTCCAAGTAACAACATAAAAATAGAACATAGTTTTATTTTAGAAGAAAAAAAGGACTGGTAGGGTTTTTGTTTTAAAATAATTTTATCTTTCTCTTCACTGTGTTCCAGACCTTCAGCTTCTTAACGCCTCTGTGGAAAACGTGGTCTGGGAAGTCTTTGTAGAAGTCCACACTGACTCCTTTACCTACTGCCCTCACCCCAGCAGTGGGATCCTGAGCCACTTTTCAGTGAGATTTGTTTCTACGGGCCACCATCTTTCAAGCAGGGAGTTGTTCCTGAATTAATGTAGTGGGCCAGTTAAGAGTGTCCTCTCTCTCTCCTTCAGCATTTTAGAATTGAGATACAACATCTTTTACAGTCATTAATGCCATAGTATCACACACTTAATACTATAAGAAGCATAATGAAACTGAACAAGGTAGGAAAAAAAGCCTGGAAAAGAGGGAGCTAATGTCTAAGCTCTGCGAGGGTACTCTAAGGGAGTTTACTCTCCAGGCCCGTGGTCCCCAGACCAAGGGTGTCGTGTTTACAAAACTGCAAGTTGTCATTTGTAAGGTTTTCTACAGAAGAAGATGATCAAGTGAAGTGAATTTTTTAAAAGTGGGCAAAGGTGGATTCTGGAATGAGCTTGATGCGGATTCTGGCATGAATCTAGCTGATCTGTGGGCATTTAAAAGGATAGGATGTTCCTTAGGAGATTGGCTCCTTTTCTTTGGAATGGCTACTAGACTCAGGGGTTACCACGGTTTCCATGCACCTGGATTTAAGGAGAGTTACTGGAGGAAATCTGTTGTGATACGCTTATGGAGAAATGTGGCTGTTTGATCTTTGACTGGTGGAAAGACCAAACCTAGAAAATGGGTGTTGATGGATTGGTGCCAACTGGAGAGAAATGACATGATATTCCACCAGGTTCTTTCATCCTCTCAAGCAACAATTTAGATAAAAGAGGTGGTCAGATTTGCATGTCAGAAAACAACAACTTAATATAATAAGTGCCAGTACTAATTAAAATTAGAGTCAGGAAACCTGATGGCACAGTGGTTAAGCGGTTAAGCACTGAGCTGTTAAACCGGAAGGTCAGCAGTTCAAACTCACCAGCTGTTCCATTGAGTAAAGAGACAGCAGTCTGCTTTAGTAAAGATTACAGCCTTGGAAACCTATATAGGGCACTTGTACTTGGTCCTATAGCATTTTTATGAATTGGAATCAATTCAGTGGCAATGGCTTTTGTTTTTTGTTTGTTTTATTAATAAGGCAAGAATGAAAAACCTTAACAGGTTTAAAAAGAGACTGAAAAATACAGGCATCTCAGATAGTGCGAGCTCACAATCGAGTATCAGTCAAGCGAATCACACACACTTTCTGGTTTCCCAGTGCAGATAAAAGCTGTGTTTACCCTAGACTGTAGTTTCTTATGTGTGCAGTAGCATTACAAAAAGTTGGAAATTTGTGAGAATTACCGAAACATAACACAGACACGAAGTGAGCACCTGCTGTTGGAAAAAAGGCGCCAATAGGCTTGCTCGATGCAAAGTTGCCACAAACCTCCAAGTGGTAAAAACACAGTATCTGCAAAGCACAGTAAAGCACAGTATGACTGTCAAAAGTTTTGGAGAAAAATTGTGCGAGTGAAAAAATAAATTGTAAAAAATACAGGTTCTACTAGCTTATCAGTAGCTCAATGAAAATTCGTGGGGGGTTTTAGCTCACAGCTAGCTCAAAATGAATTGACAGAACGGTATTTCTATCAAATGCAATATAGGGCACATTTAATGAAAGAAAGGTAGCAGTTCTGTTCACTGATCAGATTCCAACTGATAGGAAGTCTCTTCAGAAAACAGCAAATAGGAAAGTGAGGGTTCTCTAAATAATGTGGAGAGGACTTCTGAAGGGAATGAAAATGTTTAGCCTAGAAAACAGAAAACTTGAAGGGGGATATGGTAATTCTTTTAAATAGTTGAGAGAACTCATGTGGGAGAGCAGTGTGGATAACGAGAATGAGCAACATCTCTAATTTAGCCCAGAAAATAACTTTGCTCATCTTAGCCTTCATTTATCATCAGTACCATCCTTGTTAATCTGCCAAACATCAACATCTTACTTGGTTGACAACTAGATCTCAGTACCTTCTTTTCTGGATATGATTCCCAATAAAGATCAAGTCCTGGCTATTGCAAATTGAATCTGACCCCAGCTGGCCAATAATACTCTCTTCCTGGTATTTTGAAGCTTACACTGGAGTTGATGTCTGTGTTAGACTGGGTTCTCTACAGAAAGAAAACCAGTAAAGCTTATATATACAGAGAAAGAGAAATTTATCTTAGGAAAAGGGCTCACACACTTAGAGAAGATGGCAAGTCCAAAGTTCTTGAATCAAACACCAAGCTGGAGGCTTTTCCCGACTCATGCGGCTGCAGGGGCTGAGGAGCTCAAAGTTGGCAGGCAGTACACTGGCTGTTGACGCCAATGAATGATGAATCCAGGATCTCCAGGCCGAATGGTGGATTGTTCGCTCACGGACAGTGGTAGGCAGCACAACAGAATCCTGATCCACAGAAGAGTGTCTCTTCCCAGGATGTCCATAAATATACTGGAAGCAGGCCACAGCCCAAGGGAAACTCCCTTTCAACGGATTGGCTGCTCAAAACATAAACATCTGATCCCATCATGGGAATAACCACATCACGACTACTTAAACCACACAGGATTGTGGTCCAACCAAGTTGACACACAGCTCCAATTATCACAATGTCCTTATGAGGTGCCATCAAGTCATCTCTGACTCATAGCGAACCCATGCACAGCAGAACGAAACGTTACCTGGTCCTGTGCCAGCCTCATGATCCTTGCTGTACCTGAGCCCATTGTTGCAGCCACTGTGTCAGTCCGTCCTGTAGAGGGCCTTTGCCTTCTTCGTTGACTCTCCACTTTACCAAGCATGATATCCTTCTCTAGGGAATGGTTCCTCCTGACAACATGACCAAAGTAGGTGAGACGAGGTCTGGCCATTCTTGCTTCCAAGGAGTATTCTGGCTGCACTTCTCCCTGGCCAGATCTGTTAGTCCTTTTAGCAGTCCACGGTACTGTTAGCATTCAGCTCTTTGATCTTGTCATTCCTTCCATTTGCTTTAGCTACTCAAGGGCAAGTTTCAGAGTCTCTTCAGATACCCATTTTGGTCTTTTCTTCCTTTTCTGCCTTTTTAATATCTTTCTTGATGTCATCCCACAATTTTGGTCAATTTCAGACTGCAGAAGTTGATAGAAATCTTCAATTTCCTCATCTTTGGCGTTGGTGGTTGGTTCATAGATTTGAATAATAGTAGTATTAACTGCTCTTCCTTGCAGGCATATGGATACTGTCCTGTCACCGACATCATTGTATTTCAAGACAGATCTTGAAACAGTCTTTGTGATGATGAATGCAACACCATTCCTCTTCAAATTGTCATTCCCAGCATAGCAGATCATGTCTACTATGTTTTGTCTTTCTTGATGCCATCCCACAATTCCTCTGGTTTTCAGTCATTGGTTTCATTTCATCATATGTATTCTTTAGATGGTCTCTAAATTCAGGAGGGATATCATCAAGGTCATATTTTGGCTCTTGTGGACTTGTTTTAATCGTCTTCAACTTCAACTTGAACTTGTATATGAGCAGTTGATGGTCTGTTCCACAATCAGCTCCTGGCCTTGTTTTGGCTGAAGATATTGAGATTCTCCCTTGCCTCTTGCCACAGATGTAGTCAATCTGATGATTCCTGTGTATTCCATCAGGTGAAGTCCATGTATATAGCCATTGTTTGTGTTGTTGAAAAAAGGTATTTGCAATGAATAAGTCATTGGTCTTGCAAAATTCTATCATGCAACCTCCAGTGTTATTTCTATCACCAAGGCCGTATTTTCCAACTACCAGTAACTCTTCTTTGTTTCCAACTTTTGTATTCCAGTCACCGGTGATAATCAACACAACTTGATTGCATGTTTGGTCAATTTCAGACTGCAGAAGTTGGTAGAAATCTTCAATTTCCTCATCTTTGGCTTTGGTGGTTGGTGCATAGATTTGAATAATAGTAGTAGTAACTGGTCTTCCTTGAAGGCTATCCTGTCACCAACATCACTGTACTTCAAGACAGATCTTGAAACAGTCTTTGTGATGATGAATGCCACACCATTCTTCTTCAATATGTCACTCCCAGCACAGCAGGTCATACGGTTGTTTGATTCAAAGTGGCCAGAACCAGTCCATTTCAGCTCACTAATGCCTAGGATATCGATCTTTGAGCATTCCATTTCATTTTTGACAACGTCCAGTTTTCCTGCATTCATGCTTCATACATTCCACGTTCTGATTATTGCAGGTCCTGAAAGCTTTACTTCATCTGTATCATTAAGGTCATCTCTACACTGAGGAGTCATCTTTTCCCCATCATATTCTGAGTGCCTTCTGACTTGATGGGGTCATCATCTCCACTATATTGGACAATGTTTCAGGCCTATTCATAAAGTAATAGATCGTGTTTCACTACTATTCATAAGGTTTACACTGGTCAATTCTTTGAGAAGTGGATGGCCTCTTCCTACTTCCAAGTCTGTCTTAATCTGAAGCTCTGCTGAAACCTGTCCACCATGGGTAACCCTGCTGCATTTTGCAACACCAGTGTCATAGCCTCCAGCCTCACAGCAACATGCAAGCCACCACAGGAAGACAAAATGACAGACAAGTTTCTCTCCCTTAGTTGTTTTTAACCACTCTACTCACTTCCCCACTTGCCTGCCTGCCTGCTTACCTGCTCGAGGGGCCAGCCATGGACAAAGCCACCCCCAGAAAGACCCAAGCCTCCTGATCACCTGCCCGCCTGCCCGCCTACCTAGGCTTACCTAGGCAGGCAGGAGAGTGCCTACACTGGAGAGGTGATGAAATTTGATGCCTTTGGAACTAAATTACACTAATGTTAATGCTTTAAGGAAAAGGTTTGCAAGGTCCTGCTGCTGAGGTCCCTATTGGTATCCTTTCTTCACAAGTGAATGTTTCATTTGATTCTCTAAGAACTTTCCAGTAAGATGCCAGTTGGATTTTCCAGGAAGCGAGTGCTGAGAACAAAATGTTTACTGGTAACACTTATGACAGGAAAAGAGAAGAAGCAAGATAGGAAAGAGAAGCCATCAGTCTATGTATGACGCAGACCTGACAGTTAAGCCCAACCCAAGGGGGGAGCCCTGGAACAAACATTGCCATGTATCTCAGCCTTGCTTTGTCAGTGGCTGAAGGTCACCAGAGAAGAGCATTACCTTGGCTATCATCGCCTTTCTCAGTCTTTGCCTCGAGGACTCCCTGAGAAGAGTATAACCTTGGCTTAAAAGCTGCAGCATACCTAGAAGTTGATAACAGCTGAAGACTGTTAACCAACCCTACAGAGCCACTACAGAGATTTCAGAGCCACTACAGAGATTTCAAGATTTTATAGAGAGAGAGAGAGACAGAGGGAAGGAGGGAGGGAGAGAGAGAGAACGTGCTCTGGTGGCATAGTGCCTAAGGCATTTGACTGCTAACCAGAAGGCTGGCGGTTCAAACCCACCAGCCACTCCTCAGAAGGAAGGTTGGGCAATCTATTTCCGTAGTGATACTGCCTTGGAAACCCAAGGAGGGGTCGCTATGAGTTGGATCCGACTCCATGGCAGTGGTTGTGTTGTTTTTATATATAAAATAGTATTTGTAGTTTATATAAACTTAGAAAAGGAGAGGAGATGATGAGACAGTTTTAGAAAGTAGAAAGCAAGTGGGCAGCTGGTAATGATTTAGTAAATCAGAGAAAAATGATAGCGCTCACAGGTGGTGATGAGGAGAAACAAGAAACAAGCTGATTTAAGCCCTTACAGGCTCAGACATAGAGGCACTAGGTACCTCCAAGGCAGGGTGTGGTGGGGCTAAAAGTAGGTGGAAAATCTGTTAAGAAGCAGAGACCGTTCCAGTTGACCTACTCCCCTAGAGCAGGCTACTGCTCCACCCCACCCCTCCCAGGAGAACACACTGGTGGTTTCCTTTCCCGAGCCACGGCTCAGAGGCGCTCTGGAGTCAGGAATAGCTGCAGTGGGTTAGTGACAGACTACATACTAAATAGGGAGCTGCCCAGATTCCTTTCCTGATTTAACTCCCAGAAAACTGGCACCCAACTTAATATTCTCCAAGCAGGGGATCAGAGGATTCTTCTCGGAGGAAAACTTTGCTCAAGAAAAAAGACCTGTAGTTAGTATAGTTGGGAGATGCTCTGTGAAATGGCCTAGTGCTGGCCCAGGAAACCTGCCAGTGAACAAACCCCACTCCACACCGAGCCTCATCAGCTTTTTGGGTGTTTTTAGTACGAATGGACAGCTCACGATCAGACATTGGAGGCAAGCCTCTGAAATGAGAGAGGTCTGGATATGCAAGTCAGGGAGGGGAGGGAAGAGGAGAGGAGGGACTCAAGCAGAAATCATGCCTTAGGCACTTTTTGTCACCAGAGCTCCCAGAAATAATGCAGGCAATAGGGAAATAATTATTGTCCTCAAATAAGACTGTATAGCCTTGAAGTAAGAGAAAGATGCTATAAAAAGGAATATTCAAAGAATAAGGGAGCTTTGTGGAGTTAAAAAATGTAACTGCCACCATTAATTCAATGAAAAGGGTGGGGAAAACAATTTTAAAAAGACGAAATGGAAATCTGAAGTGATGGGAAAATTTCAGATGAAAAAAATTAAGGTTTACAAAACATAGTTTAAATTGTAAGTTCTTTGGTAGTTACCATATCTTATAAATTCATTTATGTTCCAAGGTGTTTGCTTGATTTTAAGTAATTCCAGTGGGATTAACATGCATCTGCAGTGATTTTTTGTTGTTGTTTACATGCATTAGATGGAGTAGATGCCTATAAATTTAGAATTGAACTTCATAATTTTATTGTACTGATACGTTATGGCAGCTCTGTAACTTTTTTTAAAAGTATACTTCTTATTATTTTTAAAAATTTGGATAGAAAAAAATTCAGTGCCTCCACCCCCCCCCCCCCGTTGGAGCAGTTACATCCCCAAAGCTCTGCTCCTGTGTACTGCACCCCTTCAGCATGGAGGCCAAGACAGCTGGAGGACTGGGGTTCTGGCTGCTATTTTTCAGCTGATCAAAATAATAACAACATCCTGTGGTTCATCAAGGGGCTCTGGTGGCACAGTGGTTAAGGCATTTGGCTGCTAACCAAAATGTCAGTGGTTCAAACCTACCAGCCTCTCCAAGGAAAAAAGATGGGGCAGTCTGGTTCCTTAAAGATTTACAGCCTTGGATACCCTATAGGGAAATTCTGCTCTGCCCTAACCAAAACCAAACTCACTGCCATCCAGTCGATTGTGACTCCTAGCGACCCCTCCTTGGGTTTCCGAGGCAGTATCACTACGGAAGTAGATTGCCCAACCCTCCTTCCCAGGAGTAGCTGGTGGGTCTGAACCACCAGCCTTCTGGTTGGCAGTCAAGTGCCTTAGGCACTACACTACCAGAGCTCCCGTACTCTGCCCTAGAGGGTCACTGTGAGTCAGAATCGACTCAGTGGCAGTGGGTTTCATGTGTAATTTCATCAAGTAACTGTATCATGTGTGAAAAGTCTAATCACAACCCTGAAGACTGAACCCTAAATTTTCCCCGTTTCTAGCTTCAGGGTCGGCAAGGTTAGAGTACGAATTAGTAGGACTGACTGACTACCTGTCATTTTCGTCAGGTGCTTCTATTTAGACAATGGCGTCCCGGCAAGCGCTCGTAGAGAGGAGAGCCGATCAACAGGTATCTCTGACGCAGTGGCTGCAACTGACACAAGAGGATAAGCCCAAACCACAATAAGTCTTCTGAGGAAGCCAGTCTGCTTCCTCTCTCTACAGCTAGTTACTGCTACAGACTCTTCCGGTTTCAGGGGTTTTGAGTGCAGTAAAATGAGGGTTTATTACTGAAGGATAGCTACAGATGTTTCGGGGACGTGAAGGGAGTGTTTTCCTAGGAACATGTTTTACAGAATTCCTGTTTGCACAGAGATGCTCGGTAAGTTTGCCTTGTGGGTGAGGTATGCATGATACTACATTTTTTTTCCATTTCAGCCAAGCCAAAGAAACAGAAAGGTAGAGAATTTGACCAGACGGAGCACCTATTCAGATCTTCACAACTGCTGGGAGTGTTTAGCTGGGCCCACAAGTGAGCTCCTTGCCCAGGTTTGGGGAGGCCAGCATATCCCGGAGTCACCTTGGCTGTTTATCCTAGTTTCCCTGATAAATACTGTTTCTTCTTCTGTGCACGGCAACATGAAGATTAGAAAGCATTACCTTCGAGTCATTCTTTTTCATAAAGGTGTTTTTTTTTTTTTTTTAATTTCACAACATACAACATTTTTATTACATTTTTCTGACATGAGAAAATGTTTCAGGCAGATGTCATCAAGATACTATGCTAACTAATTGTATTCTCCCCGTTACCACGTCCAACATTCATAATAGTGACATCCAAGAAGAAAAGTTAAGGTTTATCTTTGGTCCCCGAAGGAATGTGGCACATAAAGCCATCGAGGCTTTGTTTGGTGGTTGTCAGGTGCCATCGAGTCGGTTCTGACTGGTGACCTTGCACAGGACGCAAAGCTGCCTGGCCCTATTCAGCCCTCCGTTGTCGCGCCCGCGTCAGTGCACCTCACTGAGGAGCTTCCTCTTCTCACCTCACCCTCTACTCACCAGCCAAGATGTCCTTCTCCAGGGACTGCTCTCTCCTGAGAAGGTCTCACTATCCTGCTTCTAAGGAGTATGCTGGTTGTACTTTTTCCAAAGTACTTTGTTTGTTCTTCCGGCAGCCTATGGAGTATTTAAAATTCTTTGCCAACATCATAATCCAAAGGCATCAATTCTTCTTCAGTCTTCCTTATTCATTGTCCAGCTTTCCCAGGCATAGGAGGCAATTATAAATAGCATGGCTTGCGTTATGTGCACCTTAGTCCTCAAAGTGACATCTTTGCTTTTTAACACTTTACAGAAGTCCTCTGCAGCAGATTTGCCCAGTGCAATATGTTGTTTGATTTCTTGATCAAGTCATTCTTGAGATGCAGTTTAAAGCCAGCTTTAGGATGTTGTTGTTGTTGTTATGTGCCATTGAGTCGGCCCCGACTCATAGTGACCCCTCCTTGGGTTTCCGAGGCGGTATCAGTAGGGAAGTAGATCGCCCAACCTTCCTTTAGGATGAGTGAAGAGAAATTCATACTGATTCTCTGTATTTCTGGGTGATTATCAAAATCTAAAAATATCCTGGTGATTTTAGCAGGGTTAAATGATAGGTTGTGTTTTTTTTTTTCTCTCTTCTCATTCCCTTCTCTTCCCATCCTCTCTCTTTCTGTAGAGGGTCTCTTTGGTAAACCCAAGAAAAGCGTCAGCCTTTTGTTAACATGTTAACTCACTGAAGTTCTGCTCTGTCATCAACATTAATAAAAGAGGTCTGTTTGTCAAGCAGACGGTTCCTGCAGAAGGGCCTAAAGGTTTCCTCCGAGGATGCATAGGACTTGCAGGAACTGACTTAGCCCTTCCAGGGGGAAACAGAAAAAACTGTCCACGCCTCCTAGGTATACAGTAGAATTACTGGCTTGTAGGATACATGCATTTTAAATTTTAATACGTATTGCAAAGCTACACTTCCTAATGGCTGTACCAATTGTGTGAGGATATTTGTTTGCCCAAGCCCATTTCAAACTTGGTATTTTTTTCCCTGATTCAGATAAGGCTGAAACCTTTTTTTCATATATATCAAAGAACAAGGCCAAATCTCTGAAAAATTTTAAGCAAAGAGATTTATTGAAAGAATATTGCAACTGTAGTTGGGCAACAATTTGTAAAATTACAAATTGCTCTAACGTACAAAAAATGAGAAGGGCTTTTCTATAGAAGTAGTTTAGGAAACAGTAACCATTAGTCATACAGTAGTAACTATGTCATACAGCAGTTACTCTGTAGGCTTCCTGTCCTAGAGCGTTTTGTGACTATGGTTTTCCTTATCCTCCAGGGCAGGGGCAGCTCGTGCAAACACACTCTCCTGAGAACAGTTGCTGTTCCGTCTCTCCTCACCTTCGTGGACTCACGGAGGATTAACCCATTTCTGTGGCTCAGCTTGGCTTCCTTATTTTATTTATTTATTTTTTTGCTGAACGAAATGAAATTCACCTTGCACATGGGCAGACACTTCTATGTCAAGCGCCTAGATTTTGAGGCTCTTTCACATACGTTTAGAAATGTTTCCAATTTTTTTTTCTTCTATGAATTGCTTTTGTCATATTCTTTTGTCTTTTTTTTTTTTTTAAATTGGGTCATATTTTTATTATTGAATTGTAGGTATTATTTACTTAATAGTAGTAAGCCTTTGCCTGGTATAGATGTTATGAATACTGTATTTTCTGCCACTCTATTTTCTACCCTGTAACTTATCTTTTCATTCTGTTTATGATGTCTTTTTGGAAAACTCAAGTTTAATATTTTGGCATAATCAAATCTTGCAATCTTTTTTTTTTTTTCCCCTCCCTTTAAGGCCAACATGGAATTTGAAAAGAAAGTTAGATAGTATTTGGAAAGGAGATACTACACAATATGGTGGAGTTTGTAGGGGAACCCCCTAGAAAGCACACCAGCCCCATCTATCGACTAACAAAAAGTCGGGAACCAACAGTAGAACCACTGAAACAGCCTGTATGGAAATCTAACAGGTTCTGAAAGTAGAAAGTGAGTGCTGCGGGGGGAATGAGATTAGACCAGTGTACTAGACTTCTCAAGAGACTCAGAGGCAGAGGTGGGTTTTGGAGGAGTTACAAGGCCTTCCCTTGAGATGTTATGAGTGTTAAAAATACAGGGTTGTATGTGGGCCCCTTGGCTTGACTTAACTGATGGTTTTATAGCAAACTGTGCCTTTACCTTACACACAAATGATTCTAATCACAAAGCCAGAGTCTTCTCATTTTCTCTCTGCTAGGAGAAAGAGTCAAGAACTTGCCATATGTTTATAAAGGCAGTGGAGATCGGGGAAGAGTCTTGAATAGGGCTGGCAGGAGCCAGGTTTTTGACTTTTTGGACAACTTCAGGCAGCTTAAAAAGCTAGAGAAACTCCTGAGATTCCTATCTTTAATTCTGATGGAAAAAGAGAAGGCTGAACCACAGAAGGGAAGGAGCTCTGTGGTGTGGTGGTGAACCCGTTCAGCTGTAAATCAACTCAGCAGTTCAAACCTACCAGCTGCTTCAAGGGAGAAAGATGAGACAGTCTGCTCCTGTAAAGATTTACAGCCTTAGAGACACTATAGGGGCAGTTCCATCTGTCTTATAGGGTCTCTATGAGTCAGAAACTACTCGATGGCAGTAGGTTTTTATACTGCAGAAAACCATGGGAAACAATACATGGGCATTACTTTCCTAGGGTTGCCATAACAGATCACTACAAACTGGGTGGCTTTATTTATTCTCCCAGGGTTCTGGAGGCAGAAATCAAAAGGCAAGGTATTGGTTTGGTTGGTTCTGGAGGCTCTGATAAATAGTTCTATCCCTCTCTCTACCTTCTGGTGAATGTGACAATCCTTGGCCTTTCTTGATTTTGAGACACATCACTCCAACCTCTGCAACCATCTTCACATTACCTTCCTTTCTGTGTGTCCTTTCCTGTCTCTTCTACGGGCACTCTCATTGGATTTAGGGCCCACCCTAACCCAGTATGATATCATCTTGATCCTTACCATAATTACATCTAAAAAGGTCCTATTTCCAAATAAGATCATATTCTGAGGTTCTGGGTGGCCGTGAATTTTGGAGGGACACTAACTCAATCCATTGTAATATGGTAGCTCTTTTCAGCTAGTATAACACTTTGGAGCACTTGAGGCAGAAGTGGCCTTGAAGGTGTGGGAGGTATACTGGCACCTACATTAAAGGCAGTAGAGATAAGAAGCACACAAGTTTCACGGTGGCCAGGAGAGAACGCCTGTTGGAAATCATGGGTATCCTTTAGCAAGAACCTTAGTGCTGGCAGACTCTTTCTGCCCAAGGGCACTCTCTCTTGATACTAGAAAAGGTGCAGGAGTGCTGGGGGCTGTCAAGAAAGAGCAGTGCCCTGACTGACCCAGGCAGACTCTACCCAGCATTCAGCTCAAACGTGGAGATTGCTGTAACGTCACTTCAGCCGCTATTCTAGGCTATAAAGCAAAAACTCACGGTCATCGAGTTGATTCCAACTCATAGTGACCCTGGAGACAGCAGAACTGCACTGTAGGGTTTCCAAGGCTGTCATTTTTATGAAAGCAGACTGCTTCACCTTTCTCCCATGGAGCTGCTGGTGGGTTTCAACTGCTGACATTTTGGTTGGCAGCTGAGTGCTTAGTCACTGTGCCACCAAGGCTCTGTGCCACAAGGAAAGCCATGCCAAGAGTTTCCGGGTAGGGGGTCCTAAGGAACTCTCTTTCATTAATCATTCTATGAATGAATTAGAAGGTTCATGTGGCTTTATACTTGGGATACCCTGTAACAATCTTACTAATTCCCAGAGCACGTTGTAAGAAAAGTAGTAGATGTGCTGCACAGTTGTGCTAGAGATCCCTGGTCCTGACTGCAGTAGGTGAGCTGGTTGTGTCCAGCTCCTTGAACCCACTGTTGCTGATGGAGGAAGGTATCTCTCTCTCACACACACACACACAGACACACAGACACACAGACACACACACACTGATGTGCTCTTTGTACACTACATCCCTCCAGTGTTCCCTAAGGCTCCTGGGAAGGGTGAGGTCAAGGTATTAAGAACAGTGTAGTGAAGATGACATAGGACCCGACAGTGTTTTGTTCTGTTTATACATAAGGTCTTCGAGTCAAAGTTGATTTGATGGCAACTAATATCAGTGCTCTGTACTCCCCCCAGTACCCAATCTGGGAATGAAAATGTTAAACTGGAAGTTGAGGGTTGGGAACAAGGCATGCCTCTTCTCTACACGTGGGAAGAGCAGAGGAGTTGATATAAGCCCAAGCCTTTTACTGAATGTGGCAGGAAGCACAGTGAGAGATGCTTAATTCAAGGCAGTGCTGTCCAATAGTTGTCTCTGTGATGAAGAAAATGTTCTGTATCTGTGTTGTGACTACTGAGTACTTGAAATGTGGCTATGACTGAGGAATTTAATTTCAATTTTTATTTATATTTAAATTAAATTTATATTTGAATTAAAATACCTATGTTGTTGTAGGCGCTCTGGTGGCATAGTGCCTAAGGCATTTGACTGCTAACCAGAAGGCTGACAGTTCAAACCCACCAGCCACTCCTCGGAAGGAAGGTTGGACCATCTACTTCTGTAGTGACACTGCCTCGGAAACCCAAGGAGGGGTCGCTATGAGTCAGGTCCGACTTGGCACAAAACAACAACAACATCATGTTGTTGTTAGGTTGCTGTCAAGTCGGCTCCGACTCATAGTGACCCTATGTAGAATAGAATGAAAGGCTGCCTGGTCCTGCGCCAGCCTCACAGTCCTATGTAGGTTGCAATAGTGGACAGCACAGAGTTAAAGGATCATATTAAGGACTTATTAACATCATCCTATCTGAATGTTAATGTTCTCAAGTATTTCCAAGTCCTTACAGACTTCTGACGGTGCATATGAATGACAGGGTACCAAACACACAGCCTTAGACTGACTGGATGCTATGCCCTGAGTTCAGGAGGCCCTGAACTGCCTAAAGGCAACTAGAGTGTTAGGAATAGATATTATTAGGATTTTTTTTTTTTTTTTTTTTGGTTCAAGAGGTGGCCCCAGTCATTTTCCAGCCACTTAGTGGTCAGGGATATGAACAAGTTGGTTGTGCTTCAATTATACTGAAAGGGCTTTAATCAAGAAATGCTAGTTCTCCCAGAGGAGACAGGATGGAAGAAATTTGTCTCTTGATAATTTCTTCTGCACTTCAGAAAAGTATGTGAACACACCCCTTCTACTAAGCATTGAGTTCAAGTAATTTTTGCCCTGATTCATCAACTTCTGAGAACTAAAGACAAGTTTTGAGTTTAATGGCTAATACAGGTGATGCCTTTCAGAGATGCTCCTGGAATCACCAGCCTTTACCCATTTTCCTCAGAGTAACTGGGCAGTATGAGGACCTCTCAGAAAGGAAGGAGCCTTGGAATTGGAAAGGGGACAGAGTAGCCACCTAAGGATGAGGGGCATTTCAAATACAAGTGTGAGCTTCTGGAAACTCCAATGAGCCTTGCATATTACACACTGTTTTATATCAGGAGGATTTCAGGCAAAGAAACCTGCAATTTTTTCAATGGTTGCTCATCTGATAACAAGGCTTCATATGTCTTTTGTGAGTTCTAGGGTCAAATGGTCTCTCACAGATGTGTAGGAGGATACATGTAGGTCCCTCTGGCCCAGGGAGGAGGCTTTTCCTTACCTAGTTCCAGCTAAGACATAGGTCTGAGACAAAAGTTGGAAGAGAAGGCAAAAACTGGCAGTGTTTGTGGAACTCCTTTGGTTGTTTGCTCCTTAATCTGATTTACAGTACAGAGGACTTTTTTCTAGTTGGCATCTTTTCCCCCTCCCCCTTTGATTTCCTGCTTTTGGTGTCATTCTTAGAAATGCCTTACTCTCCACAGAATAACATTCTGCTCCTATCACCTAGTACTTTTATGGTTTTGTTTTTCCCCTTTAGATGTGAAGTCCCTCTGATACACAAAGATTTGTATTGTGATACAGAATGAGGTGGAAACCAGTTTTATTTGTATAAATGGCTGGCTGGCTGGCCTGTTGTCTCAGTGAACTTTACTGAACAATCATCCTTTACCACTGTTGTGAAGTGCCACCTGCAATGTCAGCTCTACTCTGCCAGCAATGGTGAGCTCTGGTCCCGCAGGGCACTCACACTCCCAAGGTCAATAGCTCCAGATGTTATCATCCTCACTAAGTTCTGCAGGACAGAGGCAGGAAGTAGAGAACAGCATCAGATGCTCTAAAAGCCACCACCGGGAGCTACTCTGGCCCCTCAAGTGACAGTGATAAGTGAACATGACCACACAGGGACCAAGACCACCATGGGAGCCAATGTGGCTTGTAAGAGTCTTTGGGCATAGCTTACAGGATCCCTAAAGGAAGAACACCCTCAGTTATAAGAGTTATACTGCACAAGGAAGCCCAGTGAACTTGCTTCCCACCAGGCTTTACAATCCATGGATAGTCCTCCCAGGCCAGGTACAATTGACTTAGTAAGCATCACTTTTAATAGAAGTAGTCTCCATGGTAACACAGCTGACATTCCACCCTTATCAGGTTTCTAAGCAAATAGTGTTGGGAGAAGGTAAATTCAAGGTCCTTTCTTCCTGGAAAGGAGAGTTTCTTTATACATACTATCTTTATCACATTCCAAATTATAATGGTGACTTCCTGGATTTTGTTTTATTCCATGGATCTCTTTGCCTATTTCTGAGTCAGTACCAAATTATTTTAATGATTGTAACTTTACAACATGGTTATTTTAAATAAACGTTATAATGAAATGTCATATACTTTGGGAAAAGGGTCCAAATCATAAGTGTAGGGGACAGTGAATTATTTTAAAGTGAAATTACCACCCAAACCATAAACAGAACATTACTAGTCCCCTTACAGACTGCCTGTGTTCATTCTCAGGCATTATGACTGTGTGTGGTTTGAACTGTGTCAACAAGTCAATTAAATAAGATATTGGCTTCAGGAATAAGGTGCACACATAGATACATGCATATATTGTTGTCGTTGTTATGTGCCATGGAGTTGGACCCGACTCATAGCGATCCCTCCTTGGGTTTCTGAGGCAGTATCACTACGGAAGTAGATTGCCCCATCTTCCTTCCAAGGAGTGGCTGGTGGGTTTGAACCACCAGCCTTCTGGTTAGCAGTCAAGTGCCTTAGCCACTATGCTACCAGAGCTCCTATATGCATATATGTATATATATGTACACACATACATATATATGTATATGATCATGTTTAGAAAGTATCTCTCAATTACTATTTTCAATGGGTGTTGAATTCTCTCCAAGGTTTTTTCAGCATCTACAGGGTTAATTATATGATTATTTGCCTTGGATTTATTAACAGATAACATAATTTTGAAGCAACCTTGCATTCCTGAAATAAATTCCACTTGGTCATGGTACATAATTTTCCTGATTTGAGGCTGGATTCTGTTTGCTATATTTCAATCTTTTGCATTCATTTAATGAGTGATATTGTTCTGTATTTTTCTTTGTACTATTTTTATCTTGTTTGAGTATCAGTGTTATAGTTGGCTTATAAAAAGAAATAAGAAGTTTTCCTTCATTTCAATGTTCTGGAATAATGATGGAGCATTTGGGTCTACTAGTTGTGGAAAATTTGGTAGAATTTCCCTATGAAACCACATGGGCCTGCTATATATGCCAAATAATTTTTTAATAACTTTCTCTATTCCTTCTATGGAACTCAGTCCCGTGTAAGAGACAAAGGGAGCTGGCCCCTGTGCCTATTCCTTTCACTGTCTATGTAAGAAATAAACTGACTATAACAAGGGCATGTTATTTCTTACCAGCCAATTCTGACACCTTGCCTAATCTTCTGTTTGATAGTTGCTATGTTATTTGTTACCTAATTATTTTTGTGTCATATTTGATTGTAAATTGTTGGTATCAGCATGAAAAAGAATCTCATTTTGTCACCTTTAATGCTTTTGGCCACGTAGAATCAGACAATGATATCTACTCTGCTGGGAATGACAAATTAAAGAGGAATGACATGGCATTCATTGTCACAAAGAATGCTTCAAGATCCATCCTGAAGTATGATGCTGTCAATGATGGGATAATATCCATATGCCTGCAAGGAAGACCAGCTAATACTACTATTATTCAACTCTATGCACCAATCACTAAAGACAAAGATTATGAAATTGAAGATTTTTACCAGCTTCTGCAGTCTGAAATCAGGAGCTCTGGTGGCATAGTGCCTAAGGCATTTGACTGCTAACCAAAAGGCTGGTGGTTCAAACTCACCAGCCACTCCTCCTAAGAAAGACTGGGCAATCTACTTCCATAGTGAAACCCAAGGAAGGGTTGCTATGAGTCAGATCTGACTCGATGGCAGTGAGTTTGGTTTAGTTTGGTTTTGCAGTCTGAAATTGACCAAACATTCACTCAAGATGTATTGGTGTTTAGAATGTGAAAGTTGGAAACAAAGACGAATCACCAGTAGCTGGAAAATATGGCCTTGGTGATAGAAATGATGCTGGAGATCACATTATAGAATTTTGGAAGACCAGCAACTTACTGATTGCAAATACCTTTCTTCAACAAAATAAATGGTGGATATACACATGGACCTTGCCAGAAGGAATATACAGTAATCACATTGACTACATCTGTGAAAAGAGGCAATGGAGAAGCTCAGTATCTTCAGCCAAAACAAGGCCAGGAGCTGATTGTGCAATAGACCATCAATGGCTCATATGCAAGTTCAAGTTGAAGCTGAAGACAATTAGAACAAGTCCATGAGAGCCAAAATATGACCTTGATTATATCCCACCTGAATTTAGAGACCATCTAAAGAACTGATTTGACACATTGTACCCCAAGGACTGAAAAGCAGATGAATTGTGGGATGACATCAAGAACATCATCCATGAAGAAAGCAAAAGGTCATTAAAAAGACAGGAAAGGAAGAAAAGAACCAAATGGATGTCAGAAGAGACTCTGAAACTTTCTCTTGTATGGAGAGTAGCTAAAGCAAATGGAAGAAATGACAAGATAAAATAGCTGAACAGAAGATTTCAAAGGGCAGCTGAAGAAGACAAAGTCAATTATTATAATGAAATGTGCGCAGACATGGAGTTAGAAAACCAAAAGGGAAGAACACACTCGGCATTTCTGAAGCTGAAAGTACTGAAGAAAAAACTCAAGCCTTAAGTTGCAATATTGAAAGATTTTATGGGTAAAACACTGAATGGTTCAGGAAGCATCAAAAGAAGATGTAAGCAATATACAGAGTCACTGTACAAAAAAGAATTGGTCGATGTGCATATATTTCAGGAGGTGGCATATGAGCAAGAACTAATGGTACTGCAGGAAAAGTCGAAGCTGCACTGAAGGAACTGGTGAAAAACAAAGCTCCAGGAATTGATGGAATATCCATTGAGATGTTTCAACAAATGGATGCCTTGTTGGAGGCACTTAGCTGTCCATGCCAAAAAATTTGGAAGACAGCTATGTGGCCAACTGACTGGAAGGGATCCATATTTGTACCCATTCCAAAGAAAAGTGATCCAACAGAATGTGCAAGTTATCAAAAAATATCATTAATATCACACACAAGTAAAATTTTGCTGAAGATAATCCAAAAAAGGTTGTAGCAGTATATTGAAAGGGAACTTCCAGAAATGCAATCTGGATTCAGAAGAGGACGTGGAACAAGGGATATCATTGCTGATGTCAGATGGATATTGGCTGAAAGCAAAGAGTACCAGAAAGATGTTTACTTGTGTTTTATTGTCTATGCAAAGGCACTCAACTGTGTGGATCATAACAAATTATGGATAACATTGAGAAGAATGGGAATTCCAGAATACTTAATTGTGCTCACAAGGAACCTGTACATAGACCAGGAGGCTGTTGTTAGAACAGAACAAGGGGATACTGCATGATGTAAAATCAGGAAGGCTGTGCATCAGGGTTGGATCTCTTCATATACTTATTTAACTGTATGCTGAGCAAATAATCTGAGAAGCTGGATTACATGAAGAAGAACATGGCATCAGGATTGGAGGAAGACTTGTTAGCAGCCTTCAGTGTGCAGATGACAGCACCTTGCTTGCTGAAAGTGAAGATGACTTGAAGCACTTCCTGATGAAGATTAAAGGCTACAGTCTGCAGTATGGATTACTCAGTATAAAGAAGATGAAAATCCTCACAGCTGGATCAATCAAAATCAGTAAATGGAGGAAAGATTGAAGAAGTCAAAGATTTCATATTACTTGGCTCCATAATGAACACCCATGGAAGCAGGAGTCAGGAAATGAGGCATCATATTGTACTGGGCAATTCACTACAAAAGGCCTCTTTAAAGTGCTGAAGAGCAAAGAGGTCTCCTTGAAGACTGAGGTGTGCCTAACCCAGGTCATGGTATTTTTGTAGTCTCATATGCATGTGATAGCTGGACAGTGAACAAGGAAGACAGAAGAGGTGATACTTTTGAGTTGTGTTGGAGAAACATATTTAAAGTACCGCGGACTGCCAAAAAAGTGAACAAATCTATTCTGGAAGAAGTGCAGCTGGAATGCTGTCGGAAGCGAGAATAGCCAGACTTTGTCTGACCTACCTTGGTCATGTTGTCAGAAGGGACAATTCCCTGGAGAAGATGTCATGCTTGGTAAAATGGACGGGCCGAGAAAAAAGGGAAGACCCTCAAGGAGATGGACTGACACAGTGGCTACAACAAAGGACTCATGTATAGCAACGATCGTGAGGATGGCACACAACTGGATCATGTTTCAGTCTGTTGTACACAGGGTTGCTATAAGTCGGAGCCAACTTGACAGCATGTAAGAACAACAAGGCTGTTGGGCTTGAATTCTGCTTTGTCTGATATCAGAGTCACTATCCCTGCTCTCTTAGTGGTTAAAACAACATAGGCTTATTATCTATAAGTCAGGAGTCCAGGCATCGTATGGCTTGAGTCTCTGCTAGGTCTCACAAGGCTGAAGTGAAGGTGCAGCTGAGTTGTCTTCCTTTCTGTAGGCTTTGGGAAAGAATCCACTTCCAAGCTCATTCAGGTTGTTGGCAGAATCCAGTTCCTTGTGGTTATAGGACTGAGGTCCCCATTTCTTTACTGGTTTTCAGTTCCTAGAGTGCTCCTCCATCTTCAAACCAGCAACAGCACGTCTAATTCTTCTTGTGCTTCAAATCTGTCTTCCTGGAGAAAACTGCTTTCAAAGACCTGTGTGATTAGGTGAGACCCATCAAGATCATCTCCCTTTCTTAAAATCAACTGTGAAACATAATGTAATTAATCACTGGAATAAAATTCATCATTTTCATAGTTCAGAGATTATGCAGGTATTTTGGTTACCTAGTGCCACTCTAACAGGAAGATATCACAAATGGGATGGTTTGAACAAACAAGAGTTAATTCTCCTACAATTTTGGAGGCTTTAAGCCTGAGCTCAAAGGGCCAGGCTCTAGGGCCTCAGGCCCCTTGATCTTGGGCTTCAGCTCTGCTTCCTGCTCCTGGCCCATTGAAGCTAGAGACTTTTCTCAACTCAGATAGCTGCTGGCTGCTGAGGCTGACAAGCCCAAGGCTGACAAGTAAAAAGGCACAGTCCCAATGTTACCAAACAACATGGGAGGCCACTAATTCAAGTCCAGATGAAGTCCCAAGATTGGCAGAGCACGGCAGGCTGTTGAACAATGACCTGGCTACATGCAGAGTTTGAGCGTTCCAATCTTATCCACAAGAAGCAGCCACATCCCTAAAGCGGCTACTCAGCTGCTCCAGGAGAGTCCACCACGGAGCTGACAGCCAATCTCACCATGGGGCGTAACGACATGCAGCGGCCCAGCCACTCCAGCAGGCCCAGCCAAGTTGACAACAACCTTAACTAGCACAGCTGATATGCACACCAAGGGGACAAGAAACCACAGGGCCATCTCAGAATTTTGTCCACCACACTGTTTGACTGTTGCCTTGCTCAGTGTGTTGGTTTTGCAGTGTCTGAAAGCAGTCTCTCCTGCCTTTGTGCATTATTTGATCTTTTTTGCCAAAAGACCTTGAGAATTATTTATCTTTGAAATCTATGAGTTATACCAGGATATGTCTCAAAGTTGGTCATTCCTTCTTCCCCAGCCCCATCCCCACCCCCAATGAACCCTTTCAATGTGCAGATTTTTCCCCCTATTTCTACAAAGTTTCTTGGATGATTCTTTTAAGTATCACCTCTGTTCCACTGTTTTTCTTCCTCAGGGCTCCAGCGTTCTTTTTGTTGTTACGTGCCGTCGAGTTGGCCTCGACTCATAGCGACCCCTCCTTAGGTTTCCTACAGAAGCAGATTGCCCAACCATATTCCTTCCTTGCCTGTCTTTCATTCCATTCCTTTTTCTCTGGCACTTTTTACTTCTTGATGTTATTTTCATTTTCTTGGTTGCCTTCCTGCCTTTATTCAATGAGTCTTATTTGGAGACCATTTCTCCCTTGGGGATCTTGTAATTTCTTCTTAATTTCTGAGATAATTGTGTTCTTTTCTCCCATTTCTTTCCTGAGTTTAAGCAGTTCTCTTTTATTTTTTTCTATTTATCCAATTCCATTCTTAGTTTTTGAATTTTTGATTGATGGCCATTTTTTGTATTTTCAAAAGTCTGTTTGAATATATATTCATTTGGAGTATCAACTTTTGGTTTCTTCTGCTTCATGAGTTTTTTTGGGAGGCAACATACTTTCTTTAGTTGACATGTATTAACTCTGTATAGACTGAAGTTCCCTCTTGTTTGTATTTATGATATTGAGTTGCTTTGCTGTATTTCTAGTTTAATGGTGCCCTCTTCTGTCAGTATAGCAAAGTCTGGGTCTTTTTCAAGAGGTTTTTAAATTTATTTTTTGTTTTGAGGAGTTGTATGTGTGTGTGTGGGAGCTCTGGTAGTGTAGTGCCTAAGGCACTTGACTGTTAACCAGAAGGCTGGTGGTTCAAACCCATCAGCCACTCCTCGGAAGGAAGATGAGCCAATCTACTTCTGTAGTGATACTGCCTCGGAAACCCAAGGAGGGGTCGCTATGAGTCGGGTCTGACTCAACGGCATATAACAACAACAACGTGTGTGTGTGTGTGTGTGTGTGTGTGTGTGTGTAAGTGGGAAGAGTTATGAGTTTTTTCATTTTATGGTTCTCTTGTGTTACTAATCCACTGCCATCAAGTCAATTCTGACTCATAGTGACCCCATAGGATTTCCAAGGCTGTAAATCTTTATGAAAGCAGACTGCCTCGTCTTTCTCCCTTGGAGCAGCTGGTAGGTTCAAACTGCCAACTTTTTGGTTAGTAGCCCAATGGCTTGACTACAGTGCCACCAGCACTCCTTGTCTTACTAAAAAAAACAAAAACCAAAAAAACCAAACTCATTGCCATTGAGCCAATTCGGAATCATAGTGACTCCCTTTGGGTTTCCGAGGTGGTAAGTCTTTACAGAAGTAGATTGCCCAGTCTTCTTTCCATGGAGTGACTGGTGGGTTTGAATTACCAACCTTCTAATTAGCAGTCAAATGCCTTAGCCACTACGCCACCTTGTCCTTTTTCTTTTTTCAGTTGTTTTCTTTCACAATCCAACTGTCAAAGGGGTTTCTCCCCTTTTTGTTGCATTTTTTTTTCTCCTCCAGAAACTGCATTTTGAAGATACTCCTTTAAATTATGTGTACTTTGGAGTTCCTTTCCTGTAGTTCCTGCTCTGATCTGCCTGGACAATTTTTTAGTATTTCCAGACTTAAGGGCATACTTAGTCTTTGTGGTAGTAGTTTCAGATCAATCTTACACACTAGCTTCCTTTTTCTATGTTGTCTTCAGTTTTTCTCAATCTGCCTTTGATACAAAGCCATGTGGCAAGGTAGGGTGTGGGTGGGGCAGAAGCATGAGAGTATACACATTGCGATTCGGTGGTTTTTCTCTTTTCACTTACGGCTGTTTTCACTTACGGCATTCTCTGCCTTCAAGTTATATGGAGGGTGTGGTTTTGTATAGAATTTACTTTTCCTTTCTTGTTTTGTATTGTTTGTGGGGGAAATAGTGGAAGGCAGATGGCTATTCAGTGGCTATTGACTTTGCTGTTATTGTTGGTAGGTGCCATTGGGTCACTCCTGACTCACAGCAACACTACCACAGAAGGAACCACTACCCACTCCTGTGCCACCCTCACGTATATTGCTATGTTAGAGCTCACTGTTGCAATCACTGTATCAATCCATCTCATTGAGGGTCTTCCTGTTTTCACTGACCTCTACCTTATCAAGCATGATGATCTTCTCCTCCTAATAACATGGGGTGACTAGTCCCTCCTTTTTATAACACATTCAAAGTATGGGAGACCAAGTCTCACTATCCTCACTTCTTCTTACTGTACTTCTTCCAAGACAGTTTTGTTCATTCTTCTGGTAGTCCATGGTATAATCAATATTCTTTGCCAACACCATAATTTAAATGCATCGATTCTTCAGGTATTGTCTTTAGCTGCCTGGAAGTCCCCATATATATGTTACTTAAAAGTCAGTTTTTAAAAGCTTCAGGAAGAACTTGATAGCTTATGGTTGTTTCATATAAATGCTCTAGATAGGGGGAAAAAAAAAAAAAGCCATAGAGTCGGATTGGACTCATAGCAGTGACCCTCCTTAGGTTTCTGAGGTGGTATCGCTATAGAAGTAGATTGCCCAACCTTCCTTCTGAGGAGTGGCTGGTGGGTTTGAACAGCCAGCCTTCTGGTTAATAGTCAAATGCCTTAGGCACCACACTACCAGGGCTCCCAAACTCTGGATGGAAAAAGTTCCAGTGAGAGAGAAGAGTGGTCCTAGCACCTGCTCACAGCTCTCTTGCTGCAGCATTAATGAAGTTCAGTAGTGATCACTCTGATATATTTTCAGGACTGTTGTGATGGACATCTGTGATCTTTGTCTGCCCTGCCTCCATTTTTCCTTTCTTCTTGGAACTAGATGTTTTCAGAGAACCTTAGAAAGTAAATAAGCTAGAATTAATACAACCTATGGCATGGTGCCTAAGGCATTTGACTGTTAACCAGAAGGCTGGCAGTTCAAACCCACCAGCCACTCCTCGGAAGGAAGGCTGGGCAATCTACTTCCGTAGAGATACCGACTCAGAAACCCAAGGAGGGGTCACTGTGAGTGGGATCCGACTCGACGGCAGTGAGTTTGGTTTTCTTTTTGGTTTTATGGATTTAATAGGTATGATCCACTCTGAGATAAAATACACTACAGCCTCTGTGTATGATCAGATTATAGCTGATGTGACATTAGAATACATACACTAGGCTCAAGAACGGATTTAAAAAAGTACCAAAGTAGCATACACGGTCTCAGAATCCTTCAGGGCAACAGACTCCACAGATTAACAACAGCAAAGTCCCTTAAGAGTCCACACTCATTCTTCCTAGATTCTCATACATCCCTTTTGCACAAACCTGACAAGATTAGGCCATGTTCTAGGAGCGTTAACATGGGACACCTAGAAGAACCACCGCCTGTGTGTTAATTCAGCAGGCAAGGGTTAGCCTCCTTGCCTTGGAACAGTTCCCAAGCCAAACCCAACCCACTGCCATCGAGTCAGTTCGACTCATAGCAACCCCCATTGGGTTTCCAAGGCAGTAAATCTTTACAGAAGCAGACTGCCCTGTCTTCCTTCTGCAGAGTGGCTGGTGGGTATGAACTGCCACTGGTTAGCAGTCAAATGCCTTAGGCACTGCACCACCACAGCTCCTTTAGAACAATTAAACAGTGCTCCAAAAAATTTAATCAAAGCGTTTTCAGATTTTGTATTAGGATCACCTTTAAATGTGGTGTTATATAGTAAATCTCTATGGCTAAAGGAAATCACTTGACATTTTTCTACAAGTTAAGTAATAATGGATTATTGTCACTTTCTTACATCACCATTCACTGGTGTAATACTCTTTGAACATACAGAACACAATAATAATACAGTTGCAATAATTGTTTTCTATCCTTGTCTGCTAAATCTAACATCTATGTTAATTGTGGGTCAATTTTGATTGATTTTGCATTATGGTTCATATTTTTCTGTTGCTTTGCATGTCTGGTAATTTTGGATTGCTGAAACACATTGTGAATTTTACCTTGCTGGGTGTTAGATATTTTTGTATTCCTCTGAAATATGTTTTTATAAGCCTGCCAATCAGTGACGGTCCCTTGCTTCTGAAAGTCAGACAAAAAGGAATGGACCAAAACTAATAAACGTGCCTCTGGGTGCCAATCAATCAACAGTCTCACCCAAGTAACTGCTCTTGTACATATGCTGTCAACCCACATAAGCTTCTGAAAGCCTTCAAATCCTGGAACTCCACACTTCCCAAAACTCTATACAAGATCAGAAGTCTGCTTTGCTCAGGGACCTTTACTATAGAGTAAGCAAAATATTCAAATATTTGTCTTTTAATTTCAGATATTGAGTGGATGGTCTCTCAGTGTTTGACAGTCTTGTATTTGACATTCTTTCCAATTTCATAATTACTCAGTCGATCTAGGTCCTGATAGTAGCATCAGCAACCACCATCATACAAGCATTAATTAAGACAGGTAATGTGCTAGCCACTTTACATGCATTAAGTCTGGATTACTGTATTCAATTAACTTATTTTTAAATGCTAGAGGAAATTATAAATACAATCTCTAAGATCTCTTATATGAGAATAGAGATATCTTTCTTATTAAAAATGTACTGATAATCACCCAGACTGAAAGAGTATTTACAAGGGGGTAGAAGACATCTACTATTTTCCAGGTGGTTCTATCCCTAGAATCTTATTTCAGGGATTATCCATTGGATGTTAGACTGGGACATTTCATTGAAACAAACTAACCGTATCACTTAGTACCTCACTAACTGCTTTTGGATAATAATGTACTTAGAAACATATCCAAGTATCATGCAACAGTGTGTCCTATCATACAACCAATTAATATCAATTTATTGAGTAGATAAGGGGGATAGGGACAAAAGAGATGGAATGGTTCTGCACTGATATAAATGAGTTCATAAAAGGATAAACTCAGGTCCACAGTCTTCAGCCCACATCAAATGTTTCACATTTTGATAATGGTAGCACAGGCCAGCCCTCATTGCTGGGCTCACGGAATCATGGAGGTGTAGTCATGAATGGAAATACTCCTCGGTCAAGGGCATCACTTCCTCTCTACCTCAGAATGGCTTTTCTTAGACATGAACCTAAGGTTCTGTTTAGTCTCCCATCGATGTAGGACAGATTGGTTGGGCATGGTGTCGTGCCTTTTATCTTGGTCCTGTTGGAAAGAAAACACACCTAGCACTGTCTGTTATAAAGCTAACTCTGCAGAGCTGAGGAGCTGTTTTGTCTCTATGTTGTTTATTCATTAAGGTAGGTAGGTGATTCTAATCTAGACAGTTTGGGAGAGGTGAAATTAAAAAAAAAAAAAAAAAAATTAGCTCATTGGTTTCCTGGTAATGGTTTAAGCAAATCTAAAGATTCCATACATCAGAAATTCCGTTAATTAGAAATCCAAGAAAAAACAAATCTAAAATTGCTTAAGATAGCCATGTCTAAATAATGTACCTCTTCCTGCCACCTGTCTTCTTGGGGAAGCCTCTGCAACCGGTTTTTTGTCAGCTCAAGTTGTAGACCATCAAACCTGCACTTAAACCAGCGGTGAGCTTCTTCTAGGTTAGCTGTTATCTAAACATAAATATGATGAGTAAAAGCTAAGACAAAACAGCAGTTACACATTTTTTTGTGTATTAGTTTGAGAGACTTTTCACCTGGATGTAACTACTTACCTTCTGAATGCAAGGCCCTGGCTACCTATTTGCAAATCCATTTAACAACATCCTATAGATTAGACAGTAACTTTTGCAGGAGGCCTGCTGCTGTTGATGCTTTCATAAATTAAAGTCAGAGAGGACCCAGAAGGCAAATTACTTGAGAATGAAAGTACCAGATGGTATGGAAAATAAGAAGTGTAGGCATGAAGGTGCTTTGGTATGTGGTAGCCAAATCATATTTTAATTTGTGAACTTTGTTCTCTGAAATGAAATACTTCTCCAAAGTTGGTAAACTGTAAGGCTAGATTTTTTTTTTTTTGCTGGTGCTTTGTGTGGGTAAAAAAACCAAAAACTCACTACTGTCGAGTTGCATCCAACTCATAGCAAGCCCTCCTTGGGTTTCTGAGGTGGTATCACTATGGAAGTAGATTGCCCAACCTACCTTTCAAGGAGTGGTTGGTGGGTTTAAACCGCCAGCCTTCTGGTTAGCAGTCAAATGCCTTAAGCACTATGCCACCAGAGCTCCTATGTGGGTAAAAGGAACTACTAAAAAAATTGTACTGGCTAGTTTAAGTTGTATTTATATCTTTCACAATCAACATATTTTACACTTTAGCTCATAATCACATACTTCCAAATTATCTTTGTTAGAGATCTGAAAACAGACACATTAACGGTCTGCATCTGAAGACTATCTGGAATCAGTCATCAATCCATATTCAAACAAATATTTATTAAGTGCCTAGATATGCCTGGTATTTTTTCAGCATTTGGTGTTTTGAAGGTTCAGTTAACAGATTTTCATAAACTGTATCACTTCACACCAGCCCCAGAATAAAAAGCACAATGACTGTTTCTCCCTCTCTTTGACTTTTTTATGTTTCATGGACAGGGTTTTAGCTTTTTGATTCTAAAGTCTGAGAGTGTGGCATATTTCTCCCTTGCCCGAAAGAAGCAAGTTCCATGAAAACAGGTGTTTCATCTGGCTTGTTCACCCCACATTTCTAGCACCCAGCATGATGCCTGACAGATCAGTTAATATGTACGACTGCTTCGCGTGTGCTTATACTATCGTGTACTTGTCTTAGTAGCCAGATCATAGTATGTGTGAATTATAGTGAGACAAGAAACTGATCTCTCCTTTTCTAGTACCATTTAACTGTTAGAAGCCACAAAGCTAAAATATTTTCCATATCTCTTTGGACATCCTGATGATAGTTATATTTCCATCCCCAGAATAAAACAAAACCCAAGCCCACATTTCTCCGGCATTCTTTACCAGGACTTGAGGGAAAGATACTTGAAATGGTATTATACATGTTTCCCATTGTACAGTGAATGAAAAGGGAGCTGTTAGTGACGCTTATTCTGACCTGTTTATGAGAATAAAGAGTGGTAGGCATCCCTGAGTCCAAACTGACTCCCTGGCAATGAGTTTTTCTTTTTTTTCAGATATTATCTTACTGACTTTTAGAGATACAGTAACAGATTAAAGAAAGTAAACGTAACTTTCATAAGAGGACCCAGATAGCATCACAGTTGGTATTCAAACTCAGACTTGTCAAAGCCCATGTTCTTTCTAAATACCATTCTGAGAGTCATATTAGATCATAGAAATTTGATGGCAATAAAAGGGGTAAATCATGATACCTTCAGCTTAACAACCTCAATTTTCTCATCTGGGAAATGAGGGGTAGTAATGGTAGTTAGTAATGGTGGATTTATGACCTATCAGAATAACAGAGTGGTAGGTATCACTGAGTTGGAATCAACTCCACAGCAATGAGTTTGTTTTCTTTTTGGGTATTACCTTACTGACTTCTAGAGATATAGTACCTAGCGGGTTAAAGAAAGTAAATGTAACTTCCCAAGGGTACACAGATAGTGTCACAGTTTGATATTTAAACTCAGGCTGGTCACAGCCCATGTTCTTTCTAAATACCATTCTAAGACTTATATTAGATCATGCAATTTAATGGCAATTGCATCAAGGTCACTGTGATACATTAGCTTAAGAATTTCAGTTTTCTTAGGTGGAAAATGAGGGGTAGTAATGGTAGACTAATGACCTCAAACATTAGCTCTAAAAGTTTATGATGTTAAATACTTGCTCTCAAAAAGGCTGATTTAAGATACTAGAACAGAGAAAACAAATTCACACATTAAAGAGAGCCTACTTTATATGTGTAGCTATTGATCTGAACAAAGAGCTTCTACTTTCATCAGTTCGTGCCAAACAATAATGCATTAAAATCCACACACATCAAGGTCTTCCATGCTTGTATTTACTAGTAGGGATGTACACTTCAAGATTAGGAAATATGTTAGCATTCTATTACTTACTATGAGGAAACAGAATCTTAATCTAAACTCTGTTCTTTACAATAAAGGCTGTAGTTAGGAAGTCGTTGGTTCTTTCCTGTTGGACTCCTGACAACTCTGTTAATCAAGGAGGCTCAGGGTGGCTGTGTCTATGGAAACACGCCTAAGTCTTTATGCCCATGGGTCTGGCTCACCTGCTCTGATTCCGCACTGGCTTCTTTCAGTTTATTCTCTGTCGCCTCTTTACATTTCTTCAGGTGTCTGACAGTGTCCTCTAATTCCTGAAAATGTGATGCCAAGATTTTTACAAACTAGCAATAGACACTATATGGAATAAAGGGCTTTAACATTGTAATAAACGGCAATCAAATTCTGAAAGCATGATGGAACACTAACTTCAGATGCTACCGAAATAAAAGACAAAACTGTTGATTTCCAATGAACCTACAACGTGTGTGTATCCACACATAATGACAGATTTTGATGTATGGATTCTGCTGAGAAAAAGTGATTACAATCTCTTTTCAGGGTTGGGGGGTACTTTTCATAGCAGCCAAGGTCTACCGGGAGACAAGAACTTGGTGATTTCTTGATGTCCCTTTTCGGTGATATAATGGTATATTTTTTCATTAGGTTGGAAATAGAAAACAGTCCTGTGATAGCACAGGTGTATCTTGCTATAGGAAAAGACCAAGAGGGTATAAAGTTCTTAAAAGAATATGAATTTCGGCTCAGAAGTCTTACTTAGTAACTGCTGTTTTACATGTGTAGTCTCTAACTGACCTTTAAACATGAATATCAGTTTAATCAAATAAAAAATGAAGAACATTAGCCATATTCAAAGCTACAGGCTTCTTCCTAAACCCCACTGCTATTGAGTCAATTCCAATTCATAGTGATCCTACACTGACAGAGCAGAACTGCCCCCATAGGGTTTCTAGGCTGTGATCTTTACAGAGCAGACTGCCACATCTTTCTCCTGTGGAGCGGCCAAGCAGGTCTGAACTGCAGCCTTTTGGTTAACAACCGAGCACTTAACTGTTGTGCCACCAGGGCTCCTCGGCTTTTTCCTAGACACCACAATTGTAAGGACTCAGCTAAGATAAACAACTCTGGTAGCGTAGTGCCTAAGGCACTTGCTTGCTAACCAGGAGGCTGGCGGTTCAAACCAACCAGCCACTCCTTGGAAGGAAGATGGGGCAATCTACTTCTGTAGTGATACTGCCTCGGAAATCCAAGGAGGGGTCACTATGAGTTGGGTCCAACTTGAGGGCACATAACAACAACAACAACAAATTTGTTTTCTTCCACAGAATCCAGAAAATCTAAGCATGATAAAGCTGGGGTTTGGGACAAGCCATTTGCTGATAATTCTCAAGATGGATCTTAAGAAACTTTACCTGGCACCGATTCTCCAGCTCCTGCCTTATTTTCCGTTCTGCCTCCAGCCGGACCTCTTGGTGTTTATTCCGTGCGGAGGCATCATATTGGCTCTTGGCCAACAGCTGCATCTCTTTCTGCAGGTTGGCCATCTCAGATACAAATTTCTGGATACTCAGTGACTGATAAGGCAAAAAGAAGATTTTTTGAAACTTGAACCTGTCCAAGTTTGAGATTTTGAGTGAATGGTAAACAAGGGTTTGTGGACATCATCTACCTGTTCATAGTTCTTTTTCTGATACTGATCCTTAATTATCTCCATTTGCCTCAATTCTTGTTCTATTTGCTGTAAGTACATAAAAAGATGATCAGTGGGAAACTGGCTCGTCCTTTTTGCCCAGAGAATGACAGGCAGAATCGAACGTGAGACCCAAAGTTATCAGTTCCTGTTGGCTCTCATTCCCATCTGACCAACTGACCCTTAAAGAGCAAAGTCCAGTACAGTGAACGAAGAAGGGACAGATGGGGAGCCAGAAGGTAACACTGGCAGCTAATGAGAAACCAAATGGTTACACGTCAATATCTATCATTGAATAAGAGATGGTTCCCCCAAAAGGCAATCTGCCCACTTCCCAGCTGTAGCTGGAATTCCCAAGCAACATGTGGTGGTGGTAGTGTTCTGAAACCTCTCTCCCCCAGACACCACCACTGCCTGCATTCTCATCAGACCTAACGGAGGAAGGGGAAAGCTTTGGTTTCCAATACAACCTTCATCCTCTCTATATTCTGAGCATTAGTTGTCTTGGCTGTTAACTGGTGCTTAATTTGGGCCTTTAGGTTCTTTATTTTCTCCTTGTTACTGGTTAGTGTTTTCTCCAGCTCTGTTATTTTTTGTCGCAGCTCTCGGTTGGTCCGGGACACTTCCACTGATCTGAAGTTGGCCTCATCAAGAGCTTTCTTCAGCTGTGGAACGCAAAGGAAAAACTGAACATTTTTACCTTCCAGTCAGTAAGAGAAGGGTAGGGTTAGTTCTGTCACTGTGTTTGCTTTGCTTTGATCTTTCTTTTAAAAAAGTGGGTAAAGCAATAATAATAATGTCTGTTTAAGCAGACTTATGGCACAGATCAAGTGATATTCACAATTTTCAAACTAAAGAACACAATCTTTCTTAGAGTAGATAAAAAATGTAAATGTATATTCATGTCTTTTTAAGTACATGGCTTTGGAGTTAGACAGACCTAAATTCACATCTCAGTTTCACTAATTAAAAGCTGAGAGATTTTGGGTAGTTTATTTCCTTAAGCCTTACCTATTTCATCTGAAAAGTGTGTATATAGACTACCTCCTTAATGAGATATACAGCTAAGTAAGATAATGTACAGAATAAATGTAGAGTCTGACATAGAGCAATTGCTCAGTAATTATCATCCCATATTTTTCTCTTCCTGTCATTTGCAGCCTAATGTCTAGAGAATTGAAAATAAATTATATGGTAGTTTATATAATTACTAGTCAGTTATTGATTATCATAGCATGTGTTTTTTATAACACTGCCTTCTATTTTTAAGGATTTTAGTTAATTCCTCTGGTGGAGAAATAGCACAATGATTACTTAAGAATTTTACAAAGTCCCCCTCCTTTCCACTTGCCCTTAAATTTTATGAAGAAAAAGCAGCTGATAAGGGATGACCTATTCCCACTGTCTTGGAGTAGATTCCAATTCAGAGAAAGGATAGGTGGGGGGCACTCTCTGTGGCCGGCAGTATTTAACATAGCAAAGGATGACATCAAGGTTACTTGTACCTTTTCTCTCTACACTGGTTCCTTCCTTCAAATTCTGACTTCACACTCCAGTTCTAGTCATTTATCTCAATCACAGCTTTGTCTACACCTGGGTAAATCCTCATAACCATCATTTACTTTGTACTTACTATGTGGCACACACTGCGATAATTACATTACATACGTTTTCCAATTTAATCCCCAAAACAAACCTGGAAAGTAGTTGTGATGATTTCCGTATTATGACTGTGGAAACTGAGACCCAGAAGTGAAGTCACCTGTACATCCACTAGATTAATACATAGCTAGTAAGTGGTAGAGAGCATCTTTAGATTATACAAAGTTAACACAGTAGGCTGCTAACTAAAAGGTTGGTGGTTTGAGTCCACCCAGAGGCTCCTCAGAAGGTAGGCCTGGTGATCTACTTCTGAAAAACCAGTCACTGAAAACCCTGTGGAGCACAGTTCTGCTCTGACACACATCGGGTTGCCATGAGTCAGAACTCTACCACTTACTAAACCAAACCAAACCGAACTCACTGCTGTGGAGTTGGGCCTGACTCATAGAGACCCCTCCTTGGGTTTCCGAGGTGGTATCACTATGGAACAGATTGCCCAACCTTCTTTCTGTAGAGTGGCTGGTGGGTTTGAACTACCAGCCTTCTGATTAGCAGCCCAATGTCTTAGGTACTATACTACCTTACTAGCTATGTAATTCACCGGCTTTTTTCCTAAGTGGCAGAACTGGGTCTTAGTCTGGTCTGTTGGGTCTGTGACACTCTAAAGCCAGGCAGGCTCTTAAACAATGCACCCAAGTACACTCCTGCAGTTAACTTTCTACTGATGTCACACACTAACTGTTCTCTTGGTCTCCTCACAAGGTCACAAATGGCACTGATCTTTGTTAAAAAGATTTAACATTTTAAAATGTTCTGAATAACTATCTCTGACTAAAGGAAGGTTCTACAGTTCAGCACAACTTTTTGTTTCCCACAGCTTTCACATTTTATAACATATTTACATGGTGCTTTTCAATTTAAAAAATTGTTCTATATACCATTAGTTGAAACTGATTTTGTGAATGGTCTCTTTGACAATTGCCATTGCTACACATACACATTTGGCAAACTACAGACCAGCCACTCCCCTCCCAACCAAGTGTTGAAATTATGCTAATTCCTCCCTCTCCTTTGCTCATGATATAACATTTAACTTCTGGTGGTTTTTCTATCAAAAAGGCTCTCTCTGCTTTCATCTCAATTTCCACAGAATGACTTTGTCTGGTCTCAATAATCTAATGCCCAAATTTTCTTGAGTCTCCATACTTCCCATTTCTCTTCATTCTTACCTTCCTTCTACTGCTGTCAGAGTAACCTTCCTAAAATTGTGCTTACATGATGTCACTCCTCTGCTCATAAATCTTCAATGCTCCACACTTACTTAATAGTTCACATGTAATATTCTGGTAGTCAAGGTCATCTACCAGCTGGTCTCGTCTAACCAAACCACTCCTTCTCTGACATTTCCCAAAGTCTCTGCTCTAATCAACGAGCCTCCTTTTCATTTGCTCATATATCCTGTTCATTTTTGCAACTGACCTTTGTTTATCCTCTTATATCAGGTGTCCAGCCCTGTCATCTCTGCCAGTCTTGATCCTATACTTTCATTAAACTTCCCTTCTATCACTCAGCCAGCCTACAATGAATGACGTCCCTTTAATTCGACTTCCTTCAAAATTGTATGCAGCCTCCAGCAAGTCAAGAAAGTTCCTCTTCTGTTTTCCCTACGTCTCTCATGTCCAGAGTGCAGATCATGATTAAATAAGGTTCGTTTAATGCACACCAGAGCACAGACTTTATCTTCTTCCTGTTATGTGTGCCTCTCAGGAAGAGGTAGATGAGTAACAGGCGCCAGTTAACTGAATTGGGGAGATCTGAAGTTTCTCTATCAGACGGCAGTCTGTTTATTCCTCTAAGCACACTTGGTTACCACTCTAGGATGGAAAAACTCTCATCCCACACATAGAACTTGTCTATCAGAAACGATTTTCCTGTGTGTCATTTTACAAACAGCACAAGGATGGCTCGATCTGACTTGCTGGTCAAAGGGGGTTTAGAAGAGCCAGAGAACAAGTGCAGCCAGTCTCCAAAATCCTTGAGTTGGTTCTCAGAGTGCTCACCTAGAGAGAGATGTTTATCCACTTGACTCCCTACCTCAGTCGTTTCCCGGTGTGCCGCTTTCTTTGCAGTTTCTCTCTCAGTCTGAAACTGCTTTCTCAGAGCTTCTATGCGTTCAGCATGTAACTCAGCTTCCATTTTGGACTCCTCAGCCATCCGTTCCCTGTTTCAAAGAAGAAAGATGATAAATCACATTTAGAAATCATCTTAGAAGATAAAGATTCAGAGGGGGATGCGTAAATCTCCAAAGGTGTGGGATTTACAAACAAGAAGCCAGTTACCATGTGACCCTCACTGATCTGAAGCTCATTAACAGCAGATGAGAAAATGGTGCATTTACCTGTAGCATTAAAAAACCAAAAATGCATTCTACATAAAGATCCAACAGAGAGTGAAAAACTCCCATCAAGGAAAAGTTAGAGGAAGCAGTTCTACTGTAAAAGATATTTGTTTTATTTGGTCATGCCTTTTTGCTATTGGCTATTCACTCCTGAAGTTTGAACTTAGAATTCTATAGTTTCCTTATGCTTGAAGTGAGAGTCTTGTATTAAATCAGCAGTTCTAATTTGGGTTCTTTGGTCAGGATCCCTGGAGAGACTTCTGAGGATGCCTGAATGCCCTGAAATGACAGGCAAAATGTACTGTGTTTGTGTAAAGTGTCCATAGATTTTGACTCTTAAAGTGATACGTGACTGCAAAAAAGATTAAAAAGTTAAAAGGGATTTAAGTTACTGCTAGTTTCTCCCAGCTTTAACAGACTCTAATCCAGCTGATAAAGACTTAATGTGTGACGCTTCATGAGTTACGAGCATCTTCCAAGGGAAAGAGAAGTCTGGCTGCTGCTGAAACCTTCTTCCTTTTCCCTCTCCCCTCCTGACCACCTCTTGCTCTGCTGTGGATCATATGCCCACATCTCCTGGGTGTTCCTGAACTGCCTCTGCTTATGAGTCCAGCTTGTCCACTGGGCAGCACTGGCTTCTGTAGATGAGACCTGTGGGTGGTAACTGCAGCTGGCCTCCTCCCCCTCAGCCAGTATAGAATGCATCAATGACATCACCTCTAAAAAGCTGACACCTGGCTCAAAGTCATGAAGGGAAAGAAGATCTTAAAGTCATTAGAGATAATTATGGTTTATTTATTATATTTCCATATTCCTCTCCATTATCCACCCTCATTCTAAAGCAGGGACAACATACATGGAGACATATAAAGAGAACAAAACTATAATTTGTATGATAGGGCATTTTGATTTTCTTAATAACTTTATAAATTATCTTTAGATTTATTGTGTTTATTACAGCAAACCAATTAAGACTATGGGTTTTGGCATTAGCCTACCCCAAACCCCAGTTCTAATAAGAAGCTATATGAGCTTGGGTATGGCATATCATCTTTACATGCCTGTTTCCTTATCTGTAAAATGGAAATAACAACAATAACAATTGGATCATATATGGAAACAATGCACGTGAAATGTTTAGCACGGTACCCAACACATACTGTGAGTACATAATAAATGTTAGCTACTATCATCATCATCATCATCATAATTGTCATCACCATCATTTAGTCCTAAAACTTCTAACTGCGTCTCTTCTCTGCAAGCCTCTTCTTCTACCCCTACCCCATACATACCATTTTAACTCCTATTTTCTTCTAAGGAAAATATTAGATCATCCAACAGCAGCCCCTTTAATAATCCTTGAATAGTTACCCATTTTCTCCTACTTCCCTCTTGGCATAAAGGAAGAAATGCTCAACCTCATTTTCAATGATAACCCTTCTATTTGTTGTTGTTGCTGTTGTTGTTGTATGCTGTCGAGTTGGACCCAACTCATAGCAACCCCTCCTTGGGTTTCCAAAGTGGTATTTCTACGGAAGTAGATTGCCCAACCTTCCTTCCGAGGAGTGGCTGGTGGGTTTGAACCGCCAGCCCTCTGAATAGGTACTATGGTACCAGAGCTCCCTTCTATATGCACTCTCTTTTTTTCCCAGTTCAAGTGGTTAATTTTCTCATTCTCAAATGAAAAAATCAGAGTAACTTTTTCTCATGGTATGTCTTGAGCTGCTTATCTGATCTTTCCCTTTATCACTGGCCTCCCTGCCTGCCATTCCCCATCAACTGCTTACTCTTTGTAATGATGCACGTTCACAGAAGTTGGCCATCTGGAAGATTATTGGTAGACACCAACTGCCAAATCCAATGGCTTTTTTACTTGGTCCTATTCCCTTTGACTCTCTGTAGCATCTGACTCATTTGTTTTTGCCTCTTGATTCATTCCCTAGCTCCCTATATGCTCTTTCTCTAGCCTCCCGCCATTCTTTCACCCTAAAATGCAGTGAATTCCCACACTTTTGACTGGTTCTCTCTCCATACTTCTCCCATGAGGTTAACCCATGCCACCAAGGCTTTAACACCCACCTTTACAGAGATGGATAAGGCACTTAGCTGCTAACCAGAAGGTCAGTGGCCCAACTGCTCTGCAGGAGGAAGATGAGGCAATCTACTTCCATAAAGATTTGTTGTTGTTGTTGTTATTTGCCATTGTATCGGCCCTGACTCATAGCGACCCTTCCTTGGGTTTCCGAGGCAGTATCACTACAGAAGTAGGAATGCCCAACCTTCCTTCTGAGGAGTGGCTGATGAATTTGAACCGTCAGCCTTCTGGTTAGCAGTCAAGTGCCTTAGGCATTATGCTGCCAGAGCTCCTAAAGCTCCCACTTCCTCCCTGTGTTTACTATTTCCATTAGTGCTTCTTTCCTATCCCTTCCTGTCACCTGAGCTTTTTACTTGGGCAAATGTTGCCCTTTAGATCTTGAGTAGTTGATTGTTCTAAGGAGTACATAGGTCCCCGGTGTTATTATTTACCTTAGGCCTATCTAGCATTTTGCTGAAAGCTTGGCCATGGTGGTGAGTTCAGTTCTAACCTTGAAGGGTATCTAAAGGCCATAGTCTTGGGGGTTCTACCAGTCTCTATCAGACTAGTAAGCCTGGTCTTTTTTTTATGATTTTTAGTTTTGTTCTAGATTTTTCTCCTACTCTATCTAGGAGCTTCTATTGTGATCCCTTGTAAGGTGGTCAGCAACGGTGGCCTGGCACCATGTAGTTCTTCTGGTCTCAGGGTCGTGGAGGCTAGAGTTTACATGGTCCGTTAGTCCTTCAGACTAATTGTTGCCTTGTGTCTTTGATTCTCTTCATTCTTCTTTGCTCTGGATGGGGAAAGACCAATAGTTGTACCTTAGACTGCAGCTCATTAGCTTTTAAGACCCTAGCTGCTACTCAGCAAAATCGGATTTGGAACATTGTCATTGTGGACTATATTAGTCTAATTGGTGTCCCCCAGACCATGGTTCTGAGCCCCCAGGCCCAGCGACTCATTCCTTCAAGATATTTTCTTTATGGCTGAGAAGTTTTCATAATTTGCTCTTTGTATGCTCTACAATATCCATGAATATATTTATAGCACAAAAAATACTTATGTAGAAATACCTTTTTTCAAACCTATATATATTCATGGGTATAGTCCCATTCACCTCAAATCACGGTTTTAAAGGATGCATAAGCTACTGATAAGAAAAGCTTGGCAGAAACGTGTAAACGTCCCTTCCAACCACTGTCTATAAATTTCGGTTCAACCTTTACGTAAGAAGAAGATTGATACCTAAATAAGGGAAGAAACAGAAAGGAGAGCCAAATGAGCATATCCTAGTCAACTATTATCTGCTACTGTTCAGCCCAGCCTGGTTCCTCACCATGGCTCTGCTGGGAATACAACTTCAAAGTAGAAGGAAAAAGAGTTTAACTGCTTTATGTGAATGAGCCAAATTTACTCTCCTATGGGCTCATCCCTAATTTCACTGTGATTTCCCTGTCCTTACTTGAAGGTTTCCAAAGTCTGCTGCTCAAGTTCTTTGCTTTCCAATTTCTCTTGAAAATGATCAAGCTTTGTTTGCAGATGATTATTCGTCTGGAGAGCTTGCTCAAGGCTCATAGCCAGTTTCCTGTTGTCTTCTCTAGCTGTATCTAGAGCTTTCTGTAGTGGTTCCATCTGAAAGAGAGAAAAACTTTTCTGATTCCCTGTAACAAAAGCAAGAGTCCATGACACTGTTTGTCCATTCCTTTCACTGTAACATCAAGTAATATCGAAACAACAGTTAATTAGAAACAGAGCCAAAAACTCCAGATGCTTAAAATACATATGTGAGAACTTATTACAGACATTGCTTAGGAGACTCTTAGAAGGCAGTGGGAAGGATATGTTCAACTCGTCACCAGAGAGCTTTAGAAAATAGGATTTACTTAATTTATCCTAATTTCAAACTAGTTAAAACTCCCCTCTCTGATCCTCTGATCTTCTGGTCCCACTCCCCAAGGAGAGGAGAACTAACAATTATTCCTTGTATATTCTTCCAGAAAAAGGTTATTTACATGAAAAATCCATGTATATTTTATATGTGCATGTGCATAAATCCACAAACACATGTGTGCGTCTCCTTATAAATTGTGGCATCACTCTAGCTACTGCTGATAAAAGTTATTTTCTAAATTCTTTAACTTCTACACTCGTTTATACATTAATATATGAAAAGAGTATAGACCATATGAGACAAAAGGAATTAAGTGCAATTGTGGTCCTGGCTTGCCAATAAGTGACTCTCTTTAAGACTGTAGGCCCACGTCCCATTTGTAAATATGTCACTGTCCAAAACTCAGACTTGAATAAAAGGGATATTTACCTGATTGTTTCACATGATTTTTCTAAAACAGCAGTGTAAACCAATATCCCAAGAAAACCAAAAACCTCAAGTGATCAACTTTAGAAAGCTGGCCTCTACCTCACTGCTGTGCTGGGCATCCACAACCAGCATTCTGGCCTGCCACTGGTCCACTTCGGCCTCCAGCTTCTGTACCCTTTGCTGGTTTAGAGCCCTAAACAGGGGAAGCACAAAAGAGTGATCAGAGAAAAGAATCATCTGGCATGGATGCCTGAAAGTTACAGTCACTCTTCTTAGGAGAGGCTAAGAGTGTCGCATGTAGTAGCTAACTGATGCTCAGGATACCTAAGAGTTGGGAGGTAACAATTAATCACTAGCCTCAACTTCAGGTTAAAATACTAGGGCTCTGAGAGACTGAAATAACCTGTCTCATCTATGATTCAGTTGTACTTGACATATTAGATTTTTAATACATGTTGCTAACTTATGGGCTAGTACTTTCATACTAGGAAGAATATATCACTATGAAAAACATGTATCACCTCCACATGGATTGGTTAGCTGTTGAAAATTTTCCTTCTAACTACACAAGCTACCTAGAATTTCATTGTAATGGTAATTAGTATTTTTCAAAACCATTCCCCCTGACTACATCTTTAAATTCAAAGGCAATATGAATTCATAATGTAGAAAACCAAGATAAGCATAATGAAGAAAATAAAATTTATTTGTTCTCCCACAGGATAGAGGCAGTTAGGTACCACTAATATACATATTGGGAACTCTGGTAGCATAGTGCCTAAAGGCACTTGACCACTAACCAGAAGGCTGGCTGTTCAAACCCACTAGCTACTCCTCGGAAGGAAGATGGGGCAATCTACTTCTGTAGTTATACTGCCTTGGAAACCCAAGAAGGGGTTGCTATGAGTCAGGTCCAACTCTGCAGCACATTAACAACAACAACAACAATATGCATATTACATTATACTTTTAAAGGCATATTCATCTCAGACCACCTGTTTTATACCTAAAAGGTAAACTTTTATGTAATCTTTGAAACTCCCTCAGAGGAGTTAAGGTATAAAATGTGGTGAGATGTGGTTTTCAAAATAATTCACCTAAAATAATTCTTAATCTTGAAATAAATCAAATCAAACTCACTGTCATCAAGTTGGAACCAACTCATAGCAGCCCTTCCTTGGGTTTCTGAGGCAGTATCACTATGAAAGTAGATTCCCCAACCTTCCTTCCAAGGAGTGGCTGGTGGGTTTGAACCGCCAGCCTTCTGGTTAGCAGTCACATGATAAATGAATAACTAATTCAAACTAAAGCAGACATTTTAGCTTCAATCATCTTGACAATTACTATTCTATACACTAAAGGGCAAAATTAAATGGTAAGGAAACAGCAAGGATAAAACCATAATATATCAGATGAATTTCTAGGATAGACAGTCTTTCACATCACTAGAGAATTTTTGAAAATCATGTTCATTTCCAATTAGAGATTTCCTCTAACTTGCTATTGTAGAAATACTTCTTACTAATTTTTCACAAAGAAAGCAATAAAAAGCTACTTTGAGTTCTGATCGCACAGTACAATGCAGTGATGTCAAGGACAGACAAATCATCTCAGGTACCTTTCTTTCTTGAGGCCTGCAATCTCTGAATCCCTCCGCCCAAGCTCTATTTGTACTTTTTCCAGAGCGCCTTGCATCTTACTGTGAGAAGCCAAAACATTCTCCAACATGATTGTAACTTTGCAGTTGTCTTCCTTAGCCTCGGCTAATTGTCGCTGAAAGTTTCCCACCTAATTGGAAATGAAACAAGACAAAAATATTTGATCCTTTCTGATCACTCTTATTCTGCTTCTGAGTCCTATTAGTCATAGGAAAGAGTGTAGAACTCAGGCATGACAAAATGCAAAGAAGAATAATTAAACTATTAGGTTATCTTGATTTTGTTTAAGTTATTGTGAGAAAAAGAAAACTAGGCTGCAGATCTACTCTGCAGTGTTTCCCAACCACTGTTGGTGTCAAGCACATCTAGTAACTGGAGATAACTGGGATTAGCAACTACTTGGGTCCCAAGGTGGTTCCAGATGAGATTGCTTTGGTCCTGCTCGTCTGTCTTATGATGGGGCAGGGATGGGAGGATCCCTCTGAAACCACTAGATTTACCTGAGGGAAAAAGACTACAGGAGAAAGCAGAAGCTGGCGAAGTATGATGTAACCCACGGCCCCTGAGTGTAGACTCATAACACTGGGGGCTGAGAGGAGGCCTGGCCTGAGAGGGTTGAGAAGAAGCCTGTCCAGAAGGGGCTGAGAGGAGGCCTGCTCAGCTGAGAGGGGTGTGCATAGCACAGAGAAGGGCCTACTTGCTTGCACGGTCAAGAAATGCTAAGGGAACTGTCTTGTACTGCAGAAGGAAGGGATGTGCTCCCGTTTTTTTCCGATCTCGCCTACATGCCTCCTGACCCTTATCCTGACTTGCACCCTGTTGTTCCTGATCCCAAGTTATACAGTGTTACCTCCTTAATAAACCATTTAAATGTAAATATGGTTTTAAGTTCTATGTGACCACTGCAAAGAATTTTCGAACTCAACAGAGAAGTAGAAAGTGCTGTGGAAAGGATGGCTGGTGTGAGACTTGGTAAAAATGTTGGAAGGTGGAGGCAGATCTGACTCCCACCTTACAGGGCTTAGCCCTGAGCTGCTCCTGATTTACATTATCCTCCCTGAGGACAGACAGGTTCTCACAGTACTACTGCAAGTTTATAGGATGTGACCTCTGTTCTCACTCAGCACACACACCATTAAGTAGAAAGCACTTAGTGATTTAATATAAAATAAAATAGTAAAAGTGTTATATGAAAACATATGTAGACAGGTCACTGGAGTCCCTGCCTGGTGTGAATGGCTAATGCTCGTCTGCTAATAGAGAGGCTGAAGGTGAAAGGCCACACAGAGGTGCCTCAGAAGAAAGGCTTGGTGGTCTGCTTCGAAAACTCAGCCACTGAAAGCAAACCCTCCAGACACAGCTCTACTCTGACACACATGGGGACACCATGAGCCAGAATCTACGCAACGGCAACTGTTTTTTAGGCAGGTTATTATTACCAAGGTCAGATGTGTTTCAACAGAAACAATTAGGACATTTCTTTTGATTAAGACAAGAAATCCAAAAAATACCAGGAGTTAAATAATTTTAAGAGAAATATTTTCAATAGATTCTAAAGTGACCTTTTCTTTGGGACAAAATTCCTCCTCTGATGAATGCTCCTTGTCTTACTAATGGTAGCCCAAAACTAAGGAATATGGCTCATGAGAGATTTTGTAAGTGGCTCATCTCAGTAACAGACTCTCACAGAGGACTGCGGCCTTGCCTTCTTGTTCTCCCTTTCCTCCAGAGCTTCCAGGTCTCCTTTCAGCTTCTGGCTCTCTTTCAGGGCTGTGTCGCGGCACCTCACTGCTAGAGAAAGCTCCTCTTCATTTTTGTCAAGAATGGATTTCACCTTAACAGAAAAAAAAGAGATAACTTTTCCACAACATGATAAATCAGTGATTAAATAAGAGATAGCAATTTAGAAATCCAACTTGAAATGCTCCATTAAATGTTTATTCACTACTATATATATATGTATGTATGTATGTATATAGTTAGGAGCTGTGGTGGCGTAGTGCCTAAGGTACTTGACTGCTAACCAGAAGGGTGGCAATTCAAACCCACCAGCCACTCCTCGGAAGCAAGGTTGGACAGTCTACTTCCGTAGTGATACCACTTGGAAACCCAAGGAGGGGTAGCTTTGAGTCAGGTCTGACTCAATGGCACATAGCAACAAAAACAAAATATGTATAATTAGCTTTATTAGCTGCTTACTCTTTAAAAAAAAAAAAAAACTGTAAAATAACAAAAATATCCATATAAATAAACACCAGCAAACCTAATATATTGATTGGTCTCCATGAAAGACTAGCACAAGGAAAGGCAGCATATGACTATCTGTGAAGCTCAGATGTAAAATGGGGGAGAAATTGATTATCATGGAATTAGCTTCTTTTGCCGGAAGGAAGGTTGGGCAATCTACTTCTGTGGCGATACTGCCTCAGAAACACAAGGAGGAGTCGCTATGAATCGGGTCCGACTCAAGGGCACATAACAACAACAAACAACAACAGCTGCTTTTGAAAATGTAACTTAAATGCACAAATTAATATACTAAAAGCTAAGATAAATAAATATTATATAGTGGCAAGAAAGTAATCTTTCAGCAGAATGAATCCTAATTAGAAATAGCAGAACTTTATATCCCTGAAACACTTTTAGTATATCCTTTCCATCATTTCCAATGATCAACATACTATTTTAAACATTACACTTCTTAACTTTTTATTTTGAAGTAATTATAAACTCATAGAAGGTTGCAAAAGTAATATAAAAGTCTCAGGTACCATTCGCCCTGCTTCTAATGGTGACATCTTATATTGCTATAGTATACTATCAGAAGGAGGAAACTAACGTTGGTATATGACTGTTTGGTACAGTAAATAGACTACAGAACTTACTTCATCCTCTTTAATTTGTTTTTCATTTTGCCAAAAATATATACAATAGAACACCCACCAGTTACACAATTTCCCGTGTATAGTTCAGTGATGGCTGTCATACCCATCAAGGTGCACAACCAATTACCACTATGCTTTTCCAGATTATTCCACCAGCACAGAAACTCAGTGTCCTTTTCCCCTTCCTCCCACCCTTGGAAACCATTAATACATTTGCCTATTTCATATATGTGGAACCAAACAATACTCCTCATTGTGTGACTGACTTATTTCACTCAACATCGTATTTTCAAGGTTGATCCATGTTGTAGCATGTATCAGGATTTCATTTCTTTTTATGGTTGAGTAATATTCCATTGTAGGAGCTCTGGCAGCGTAGTGCCTAAGGCAACTGACTGCTAACCAGAAGGCTGGCAGTTCAAACCCACCAACCACTCCTCAGAAGGGAGGGTGGGCAGTAGTGATACTGCCTTGGAAACCCAAGGAGGGGTCGCTATGAGTCGGGACCAACTTGACAGCAGTGAGTTTGGTTTGTTTTTTGTTGAATATTCCATTGTATGTATATATCTCATTTTGTTCATCCATTCATCTGTTGATAGGCATTTCAGTTGGCTATTGTGAACAGTGCTATGATGAATAGGTTCTGTTTGTGTTCCTGCTCTCAATTCTAGGATTGAGATTACTGAGTCATATGGTAGTTCTATGTTGAACCTTTTGAGGAACTGCCACACTGTTTTCCACAGAACCTGCACCATTTTGCACTCTCACTAGCAATGCAGGAGGTTTCCAATTTCTCCACATCCTTACCAATATTTTATTTTCTGTTGCTATTGTTGTTTATCATAGTCATTCCAGTGGGGGGAGGAAGAGAGGTTGTATCTCATTGTGTTTTGATTGCATCTCCAAAATGACTAATTAATAACTTAATTGTGCTCATGAGGAACCTATACATAGACCAAGAAGCAGTCTTTCAAACAGAACAAGGGGATACTGACTGCATGGTATAAAATCGGGAAAGGTGGCCATCAGGGCTGTATCTTTTCACCATACTTATTCAATCTGTATGCTGAACAAATAATGTGAGAAGCTGGACTATCTGAAGAGGAATGTGGCATTAGGATTGCAGGCAGGCTCATTAACAACCTGTGATATGCAGATAACACAACCTTGCTTGCTGAAAGTGAAGAATTAAAACAGTTACTGATGAAGATTAAAGACTGCAGTCTGCAGTACGGATTACACTTCAACATAAAGAAACTAAAATCCTCACAACTGGACCAATAAGCAGCATCACAATAAATGGAGAAAAGATTGAAGTTGTCAAAGATTTCATATTACTTGGTTCCATGATCAGCACCCATGGAAGCAGCAGTTAAGAAATCAGATGACATATCACAATGGGCATATCTGCTGAAAAAGACCTCTTTAAAGGTTAAAGAGCAAAGATGTCACTTGAAAGACTAATCTAAAGACTGTGTCTGATCCAAGCCAAGGTATTTTCAATAGCTTCATATGCATGTGAAAGCTGGACAATGAATAAGGAAGACTGCAGAAATACTGATGCGCTGGAACTGTGGTGTTGGTGAAGAAAGTGCCATAAACTGCTAAATGAATAAACAAGGGGAAGTACAGCTGGAACCCTCCTTAGAAGTGAGAATGGCCAGACTTTGTCTCTTGTACTTTGGTCATGTTGTCAGAAGAGATCAATCCCCAGAGAATGATACCATGCTTGGTAAAATGGAGGGTCAGCAGAAAAGGAGAAAACACTCAAAAAGATAGACTGACACAGTGGCTGCCATGATGCGCTCAAGCATGGCAACAATGGCGACGATGGGGCAGGACCGGGCAGTAGTTCATTCTATTTCACATGTGGTTGCCATGGGTCAGAATCAACTCACCTATACCTAATGCAACTGTACTTGTTGGCCATTTGTATATTCTTTTTTGTGAAATGTCTATTCAGGTCCTTTGCCCATTTTTCAACTGTTGTTGTTATGTGCCGTCCAGTTGGACCCGAATCATAGCGACCCCTCCTTGGGTTTCCGAGGTGGTATCACTATGGAAGTAGATCACTCAACCTTCCTTCTGAGGAGTGGTTGGTGGGTTTGAACTGCCAGACTTCTGGTTAGCAGTCAAGTGCCTTAGGTTGTCTTTTGGTTGTTAAATTGTAGGGGTATATTCTGGATATTAAATGCTTATTAAATTTTCTCCCAAAATTTTCTCCCAATCCATAGGTGTCTCCCCACTTTGTTGATAAAGTCCTTTTCTTTCCCCCTAGTATATATTAAATTTTATTCTAAATATAAAAACTTATTATTTTTTTTTATTATTTTTTAAATTTATTATTTATTGATTTGGGTGAAGATTTACAGAGAAAATTCACTTTCCATACAGCAGTTCACATATTCGTCGCATTAAATTGACCACAATTTACCACAATGCAACAGCTCCCCTCCCACTTCCTACCCATAGTTACGTCTTCCCAGTGTCCATCCCACCATACTCTCATGCCCCCTGAGCTGTCTCCCTGTGCATAAGCAGCCCTTCCTTCTCCCATGATTGTTTTCTCTAGGGCGTGTGTCTACTTGAGGTAAATGTTTAACTCACATGCCTGTACTTTGTTTGACTGAAAACCACAGGTGTGGGTTCAATTCCAGACCTGAAGGGCATCTAGGGGCCATAGTCTCAGTGGTTCCATCAGGCTCTATTGGACCAGCAAACCTGGTTCCCACCATCCTTTTTTTTAAAAAACTTATTTTAAGCATAAAATACAAATGTTATTTGAAGCATATTTTAAGGAGCCTAATCTTACAGAAACTCAAAACAGAAGAAAAATCCCTATTAGCAAGGCAATAATGCATGAAAAACTATTAATAAAAGACCAACAATTTCAGCAGCTGGTTCTTGGTTTTCTTGTCTTCATAATACTACTGGGCTATGTTTAGTATAGATGTTTAATTTCTTTTTAAACATTTTTAATTTTTTTTTGTGATTTGGGTGAAGGTTTACACAGAAAATCAGTTTTCCATTCAGTAATTCATACACATTTTGTTGCATGCTATTGATTACAATCCCTACAACACAGCACCACTCGTCCCATTTGCTCCCTGTGCTCCCTGTTTCCATTCCCCCTCCTTTCCTGTCTTTCCCTGCCTTCTGAACTTTGTGCGTGGGCACATGCTGCCCTTTAGATCCCGAATGGTTGGTTGTTCTAAGGCACGTGTACCTCCCTAGTGTTATTGTTCACCTTATAGACCTATTGTTTTGGCTGAAAGTTGAGCTACACGGGTGAGTTCAGTTCCAGGCTTGAAGGGTGACTAAAGGCCATAGTCTCAGGGGTTTGACTATTCTCTATCCAACCAGAGAGCCCAGTCTTTTTATGATTTTGAATTTTGATCCACATTTTTCTCACACTCTAAGACCTTCTAAGGTGATCCATTTCAGAGCAGATGAGCAGTGGTAGCTGCACACAATGTCGTACTTCTGGTCTCAGAGTTATGAAGGCTGAGGTTCATGTGGCCCATTAGTCCTATGGACTAGTTGTTTCCATGCACATTTGATTGTCTTCACTCTTCTTTGCACATTAGACAGCAGCTCACAAGCATTTAAGATCCCAACTGCTACTCACCAAAGCAGGATTTAGAACATTTCTTTCCAGACTGTTGTTGTTGTTGTTGTTATATGCCGTCGAGTCGGCCCCAACTCATAGCGACCCCTCCAGACTAGGTTGTGCCAATTGACTCTGATGTCCCCTGAGACGATGGTCCTGAGCCCTCAGGACCAGTCACTCATTGCCTCCAGGTGTTTGTTTACGGCTAAGAAGTTTTCATAGCATTGTCCCTTGTATGATCTACTATATTCATGAGTATAATTGCAGCATATGTGAATATCCTGTCAAACCTCTATATATTACGGGTAGTAGTCCCATTCGCTTTTCCACACGTATTCCACTCCCCTGTCTATCTTTTTACCCACTTGTAGAGTACTGTTATTACTGTTATTGCAGGACTGTGTATGTGATAGTATTTGCCTCAGTTGCCTTTAACTCTTGTGTTCCTCCCAGTGTCTTCCTTTGCCTTAATCATTTTGTGCTGACCTTCCCTTTACGGTATATTGCCTTCCCCTTCACCCAAGTTAATTTGTGTCTGCCTCCAGTTAGTGATTTACCCTCATTTCCCATTCCACTCTTGGTAACCATCAAAGAATGTTTCTTTCAGTGTGAAAACCTTTTCCTGTCTTTTTACAATAGTGTCTCATACATTATTTATCCTTTTGTGATTAACTAATTTCACTCAGCATAATGTCCTCCAGATTCATCCATGTTATGAGGTATTTTACAGAGTCATCTTTATTCCTTAACGTTGCATAGTACTCCATTGTGTATGTACCATAGTTTGTTTATCTATTCATTCATTCATGGGCATTTAGGTAATTTCCATCTTTTTGCTATTATGAATAGTGCTGAAATGAACATGGGTATGTGGTAATACAGTCCTTTGATAAAAAATAGTTTTTAATTTTTATGAGGTCCCATTTATCTATTTTGTCTTTTGCTGCTCCAACTTTTGGTGTCATATCTAATTATCCATTTAAAATCTAGGTCCTGAAGCAATATCCCTATATTTTTCTTCTTGGAGTTTTACAGTTATAGCTTTTACTTTTAGGTCCTTGATCCATTTTGAATTATTTTTTGTATATGCTGTCGGGTATGGATCTAGCTTCCTTCTTCTGCATGTGGAAATCCAGTTTTTCTGGCAGCATTTATTAAAGAGACTCTTCTCTTCCCACTGAATGGACTTAGCACTCTTGTTGAAAATCAACAGACTGTACATGCAAACACACTAGCATTCTACTGTATAAATACACCACAACTTACTTATTCATTCATCTGCTGATAAGCATTTGAGTTATTTCCAGTTTTGCGTTATTACAAACAGAGCTGCTGTGAACATTTGTGTACAAGTCTTTTTGTGAACATATATTTTCATTCATCTTTGGTAAATACTCTAGAAGTGGAATGACTAATTATATGGTACTAGCATGTTTCACTTTCAAAGAAACTACCAACCTGTTTTCCAAACTATATTATTTTGCATTCCCTCTAGCAGTATATGAAAGTTCTGGTTGCCCCACATTCTTGCTAATACTTAGTATGATCCATTTTTCAAATTTTAGACATTCAAATAGATGTGTAGTAATATCACATTCTTGTTTAATTTGTATTTCCTGAATGATTGATGTTTCACATCTTTTCATTTATCATCCATGTATCTTCTTGGAAAGAGCCCTAGTGGTGCAAATAGCTAGGTGCTCAGCAGGTAACCAAAAGGTTGGCAGTTTGAATCTACTCATTGGCTCCAGAGAAGAAAGACCTAGTTATCTGCTTCCATACTGATTACAAAACAAAAAATTGATTGTTGTTGTTAGTTGTTAGGTGCCGTCGAGTTGTTTCCAACTCATAGAGACCCCATGCACAGCACAACGAAACACTGCCCGATCCTGCGCCAGCTCCACGATCCCTGCTATACTTGAGCCCATCATCGCAGCCACTGTGTCAATCCATCTCATTGAAGGCCTCCCCCTCTTTTGTCGACCCTCCACCCTACCA
>NW_006921961.1:195661-196735 GCF_000298275.1 Orycteropus afer afer
GACAGAGAAGCAACAACAGCCAACAACAACTGACCATTAACACACATGATGATATAACCCAGAAACCAACCCAGCTATGGAAGTATCCAAAGTAAGTAAGTCTACAAGATTGTGAACAGGGAACCAGAGACATCAATTGACAAATGAGGACAACTACAAACCAAAAAGAGGGAGAAAACTGTGTAGTTACAGAACTTCTGGATGGTAGGGAAGTCAAGACAACTATAAGATAGAACAGACTGTTCTAAACTTGAGAAGAAAACTATAAATCACAGGGTAACCTCAAAGAAAAATAAACCTTCACATCAAAATAAAAAAGAGGACCAGCATAAATATTTAGCAAATACTAAACGAATAGCAAAGAAGGAAGTGATAAAATGATTCATAAACAAAACGAACTCAGCATAGAAAATCATATGCAACAAAGAAATTGACATCACGAGAAAGCACATAACAAAAATGACAGCAACAAATTCATATTTGCCGATAATTACATATCTGGCAGTGGACTTATCTCTGAGATTTATAGAAAACTCCAGTGCCTCAACACCAAAGGAATTAACAATCCAATTGAAAAATGGGCACAAGATATGCACAGACACTTCACCAAGGAGGATATTCAGGTAGCCAGCTAATACATGAACAGATGCCCGCAATCATTGGCCATCAGAGAGATGAAAGGCAAAACAATGATGAGATACTGTCTCACCCCAGCACTGATGGCAAGGTTCAATGAGACAGAAAATAACAAATGCTGGCGGGGATGTGGATAGATTGGGATGCTCATACACTGCTGGTGGGACTGTGAAGTGATACAAACACTGTGGAAAGCAATATGGCGATTCATTAGAAAGCTGGAATTGGAAATACCATTTGACCCAGCAATCCCATATATATATATATATATATCCTACAGAGGTGAGGGCCAGGACAGGAACAGATATATGCACATCCATGTTCATTATTTACAGTAGCTAAAAGATGGAAACAACCTACATGCCCATCAGCGGAAGACTGGATGACCCAATTATGGTACAAACACATAATGGAATGTTATGCAGCACTAAAGAATAA
>NW_006921961.1:196835-204286 GCF_000298275.1 Orycteropus afer afer
TATTCCTGCCATCTTCTCTTGATGTTTCCTGCATCATTCAATATTTTGCCCATAGAATCTCTCAATATTGCAACTCGAGGCTTAAATTTTTTCTTCAATTCTTTCACAATCAAATGCCTTTTTGAAAAAGTTGATTACAGCCAAGAAAATCCTATAGGGTAGTTCTACTCTGTCATATGGGGGGAGTGTCTGTGAAACAGAATCAACTCAACAACACAACAACATATCCTTTTTACTGAGTTATTTCTTATTAGTGAATTGTGGTGAATTGCTTGATGTGGCCCTTCTAGCCATTGTCCTCTGTTAGGTGATGTATTGTAAATCCTATTATCCATTCCTGTTTGGGGTAGTGTGGTAATTAAGGTCAGGAATCAACTTGGCTGGGCAACTGGTAGTAGTCCCTATAATGACTGGCAATCAGCTCTGTGATGGGATTTGCCTTGAACTGCTGATTGTTAAAGCCATCCACTTAGGTTATTGCTGTTGGGGCAACACAGGTGGAATGTATCTTGAGTCCTGCCTTGCTGGAGAGTATAACTCAAATCACCACCCTTAGCTTCCTTGAGGGTATACCTACAAATCTCCTAGAAAGGTTCACCCTCCTCTTGCTCCAGTTCTGTGTTTTGGCTCATCCTCATCTCACCCCTGGATTTGGGACAGCAGCCGTCATCTGATCTGTTGATCAAGGTTCATCAAACCCCAAGAACTGGGAGGATCCTCCAGACCCACTCACAGACCTGGGACTTGCCAACCTGCCAGCTTCCACCACTACTATATAAGATTAACCCTTGGGTGTCTGTGAGTTCTGTGAGGTGTTACAGTGAAATACAGAACCCTAAGACTGGGGAAATTACTGGGAGGAGGAGGAGGAGGAGTTAATGTCTGAAATGATGGAGTGGTATGGTAGTTTGGACATTTGGGACATCTGTAACCTCTGCCTCATGGGGCCTGGCCTTGTGCTGATCTTTCTGAGAGAAATTGTTCAAGCATGAGTTTTGAGAATTCTTTATACATTCTGCAAAGTTGTTTTTTTTTTAATCAGAAATGTAACTTGCAAATATTTTCTCAGTATGTAGGTTATCTTTTCAATCTCTTAACAATGTCTTTGGAGAGCAGAAATTGTTAATTTTTATAAAGTTTCAGTTATTACAGTTTTTTTATGGATCACGTTTTTTGATGTTAAATCTAAGAAATCTTTACCTACTCCCAAATCATAAAGATTTTCTCCAAATTTGCTTCTAGAACCATTTTGAGTTAATTTATATATATAAGGTATGGAAAGTTCTTTTTTTTTTGTATATGAATATCCAACTATTTCAGCACCATTTGTTGAAAAGACCACATTTTCTCCACTTTTCACTTTTGTCAAAAATGCACTGTTCATAAAATGAATTATTTTGGATAAGTAACATAATCACATTATTCTGAAGTACAGAAGGGTAAAGTGAAAAGCCTCCCAGCCATACACATGTAAATATATATGGCATCCTTCCTCAAAAATAATGCTGTCGGTCCCTTTTGATTCATTTGAGATATTCTATGCATATACATATATATTCTTTATATCCCACTTTGCATATAAATATAACCTACTATATATTCTATTCTGAACCTTGATTTTTCAAAACCTAATACATATATATATCTTGAAGTAATATTCCAAACTATAGATACTCCATGACTTCTTTGCCAGTTTCTTAGTGACAGAATTTTCACTGCTTGCAGTCTTTTTGTTATGAAAAAACAATAGTGCAATAAGTAAACTTGTACAGAATAGTACAAAGCATGTCAACTTACCAGCTCTGATAACCTACTGGATTTTGTCCCAGAGAATTACAAAAGGAAAAACAGTCTTAAAATTTTTACCAGTGTTTATAAGATACAATATGAAAATGCCACTAGTAAAAGTTTACAGGAAAGAGCTAAGTAGTGGTCAGCTCTAGAAGATGAATTCTAGCATTTTCTGTTTCTAAATATCAAACAAAAATGGATGCTCTAATAAGTTTTCTTTGAAAAATATGTTCCAGTGTTCAAGTTTTGGGGGCTTTTATTAAATGTCATTGAGCTTTCTCTTATAAGATCAGCCTTCATCCAAATATTTTAGCTCTAGTGTTGGGATTAGGTAGAAATTTCGAATTTTTACATGCAAACCAAAAATTAATTATACAATAGCCAGAATAATTGTTTTGATCTACATTGACAGTTTTTCCTATTTGGAAAGAACCTAATTTCTTTGTTGTTACTCATACCTCTAAGTATTATCTTTTAACAACATCTATTCAATCTTGTATAAATCTGAAATTTGCTTAAGATGATTAAATTTGTGATCTTCACTTACCAAATCTCGTTTAGGAAAATTAGGTGATCCATCTCTTATTATTGGTCTTGAGGCAAGAATATCTATTTTGCCTTCTAGTCTTCCCTCCATAGTTTTAATAGCATTCAAAAGAGTCTTCAGAGATATTCTAGAGTCTCCAATATCCTGAGAAGACTTCACTGAAGGCAGGGTAGGTGCAAAGCTCACCCGGCGGGTAGAGTTTAGAATAACACTGGGCAAACCAACTGATGAAACTCTTTCCTTTACATGGTTTACATGGGGCCTAGGACTTTCAAGGAGTTTTGAAGACACAGGCCTCTCTGGAGATCTCTTTTTTCTTGGAGGCATCACCAATTAAAAGCAATGAAATCAACTAAACCTAGAGTTATTTTTCAAGGGGTGCCCACTTCACTAAGAGAAACAAAACAGACAGTGCTCTGAGTGAAGCACCAATGGAAAATATATTTGAAAACGTGATCCTATGCTTTCAGAATGAAGAAATCATACTGAAAAGTGTGCCCTACTGAAGAAACAGACCTTAAATTAAGCTCCCATAGGAGAGTATATCCAATGCAGCCTCCATTTCCAACTTTGTGATCTCATCCCTCATCAGTATAGTCGGGTGGTTAGAACCCTAACCACCTAAGAGTATTCCGCTTGAAGACACATTCTAGTTTCTTGGTTACCAGCTGCCGTCAAGTCAACTCTGACTCATGGCAACCCTACGTGTGTCAGAGTAGAGCTGTGCTCCACAAGGTTCTCAATGGCTGATTTTTCAGACTTTGATCATGAGGTCTCTCTTCTGAGGAGCTTCTGGGTGGACTCAAACCTCTAACGTTTCTGTTAGCAGCCAAGTGCATAATCATTTGCACAACCTGGGAACTCTAGTTCCTTGGTTACCAAGAGGATATGTACGTGAATGTAGAAGTTACATGTGCTTATACTAAGAATTATAGTGTTTTTTTTTTGTAAAAATATCTAATTGCATATATGGTACATTTTGTAAATACTGAAATCAGTCACTTTTGGTCATATATAAAAACTAAATTATTTTCTTCACTAAATGCCTTGTGTGTCTAACTTTTCTCTATTTGTTCTTAAAATGCTATCAGCTTCAACAGCCACCAAGCTGACAGGCATCTTCCCTACTAACACCTCTTCCAGGTGGGCTTCTGTCTGTTGCAAGTGTACCTTGTTAGCACTGAGTTCTGAGTTTGCCTGCAATTAAAAGAAAAAAAAAAAATGTTTCTTACATCTGCCAATAATTTTTTAAGGCTCAGTTAAAAAAACCACTTTCTCTGTGAAAGTTCATAAAACAATCCTTTTTTTTTCTTGAGAGGCATAACTTTCTACACTACAATAAAGTTGCTTGAATGTATTCTCATCTCTCCAATTAAAAATATAAACAAGTTAAATGTCCCAATCCTGCTTGAGGCACTCTGTATAAATTCCTCCATGGTCCAGCAAAACCTCGTATAGATTAAGTGTTTAAAATGTTCATTGACTTGAAATGTGTTAAGAGAATATTAATCTTTCTGGAATTAGATAGTGAGGGGTAAAGAATTTAACTTCACCTCCAAAATTTGGTCTTTGTTTTTTGGTTCCTGATAGAGAACCCTAAATTTAACCTTGGAATTTCTCCAGTGATTGAAGTGTCTTTGATGAGTCCTCCAGACCACACATGAGGGGCTGGCTAGGCCAGAAAGACACAACTTGCTGTCAGCCAAGCTCGGAGGAGAGTGTGGGACATGATCCAATCAATCATGTCTATAGAATGAAGCCCAATAAAGACTGTGGACATGGAAGCTCCGTTGGCTTCCTGGTTGATGAAAAACATCAGTGCACATAAGAGGGTGGCAAGCCCCTTTTCGGGACATGGAAGTTCCATGTCAGGAACCCCCTCAGACCTTGGCCTATTTGTTTCTTCATTTCTATCCTTTTTATAATAAAACTGTAATTGCATATACAGTGCTTTCCTGAGTTTTGTGAGTCATTCTAGTGAATTATTGAACATGAGGGAGAAATAGGAGCCAGCTGATCGGAAGTAGGAGGCTCTGGGAACCCAAGTTTATGACTAGCATCCTGCAGGTGGAGTGGGAAATGCCCAAATTTGCGGCCAGCAGATCAGAGGTGAGGGTGTCATGGGGATTCCCAAGGTGGCGGCTGGTGTGAGGTTTGGGCAAACGTGGCAGTCTGGAGGACTGTGCCTTTCAGCTTGTGAGGTCTGCCCTAGCTCCAGTGGTTACCGTCAGAGAAAGAAGTGCTGCATGTGCTGCTGGTGTCTGAACAGCACTGAATTGATTTAACTGATGCTTACAGTTGGATGTCAGAGAACAGGGATTTTGATTTTTCTACATGGATAGTAAGGTGGAAAGAAAGGAGTCAAACAATTTCTTAAAATCTTTAAAACAATATAGCAGCAATCTGCTTTGTTAGATATTAATTAATCACACCTGAGTATATTTAGCCTCTAGCATCTTATTGGACTTGCGTAGATGGTCATTCTGTAACTTGGTGTCAGTAAGGCAATGTAGTTGTTCTTCTAGCTGTATAACTTGTGCCTAGGTGAAAACAGAAAAATAATAAAGTCAGTCTCAACAATGGAAACCTTATGGAGCAGAGTTCTACTCTGATACGCATGGGTCACCATGAGTTGGAACTGACTCAACAGCAACCGGTAAATGGTACATAGTATTATTTTGTGAGATGTTACTCTAATGCATCTAATATACTGTCTTATACTACTGGCAGGATTTTAAAATGGTATAAAATAACTTTTAAGAGAAATTTGATAAAAATCTCATAAAATGTGTGGGATGTGTATATCCTAAAGCCCAGTGATTCTACACCTAAAAATTATAGCTAGCTTAGAGAATCTTTTGCATATGAGTATAAGGAGACACGTATAGGAATTCATCATAGCAGCATTGTAGGTAATTTTATAAGCAACTGGAAACTACCTAAATATTCATCAACAGAAGAATGGACACATAAATTATAGCATATTTATAAAATGGAATACTATGTTGCTGTGAGCCATCATGTCAATTCAACTAATAGCGACCCTATACAAAAAAACCAAACTCACTGCCATTGAGTCAATTCCAGCTCATAGCAACTCCCATTGAGTTTCCAAGGCTGAAAATCTTTATGGAAGCAGAATACCCTGTATTTCTTCCATAGAGCAGCTGGTGTGTTTGAATCACCAATCTTTTGGTTAGTAGCCAAATGCCATAACCACTATACAACCCGAGCTCCGTAGGACAGAGTAAAACTGCCCTATGTTGTTGCTGTTGTTATGTGCTGTCAAGTCAGACCCGACTCACAGTGACCCTTCCTTGTGTTTCCGAGGCAGTATCACTATGGAAGTAGAGTGCCCCATCTTCCTTCCGAGGAGTGGCTGGTGAGTTTGAACCGGCAGCCTTCTGGTTAGTAGTCAAGTGCCTTAGGCACTATGCTACCAGAGCTCCTAAAACTGCCCTATAGAGGGCTTTAATCTTTACCAAAGCAGATCACCACATCTTTCCCCTGCAGAGTGGTTGGTGGATGTGAACCACCAACTTTTCAGGTAACAGCCAAGCACCTAACTACTGCACCACCAGGGCTCCTTAAGAGACTACTATAAAAACCACAACCAGGCTACTTCCGATAAGATGGAGAAATAAGCAGACAAGCGACACAGACCCTCTTTAACAAAGCAAAGAGAAACCAATTGATAGAGAGCCAGAAGATAATCCTGGAGCCCTGAGCTTTGAAAGGAACTATACAGAAGTGGATTAGGCACCAACTACTGGAAAAACCTAAACGAAAACAGTGAGTACATAGATGGTCGGAGCTGCAGACTGTCAACTACTCTGACAGCATGAACAGCATGAATATTTCCAAGTGGTGTTGGGACCTGAGAATTGACCTAAAGATCAGTCCTGGCCACCAAGGGCTGCAGGGACGACTGTGCTGGTGGCCTATGACTAAGAAGGGAAACAGCAAGGAGAGAGACAACCTGAGTGGTTGACTTTCTGCTGTCTGGAGGGCACAGCCATTTTGTATATTTAAAGTAACTGAGGGTGCAGACACTTGGAATGTTTATAAGCGGCACCCATTTTGGATATTTAAAGTGACCCAGGGTGCAGCCATTTTGAATCTTTACAAATGGCAACCATTTTGGATTCTAAAGTGATAGCATTCTCATTTAGATTCCAGGGACCTAGGAATAGGCTCTGTTTGCCAAGGTCGGAAGGGACATACAAGAGGCTGACAACAGGAAAGGAGACAGGTGGTGATTGTATAAGTGCTGTCAACTAGTGAATAGAAGAGCACAACACAGTACCCTGTTTGTGCAGATAACATACAAAGAAAACTAAAATCGTGGCCAAGTCACTCCAACATACAATCACCAATTAAATATAAACACAAAAATGTCACAATGCCTCAGACACAACAGAGCATCACAGTCCACACAAAAAAGCAAGATAAAGCAGGAGAAACAAGGGACCAGTATACAGACCCAAAACACATCCCTGAGGAAGACGCAGCATTGGAACTCCCTAATAAGGAATTCAAAAGAATTATAATTAGGTATCTTCAACAAATTGAGAGATAGATAAACAAAAACACAGAGAAAACCCTAGAACAATTCTGAAAGACAATATAAAAACAAAATGACAAAATAAATGAAAAATTAGAAATGATTCAAAATCTACACACAGAAATCCAGAAGATTAATACTAAATTTTCAGAAATAGATAAGACACTGAATGGGCAAAGGAGCAGAATGGAATCAATGGAAGACAGAACTGGTGAGATTGAAGGCAAATACCTGAATACTTCTTTGGAAAGGGATCAATCAGAAAAAAGATCAAAGAAAAATGAAGAAAGCCTAAGGTTCATATGGGATATCATCAAAAGGAATAACTACATGTAATCGGAATTCCAGAACAGGAAGAAAAAAATAAAACCACAGAGAAAATTGTTGAAGATTTGTTGGAAGAGAAATTTCCTGGTATGATGAAAGATGAAAATATATCCATTCAGGAAGTCCAATGAACCCCAAATAGAATAGACCCCAAAAGAAAATCACCAAGACATATCATCATCAAACTCACCAAAACCAAAGACAAAGAAAGAATCCTGAAAG
>NW_006921961.1:205826-211189 GCF_000298275.1 Orycteropus afer afer
AAATTATATTTCAATAAAATGCATTAAAAAAAAAAACAAAAAACACCTGCCATTGAGTCAATTCTGACTCAGAGCAATCCCCACTGGGTTTCCAACACTGCCTCATCTTTCTTCCATGGAGGGGCTGACCACCAACATTTGGAACAGCAGTTTCTGGCATTGCCAGTCTAAAATAATACCTAAAATCCATTATTTATATCATTCATTAAAAAGTCCATTCTGAAAATAATCTTTTATTATTCATATATACTATTTTAATAGGAGCTCTGGTAGCGTAGTGCCTAAGGCATTTGACCCCTAACCAGAAAGCTGGCAGTTCAAACCCACCAGCCACTCCTCGGAAGGGAGGTTGGGCAATCTACTTCCGTAGTGATACTGCCTCAAAAACCCAAGGAGGGGTTGCTATGAGTCGGATCCGCCTTCGTGGCACATAACAACATCAACAACAACATTTTTAAAATACATTATAATCCAGTTGAGGAGAACATATAGCAGACAGTTGTTTTGTTTTAGTATGCTGCTTTTCCTTTAAATTATCTTGCAAAAGTTGTGTGCTGTAAGAGCACTTTCCTTAGGGCTGATGAAGTCAGTGACTTTAGAATGTTCCAGTCTAAGGACTGACATAAAAGACAAGTGAATCAACACTTTCAAGTGTTTCATCTTTCAAAGATTACCAAAAATCTTTAACACCTATTATAGAAATATGGACAGAAAAAGGCATGTATTTTCCTTAAGACTGTGTAAATAACTTCTTTAAGATTATGTAGTGTAGGCCTGAAAGGTGAGACCTATAATAACATAATACTGATTCATAAATTTAAAAATGTATTACTCCATTTGTAGTCAAATTTTAGCTTTAAGAGTGCTGAGGGTTTGAAATTTTTTTCTTTTATATTTAAAAATAGACTTCATTTCTCTTGGAAAAGCTAAGAGATCAAAATCATGAGCCACAGCTTCTTTACTGGATCATTAGTTTCACAAAGGAGAAAAGTTTTCCTGTGATAATCTATACATCCAACCTGAAATGCTGACTATCTTTCCTAGCAAATGCTAGATAAGAAAAGTGTGCTTAACATCTTCACTTTACAGGTGAATAAGGTGAAACCCCTAAAAATTAAGAATTAAAATTAAAAACCCCTATAAATTATTTTATGATGAAAGATTTTAAACATACAGAAAAGCTGCAAGAATTTTACTGTGAAAATACATATATCTATCATCTAAACTCTACCATTTTAAATTGTACTATTCTTACTTTATTGCCTGTTGTTCACTCTGGTGGCATAGTGGTTTAAAGTGCTTGGCTATTGTTCTGGTTACCTAGTGCCACTCTGACAGGAATATACCACAAAAGGGTGGCTTAACAAACAGGAATTTATTCTCTTACAGTTTGGAGGCTTTCAGTCCAAGTTCAAAGTGTCAGGCTAGAGGGGCTGGGTGGAAGCCTTTTGACCTTGGGCTTCAACTCTGCCTCTTGCTCCCGGCGTACTGAAGCTAGAGGCATCTCTTCACTCAGGCAGCTACTGGCTGCTGAGGCTAACAAGCCCAAGGTCAACAAATAAAATGCCACAGTCCCAATGTTACTAAACCACACGGCAGGCCATTAATTCAAGTCCGTTGAAAAGTCCCAAGGTCGGCAGGGCATGGCAGGCTACTGAACAACGATACGGCTACATGCAGAGTCCAAGCATGTCATAAGCTAGAGACCAATTGCCAAAGCTTCTCCTTATGTACAGGAAGCAGATTACATCCCTAAGGCAGCTACTCAGCTGCTCACAGTAGATTCCACCATGGAGTTGATCACCAGTCTCATCATAGGGAATACTACATCCAGCTGTCCAGCCACTCAACCAGGCCCAGCCAAGTTGACACACAAATACAACTACCACAATGGAAGAAAGATGAGACAGTCTGGTTCCATAAAGACTTGCAGCCTTGGAAACCTGTAAGGCAGTTCTACTCTGTCCTGTAGGGTTGCTATGAGTAGGCATTGATTCAGTGGCAATGGGTTTAGTTTATTCATATCAGTGGCAGGCAGTATGACTGCATCTTAACCAAATCTCCTGCTGTGTAGATCCTGAATGGAAAAAAAACTGCAGGCAGCAAAAAAATAATACCACATTCACCTAGGTCTAGTCTACTGTCTCTAAGTTCAGATTTCCAGTTATTTCTTTTTAAAAATGTTATAAAAATTCAGCAAAATAAGAGAGAAATGGCTCTTTACATTCTCAGTGACTGACCAAGTATAACATAATTACAATAAAGCTTCATGTAGTCAAGAATAGGTTTTGGCGTCACAATTTCAGACTTCCTCATTATAGGTATTTAAATATATATCACCTGCATTTTAATGAGGCAATAAACTTAGAGAAGGAGCTCTGTTACTTCACTGCTAACCTGCAGGCTGGTGGTTCAAACCCACCTGCCACTCACTCTTCGGAAGGAAGGTTGGGCAATCTACTTCCATAGTGGTATCACCTTGGAAACCCCAAGGAGGGGTCGCTATGAGTCAGGTCTGACTTGACGTAACAATAATAACAAACTTAGGGAGGTTCAGACACTTCTCTAAAGTCACAGAATCAGTACATGACAGAGATAGGTCTTCTCAAAATCTAGCAATAGTTAGCTTGACAATTGGTATTTTAAAAAGACAACAAAAATCAGAAAATAAAAGCTCATACCTGGAGTTTTCCCTTTTCATAGGCCAGTTTATTTTTACTATTAGCAATTTTTCCCAAGGCCTTTTCTATCTGCTGCTGGGCAAGCTGATAAAGCAAACACAGGTATCAGTACCTCTAGGCAAAGAAAGGAGTATCTGTTTTTTTTTTTTAAAGGAATAACTATTTTCTTTTTAAACAAGTGTTTATACTCTTAGCATTACTATAGTAATATAATCAACATTCATATTTATTTGCTACTGCGTCCTCTTAGTTTTTCCCTAGATATCTTATAACTGCGCTAATATGCAACAGTTAGGAAGATTGCTAATGGAAGGATGAGTGCCTTTAGAGTCCTAGAGTTTGCTGTTCTTTGTATACTCATTTTTTTTTTTTGTTTTGTTTTGTCATGTCTGGTATTCCTTTATAGTCACAACCTAACACCGTTGTGGGTTGGTTTATTAGCAGGTACCAGTATACAATCTGTAGAGCATTATACAGTTCTTTAAGGAAACGCTCACAACCCTTCAGACAGTATGAAACACTTCAGTTAATGTAGCAAAAAGCATTGGGAAAAAAGTCTTTAAAAAATCAAAGAAACTGTTTTGGGACTCAAAGTCACTGCTTTATCAAACATTCAACATTATCTGGAACAAAAATTACTAAAGATTCTATATTTCATGGAATCACATATTTTCATCATTCAAAAAGCCTTTAATAATCACACTGATTTTTTCATTGTCTTCTTCCTCAGACTTTGTTAAGGAAGTAAGTATAAGATATAGTTTCCTTTTGATTAAACCTTGGGCCTTATTTATTATCAAGGACACTGTTAGTAATACGGAAATTTTCACCCTTCATCATCAATTCCATTGTTACACCTTAAGAACAGGAAATACTGATATTTGCCATATGTCAACATCATCATCATAAACCAAGTGTAGGGATAATAAAACACACAAGCAAATGTGATTGAGAACATAAACTCTCAATCATTCATTGACTGACAAGCTACACTATGAATCATTTGCAGTAAATCTTGATTTCAAAGTTTTACTAATGTTGGTAAATGTCCTATACTGACACAATTCACTATTTCTGCCTTATGTTTGCTTGATCTATGAATAACAAACAGGAAGCTTTTTAAAATTTAACAACTGTTAGCTATTTGCTACATGCCTTACTTATATTAACTGATTTAACTTCAAATTTTCCTATTAATAGTATTATTACCTCATTTTGAACGGTTTAGGAAACTGAGGCCCAGAGAAATTAAGGATCATACCCAAGGTCATGAGCAGCATTGAAACCTAGGCAGACTAGTTCTAGAGCTATGGAAATCTAAGAGGATTGAGATTTAGTCTCTGTAATATTTCATAGTTGAAGTATATATGGCAGGGCTTGAAAGAATTTAGCTCAGATTTTAAATCAGGCTCACATTAGGACCTCTATGGAATTTTCAAACATTATTTGCATTTTATAGAAAGAAAAATCTGATTCTTTTTCAAGTTTTCAAAAGCACACAGGAAACCTAGCTGCTAAACAGAACAATTACCCCTTCAAAATCCCTTCATGTGTAGTGTAAGAACTCCACCATTCATTTGTATTGGATTCAACTTGTCAAAAACCTTTTACACATCTGACTTTAGTTACTGACTGCCTAATAGAGAAAATGTCTGAGAGGTGAAAAAATTTTTTTCTACATAATTATAAAAGAGAAATATTTAAATACAGTAGAAATAGTTGTGCTTTTCACCATTACAGATCATCCATGTATACAAAAAACACACCAAACTCAATGCCATTGAGTCAATTCTGACTCATAGCAACCCCCATTGAGTTTTCGAGGTGATAAATATTTACAAAAGTAGATTGTCTCATCTTCCTTCCGCAGAGCAGCTGGTGGGTTTGAACCTCCAACCTTCTGTTAGCAGTCAAATGCCTTTAGCAACTATGCCACCAAAGCTCCTTACCCACATATACAGATGCTTCATAAACCAAACCCACTGCCTTGAGTCAATTCTGACTCATAGCAACCCCATAGGACAGAGTAGAACTGCCCCCACAGGGTTTCCAAGACTGTAGATCTTTTTGGAAGCAGACTGCCTCATCTTTCTCCCACAGAGTGGCTGGTGAGTTTGAACTGCAGAACTTTTGGCTAGCAGCCATAAATTTTTAAATCTTATTAAATGCTCTGTTCTTTGAATATTATAGGGATCTCTGATACATTTAATATCCTGAGTGATTCAGGACCTATAATACATAGTTTTAAATAAACAAAGAAAGTGTAACTCCTGACTTCTGGTTGTTTTAAAACTCACTATTCACTAATTCTTATTTAGACTGACCTTTTTATACCCACCTCACGGTAATCAGAAGTGATTCGCTGATGTTCTATGGAAGTGATTTGATCTGACAGGTGCTTATTCTCTTCCTCTAGACTCTGCAGGTTATGGGTTAATGTATTTATTTCATCCTTTGAAAAACAAAAGGAGAAAAATAACAATTTACGCTAGACTACAAAATAATCATAGGTACTGAAACAAGGCGGGCTTGTGCTTACTCACTGATCTGCACTGAACACGTTCCCTTGTTACCCTACCGAGAGGGACCAGGTCTTCGGGAGCAAGGTAAGCACGGGCATAGCACAGAGTAGCAGGCCGGAAGAGCAGGAGGAAGGGGTGGAACCCAGGAAGCCAAAGAGAA
>NW_006921961.1:215094-221061 GCF_000298275.1 Orycteropus afer afer
AACAACAACAACAACAAAATAATCTTATTCTAAAAGCAACAATTACAACTTTAAAAGGGAAGGTATCTTATGTACTATGTTCCTCTGCCTCTAAATGGGGGATTTGACCAGTCTGATGTGACAGGTAATTAAATTTACCTATACAAGCAAAGGAGCTCTGGTGGCGTAGTCCCCAAGGCATTTGATTGCTAACCAGAAGGTTGGCTATCCAATCCCACCAGCCGCTCCATGGAAGGAAGATGGGACAATCTTTTTCTGTAAAGATTTCCTACCTTGGAAACCCAATGGGGGTCTCTACGAGTCATAACTGACTCAATGGCATTGAGTTTGGTTTGGTTCCATATAAGCAAAAGAGAGTTCGGTTTAATATAACCTTTCTTCCTCATAAAACGTATCAAAAACAACTCAAATAATGTTCTCACAGTCAAGTGCTCAGATGGCTGACCAAATGAAAATACCTCAAGTTAAGTCCTCTTAGAAATGTTGTGTCCTACTTCCGGTAAAATGGAGGAATAGGCAGACAAGTGACACAGACCCTCCACAACAAAGAAAAGAGAAACCAATTGACAGAGATACAAAAGATAATCCTGGAGCTCTGAGGTTACCCCATGAGAAAACTGTCGAAGGTTTGTTGGAAGAGCTTTGAAAGGAACTATACAGAAGTGGATTAGGCACCAACTAGTGGAAAAACTTGAACGAAAACAGTGAGTACAGAGATAGTCAGAGCTGCAGACTGTCAGTTACTCTGACAGGACCAATAGCCTGAATATTTCCAAGTGGTGTTGAGACCTGAGAATTGACCTAAAGATCAGCCCTGGTCACCAAGGGCTGCAGGGATGACTATGCTAGTGGCCTATGACTAGGAAGGGAAATAGCAAGGAGTGAGACAACCTGAGCTGTGGACTTTATGCTGTCCAGAGGGTGCAGCCATTTTGATTGTTTACATGCAGCAGCCATTTTGGATTTTTAAAGGGACCTAGGTGCAGCCATTTTGAATGTTTACAAGGGGTGGCCATTTTGGATAGTTAAAGTCACTGAGGGTGCACCCATTTTGGATTTTAAAGTGAAAGTATTCTCATTTGGATTCCAGGGACCTAAGAATAGACTCTGTTTGCCAAGGATGCCAGGGACATATGGGAGGCTGACAAAAGAAAAGGAGACAAGTGAATGTATAAGTGCTGCCAACTAGTGAACAGAGGAACACAGCACAGTATCCTGTTTATGTAGCTAGCATACAAACAAAACAAAGGAAACAAAAATTGTGAGCAAGTCACTCCAACATACAATCACCAATTAAATATAAACACAAAAATGTCACAATGCCTCAGAGACAACAGAACATAACAATCCACACAAAGAAGCAAGAAAAGGCAGGAGAAACAGAAGACCAGGATACAGACCCAAAACACATCCCTGAGGAAAGATGCAGCATTGGAACAAACGCCCTGATAAGGAATTCAAAAGAATTATATTTAGGTATCTTCAACGAATTGAGAGTCAGAGTAAGGGAAACACTAACAAAATTGAGGGAAACACAGAGAAAACCCTAGAACAATTTCAAAAGACAATACAGAAATGAAATGACAAAATAAATGAAAAATTAGAAAGATACAAAATCAACATACAGAAATCCAGAAGATTAATACTAAATTTTCAGAAATAGATAAGACACTGAATGGGCAAAGGAGTAGAATGGAATCAATGGAAGACAGAATTAGTGAGATTGAACGCAAACACCGGAACACTTCTTTGGAAAGGGATCAATCAGAAAAAAGATCAAAACAAAATGAAGAAAGCCTACGGTTCATGTGGGATACCATCAAAAGGAATATCCTACATGTATTCGGAATTCCAGAACAGGAAAAGACAAATAAAACCACAGAGAAAATTGTTAAAGATTTGTTGGAAGAGAATTTTCCTGGTGTGATGAAAGATGAGAATATATCCATTCAGGAAGTCCAACAAACCCCAAATAGAATAGACCCCAAAAGAAAATCACCAAGATGTATCATCATCAAACTCACCAAAACCAAAGACAAAGAAAGAATCATGAGAGCAGCACAGGAAAAACGAAAAGTTACCTACAAGGGACAACCAGTAAGACAAAGCTCGGATTTCTCAGCAGAAACCATGCAGGCGAGAAGACAATGGGATGGTATATATAAAACCCTGAAAGAGAAAACTTTCCAACCACGAATTATGTATCCAGCGAAAATGTCCCTCAAATATGATGGTGAATTTAGGACATTTCCAGATAGGCAAATATTAAGAGAATTTGTTAAAACCAGACCAACCTTACAAGAGATGCTAAAGGGAGCCCTTTGGACAGAGAAACAACAATAGGTAACAACTGACCATTAACATACATGATGACATAACCCAGAAACCAATACAGCTACGGAAGTATCCAAAATAAATAAGCCTGTAAGATTACATACAGGGAACCAGAGACATCAACTGACAAATGAGGACAACTACAAACCAAAATGAGGGAAAAGACTGTGATGTTACAGAACTTCTAGATGGTAGGGAAGTCAAGACAACTATAAGATAGAATAGACTGTTCTAAACTTGGGAAGAAAACTATAAATCACAGGGTAACCTCAAGGAAAAATGATAAACTTTCACATCAAAATAAAAAAGAGGACCAGCACAAATATTTAGCAAATACTAAAACAATAGCAATGAAGGAAGTGATAACACAATTCATAAAGAAAAGGAGCTCAGCATAAAAATTAGATGAAACAAAGAAACTGACACCACGAAAAAGCAAAAATGACAGCAACAAATGCATATTGGCCAATAATTACATACCTGGCAAGGGATTTATCTCTAAGATTTATAGAAAACCCTAACACTTCAACAGCAAAGGAATTAACAATCCAATTGAAAAATGGGCCGAAGACATGAATAGACACTTCACCAAGGAGGATATTCAGGTGGCCAGCTAATACATGAAGAGATGTATTATGCTCATGTAGATGCTCATGATCCTTGGCCGTCAGAGAGATGCAAAGGAAAACAGCAATGAGAAACTGTGTCCCCCAGCACTGATGGCAAGGTTCAAAGAGACAGAAAACAATGAATGCTGGCAGGAATGTGGAGAGATTGGGATTCTCATACACTGCTGGTGGGACTGTGAAGGGATACAACCACTGTGGAAAGCAGTATAGCGATTCTTTAGAAAGCAGGAATTGGAGATACCATTTGGCCTAGCAATCCCATTAGAAGGTATATATCCTACAGAGGTGAGAGCCAGGACAGGAACAGATATATGCACACCCATGTTCATCACAGCACTATATACAATAGCAAAAAGATGGGAACAACCTATGTGCCCATCAGCAGAAAAGTGGATGACCAAACTATGGTACATACACACAGTGGAATGCTATGCAGCACTAAAGAATAATGTAGAGTCTGCAAAACACCGCATAGTATGGATGTACTTGGAGGACATTATGCTGATAGAAATAAGTCAATCACAGAAGGACAAATGTAGTATTAGTTTATTGCTGTGGAGGGTCAAGGAAAGGTTTCTATATGGAGGGAAATTTTCTTTGCTGGTTGCCAGGGGTGGGAGGGGAGAGAAGGGAACACAGCAAAAAAAAAAAAGCATTGACCCATGTTTTGTGTATTTCAGTGTACATAAATTACATTTCAATAAATCCACTTTAAAAAAAGTAATGTGTCTTGCTTTATTATGCTCTCATTCTCAAAGTATATCTTTTGGGGGTATAGAATTCTAAGTTGAGTTACTTTCTTTCAATAATTTAGATGTCATTACACTTTTTATGACTTCCATTATTGTTGTTGGGGAGCTCCGGTGGCGTAGTGCCTAAAGCATTTGACTGCTAACCAGAAGGCTGGTGGTTCAAACCCACCAGCCACTCCTCAGAAGGAAGACTGGGCAATCTACTTCTGTAGAGATACCACCTCAGAAACCCAAGGAAGGATTGCTGAGTCGAAAACAGACTTGATAGCAGTGAGTTTGGTTTTTGGATTGTTGTTGAGAAGTCTCGTTAGTAAAAAACACTACTACTTTGAAGGAAATACGTCTTTCATCTTTGGCGGCTTTCGGGAGTTTTGCTGTGTCTTTGGTTTTCTGCAGCTTTTTCTGGGATGTCTCCATATGTAGGTTTCTTTTTAACAATCCTGCTTCAAATTCATTGGGTTATGTGCTTTATTCTGGATTGTTTCACAATGCCTATTTTCTAATTAACTCATTGTCTATCAGCTATAGCAGACAGGCTGGGATTGGGTTCTTAATTTTAATTATATATTTCAGTTCTAGTATTTTCTTTTTGATTTAGTTTCAAACTGGATATGCCACTGTTTTATATTTTTTAGCTTCCTGACAAAATATTTGCTTTTATTTCTCTGGACACAGTAAACTTCTCCTTCTTCTTCTTCTTTTTTTTAAAGTCTGTGTCTGATAATTCCAGTAGACATTGTGGATTGCTGTTGGAGTGTAAAATGGAAGAACCACTATAGAAAACAATTTGCCAGTTCCTCAGTAAGTTAAGCATGGAATTATCATATGAATCAGTAATTCTATTCCTAGGTATATACCCAAAAAATGAAAAACAGGTATTGAAACAACTTTTTAAAAAACATAGCTTTATAAAGAATATACATTTAAATATATAAAAAACTTAATATACAAATATTTGTAACAGCAATATTCACAATGTTAAAAGGTAGAAAAAACCCAAATAATGATAGATGAATAAACAAAATGTAGTATATCCATACAATGGAATACTATCCAACTATAAAAAACAATGAAGTAACAATATCTGCTATGACATGGATGAACCTTGAAAACATGGGGAATGAAAGAAGTCAGACACAAATGGCCATATATTATATGATCCTATATATATGAAATACCCAGAAATCAGGCAGAAACCAGATTAGTGGTTGTAAGGAACTGGGGATGAGGGGAATGGAGAGTTGAATGAATATGAGGTTTTGGAATTTTGGTACACCTTTTGGGGTGATGGAACTAGATAGTGGTGATGTATTGTACAGTACTGTGAATGTACTTGTTGTTGTTAGGTGCTATTGAGTCAGCTCCAACTCATAGTCATCCTGTGTAGAACAGAACTAAATACTGCCTGGTCCTGCTCCAGCCTCACAGTCCTTGCTACACGTGAGCCCATTGTTGCAGACATCATGTAAGTCCATTTTGTTAAGGGCCTTCTCCTTTTTTGTTGACCCTCCACTTTACCAAGCATGATATCCTTCTCCAGGGAACAATACCTTCTAACAACATGACCAAAGTAAGTGAGATGAATTTTGGCCATTCTCGCTTCCAGGGACCATTATGGCAGCACTTCTTCCAGGACAGATTTGTTCATTCTTCTGGCAGTCCATGGTACTTTCAGTATTCTTCACCAACACCACAACTCAAAAGCATCAACTCTTCCTCAAAAAAAAAAAAAAAAAAAAAAACTCACTGCCATGGAGTCAGTTCTGACTCATAGCGACCCCTCCTTGGGTTTCCAAGGCAGTATCACTATGGAAGGAGATTGCCCAACATTCCTTCTGAGGAATGGCTGGGGGGTTTGAACAGCCAGCCTTCTGGACAGCAGTCACATGCCTTAGGCACTATGCCATCAGAGCTTCCCAACTCTTCCTCGGTCTTCCTTACTCATTGTCCAGCTTTCACATCCATATGAGGCAACTGAAAATACCAGGGCTTAGGTTAGATGCACCTTAGTTTTCAAAGAGACATCTTTGCCCTTCAACACTGTAAAGCAGTCTTTTCCAGCAGATTTGCCCAGTGCAAGTCATCATCTGATTTCTTGACTGCTGTTTACATAGGTGTTGATTGTGGACCCAAGCAATATGAAATCTTTGACAACTTCAATATTTTCTCTATTTATCATGATGCTGCTTATTGGTCCCATTGTAAGGGTTTTTGTTTTCTTTATGTTGTGGTATAATCCTTACTGCAGACTG
>NW_006921961.1:221949-223857 GCF_000298275.1 Orycteropus afer afer
TTTTTTTTTTTTTTCCCTGCCTCAGAAAGATCTTTTTTTGTGCGTGTACGTGATTTGGGTGAAAGTTTACAGAGTAAATTCACTTTCCAAACAGCATTTCACATATACTTTGTCTCAGGACATAGACTACAATTTACCACAATGCAACAGCTCCCCTCCAACTTCCTCCCAATAGTTACCTCTTCCCTGTGTACCTCCCTCCGTGCACTCCTGCCCCCTGAGCTGTCTCCCTGTGCATAAACAGCCTTTCTTTCTCCCATGAATGTTCTCTCCAAGGAGTGTATCTACCTCAGGTAAATGTTCAACTCATATGCCTGTCTTTTGTTTGGCTGGAAGCCACCGATGTGAGTTCAATTCCAGACCTGAAGGACAGACAGCTAGGGGCCATAGACTCAGTGGTTCCACTAGGCTCTATCAGACCAGCAAACCTGGTCCCCCATTTTTTTTTCCAAATGATTTTGAGTTTTGTTCCACATTGTTCGCCCTCTCTATTCAGGATCTTCTACATAGCTCCCCCTCTGAGTGGTTGACAGTGGTAGCCAGGCACCATCCAGTTCTTCTGGTCTCATAGTCATATAGGCTGCAGATCGCATGGTGTACCAGTCGCTAGGACTAATTGTTTCCAGGAATCTTTGGTTTTCTTCATTCTTCTTTGCTTTGGATGAGGAGAGACCCATCATTAAATCTAGATGGCTGCTTGAAAGCTTTTAAGATCCAGTCGCTACTTGCCAAAGTAGGAGGTGGAACAATGTTTTGTGTAGTACGTTATGCCAATTGAGCTTGATGTCCCCTGCGACTACTGTCCTGAGTGCACAGGTTCAACTACTCGGTCCCTCTGGGTAACTGGCTGTGACAAAGAAGTGACTACAGCCTTGTCCCTTGTCAGCTCTACTATATACCTCGGAATTCTTACAGAACATACAAATACACTTGTAGAACTATTGTCTGCCAACTCTATATATGGTCTTGGGTACACTCCCTGCTGCACAGACATACCTAATAGTTCAGCCTGTCCACTCATCTATCCACCAGTATACCCATGTTTGCCTTCACTAACAACGCAGTACTGTATGTGCAAAAGGGTTCATCTTTGTTCTCAGCACCTCCCATGTACCTATCTTTGTCTTCCTCTTCCTCAATGCCACCATGTTGATCACTCACATTTGGTACATTGCGCTTCTATTCACCCAAATCAATGCTTATCTTTACCTATCTAACAGTGTTCTCTCTCTTCCCCTCCCACCCCTGGTAACCAACAAAGAAAATTTCCTTCAATAGATAAACCTTTCCTTGACTTTTCCAGTAACAGACTAATACAATATTTGTCCTTCTGTGATTGACTTATTTGATTCAGCATAATGTCCTCCAAGTTCATCAACGTTATGCGGTGTTTTGCAGATTCTACATTATTCTTCAGGGTTGCATAGTATTCCGTTGTATCTAGGTACCATAGTTTGGTTATCCATTCCTCAGTTGAAGGACACCTAGGTTGTTTCCATCTTTTGGCTATTGTAAATAGTGCTGCAATAAACATGGGTGTCCGTATGTCTGTTCTTGTCATGGCTCTTACTTCTTTAAGATATATACCTGTAATGGAACGGCTGGGTCAAATGGTATTTCTATTTCCAACTTTTTAAGTAATCACCATACTGCTTTTCACAATGGTTGTACCATTTTACAGTCCCAATGGCAGTGCATGAGAGTCGCAATCTCTCCACTCCTCACCAGCATTTGTTATTTCCTGTCTTGTTGAACTTTGCTGCTGTTGCTGGGGCAAGATGGTATCTCATTGTTTTGATTTGCATCTCTCTAATGGCTAATGAAAGTAAGCATTTCTTCATATGTTTGTTGGCAGCCTGAATATCCTCCTTGGTGAAGTGTCTATCCATGTCTTCTGCCCGTTTTTTT
>NW_006921961.1:226282-226860 GCF_000298275.1 Orycteropus afer afer
TAGCTAATGATCATGAGCATTTCTTCATATGTTTGTTGGCTGCTTGAATATCCTCCTTGGTGAAGTATCTATTCATGTCTTCTGCCCATTTTTAATTGGATTGTTTATCTTTTTGTTATTGAGGTATTGGAGTTTTCTATAAATTCTAGAGATAAGACCCTTGTTAGATATGTCATTACCAAATATTTTTTTCCAATCTGTAGGTTCTCTTTGGACTCTTTTAGAGAAGTCTTTGGAAGCACATAAAAATTTAATTTTTAGAAGGACTCATTCATCTAGTTGATCTTCTGTTTGTGCATTTTGGGTTATGCTTGATAGTCTATTTATCCCATATATTAGGGCTCCTAAATCTGCTCCTAGTTTTTCCCTGAGGAACAATATAGTTTTAGGTTTCACATTTAAGTCTTTGATCCACCTGGAGTTTGTTTGTTTTTGTTTATGGTGTGAGTTACAGATCTTGTTTCATTTTTTTGCAAATGGATATCCAGTTTTGCCAGCACCATTTATTAAACAAACATTCTCTTCCCCATTTAATGGATTCTGGCCCTTTGTCAAAGATCAGCCAACCATAGGTCAAT
>NW_006921961.1:227055-230175 GCF_000298275.1 Orycteropus afer afer
TCCTTGTCCCGTATGGTGGTTTTTGTCTTAAAGTCAAATTGATCAGAACTTAATATTGCCACTCCTGCTCTTTTACAGATGCCATTTGCTTGATAGATCTTTTTCCAACCTTTGATTTTTAGTCTGTTTTTGTCTGTCTCTAAGGTATATCTCTCGTAGACAGTATATTGATGGGTTATATTTTCTTATCCAATCTGCAACCCTCCGTCTCTTGAGTGATGCATTTAACTCATTAACATTCAGTGTAATTACTGACAAGTATGAATTGGTTCCTGTAATTTTGTTATGTGTTTTTTCATGGTTTCCCTGGTTTCTTTGTTCCATATTATTTTCTCTGCTGAGCTCATTATGTTTATGGAACGTGTTATCATTTCCTTTGTTGCTGTTGTTTTAGTATTTGTTGAATATTTGTGTCTGTCCTCTTTTTTATTGTGATGTGAAGGTTTATCATTTTTCTTTGAGGTTACCCTGTGATTTATAATTTTCTCCCCAAGTTTACAATAGTCATTCTATTTTGCAAATCTCTTGACTTCCTCACCATTTATAAGTTCTATGACTACACAGTATTTCCCCTCTTTTTGGTTTGTAGTTGTCCTCACTTGCCAATTGATGTCTCTGTTTCCCTGTTTACAATCTTGTAAGCTTATTCTACTTTGGATATGTCTATTGCTGTGGTTTCTGGGTTATGTCATCTTGTGTATTAATGACGGGTTGTTGTTTGCTATTTTTGGTTCTCTGTTCAAAGGATACTCTTTATTATCTCCTGTAAGGTTGGTCCGGTTTTAACAAATTCCCTTAGTTTCTGCTTATCTGGAAATCCTGGAGCCTTGTTCTTTGCCAACTCCTTCAGTGCAGCTTCAACTTCTTCTTTCAGTAACATTGGTTCTTGATCATATGTCACCTCCTGAAATGGATGAACATTGATCGATTCTTTTTGGTACAGTGACTGTGTATTCCTTCCATCTTCTTTATAGAATGATGTTTCCTGCATCATTCAATATTTTGCCCATAGAATCTTTCAGGATTGCAACTTGAGGCTTCAGTTTTTTCTCCAGTTCTTTCAGCTAGAGAAATGTGGAGCATGATCTTCCTTTTTGGTTTTCTAACTCCTGGTCTTTGCACATTTCATTATAATAATTGACTTTGTCTTCTTGAGCTGCTCTTTGAAATCTTCTGTTCAGCTCTTTTATCTTGTCATTCTTTCCATTTGCTTTATTTACTTTCCATTTAAGAGCAAGTTTCAGAGTCTCTTCTGACATCCATTTTGTTCTTTTCTTCCTTTCCTGTCTTTTTAATCACCTTTTCCTTTCTTCACGGATGATGTTCTTGATGTCATCCCAAAATTCTTCTGGTTTTTGGTCATTGGTGTTCAGTGCATCAAATGTATTCTTTAGATGGTCTCTAAATTCAGGAGGGATATAATCAAGGTTATATTTTGGCCCTCAAGGACTTCTTTTAATTGTCTTCAGCTTCAACTTGAACATGCATATGAGCAGTTAATGGTCTTTTCCACAATCCGCTCCTGGTCTTGTTTTGGCTAAAGATATTGAGCTTTTCCATCGCCTCTTGCCACAGATGTAGTCAATTTGATTCCTGTATATTCCATCTGGTGAAGTCCATGTGTATAGCCGTCATTGATGTTGTTGATAAAAGGTATTTGCAATGAATAAGTCATTGGTCTTGCAAAATTCTATCACGCAATCTCCAGCAAGATTTCTATCACCAAGGTCATACTTTCCAAATACCGGTGATTCTGCTTCTGCTTCTGCGTCTGATTGACTTTCAACTCTTTTAGAGTCTGATTTATGTATTTTGGGGCTCTTTCATTGGGTCCATCGATATTTATTATGATTATATCTTCCTGTTCAATTGATCCTTTAATCACTATATAATGTCCTTCCTTGTCCTGTATGGTGGTTTTTGCCTTAAAGTCAATTTGATCAGAACTTAATATTGCCACTCCTGATCTTTTACAGTTGCCATTTGCTTGATAGATCTTTTCGCAACCTTTGATTTGTAGTCTATTTTTGTCTTTGTCTCTAAGTGCTTAACTGGAAAATTAAGTTTCCAATTTTTGCATTCTAATCACCAGTAATAAGCAACACATCTTGATTGCATGTTTGGTCAATTTCAGACTGCAGAAGTTGGTAAAAATCTTAGTTTCCTCATCTTTGGCTTTGGTGGTTGGTTTGTAAATTTGAATAGTGGTAGTACTAACTGGTCTTCCTTGGAGGCATATATGGATATTATCCTATCACTGACAAGTACTTCAGGACTGATCTTGAAACATTCTTTGTTACAACGAATGTCACACCATTACTTTTCAATTTGTCATTCCTGGTATAGTAGCTTATATGGTTGTCTGATTCAACATGGCCAAAACCAGTCCATTTTAGCTCACTAATGACTAGGATATTGATCTTTATACGTTCCATTTCATTTTTTGACAACTTCCAATTTTCCTATATTCATACTTCATACATTTCATGCTCTGATTATTAATGGATGTTTGCAGCTGTTTCTTCCCATTATAAGTCATGCCATATCAGCAAACGGAGGTCCTGAAAGCTTTACTCCGTCCACATCTTTGAGGTCGACTCGACTCTGAAGGGGCTCATCCTGAGGGTCTCATCTTTTGGCACTATATCAAACATTGTTTCTGGACTAATCATAAAGTTTTCCAGTAATGTATCGGACAGTGTTTCACTGCTATTCATAAGGTTTTCACTGGCCAGTTCTTTGAGAAGTGGATGGCCCTTTCTTCTTCCGAGTCTTCATCTGGAAGCACCACTGAAACCTGTCCACATGAGTGACCCTACTGATATTTGAAATACTGGTGGTATAGTCTCCAGCCTCACAGCAACATGCAAGCCACCACAATACAACAAACTGACATATGAGTGGTGAATGTACTTTCTACACTTTAAAATGGTTAAAATGATCATTTTTAAGTTACATATATTTTACAGTTTTTTTAAAAAACATAGCTTCTTGAAGAATGCACATTAAAAAATAACAGTCTTTAACCACTGAGACTATGGCCCCTAGTTGCCCTTCAGGTCTGGAATTGAACCCACAACTGTGGTTTCCAGCCAAACAAAGTACAGGCATGTGAGTTAA
>NW_006921961.1:230345-235484 GCF_000298275.1 Orycteropus afer afer
TGAACTGCTGTATGAAAAGTGAATTTACTCTGTAAATCTTCACCCAAATCCTAATAATAATAAAAAAAACAAAACAGTCTTTGTAGAAAAATATGCATTAATATTTGACTTAATAACTAGAAAGCATCTTTCAGTCTCATGAACTTAGTACAACCGAGATAAAGGCAAATAAACTTGGTAAAGGAAAATAATAATTCTATATTCTTATCCCAGATATATTCACAGCCTGAGCCATGTAACATTCACTAACTTTTTTCATCAGAAAGTACTAATGAATCTATAGTAGCTACCAATTTTCCAAATTTTGAAAAGCATATTTGAGGCCAAATGATACCAGCAAAATCCTTGCCACAGGTAGCTTCATTTAAGGCATTCTGTTATTTTCATAGCCCTTGAACTAGATCTTTACAAACAGGAGACTGAACCAGAGCAGGCTAACCCAGGTTGGTGGGAATGATATTTGAGCTTGAGCTCAGAATTTAGCTTTATTTTCTCCTCAGTCCTTAAATGGGAAGTTCACATATAAATGGTAATAGGAATGCTATTTAGCATAACCAAAAGCCAAGAAACAGTCCATGCTTGGTGACTATATTGGATATCTGCTGTTGGGTTTATGGTTTCCTTGATGCTCCAGATATAACTCTAGTCTAGCGAAGTGCCTAAGGCACCTGTCTGCTAACCTTCCTTCCTTGGAAGGTTGGACAATCTACTTCCATAGTGATTATCAGAAACCCAAGGAGGGGTCACTATGAGTTGGGTCCACCTGGAGGGCACATAAAAACAACAACAACAGATGACAGTAATAGGCACTTTTCACTTTCTTCAAATATTAAAACGCAACCATTAATGTTTTAAAGATTGTTTTTTGTTTTATTTCATACAGATTTTATTGTTTCTGTGGCCTTTCTATCTTTTCAGAACTCAGAAGTGGGTACTTTGCAGATACTATGGCAGATGCTAATAGGTACTTAGGAATGCTAACTTTTTTTAAAAGCATAGTCAGCAGTCAAGATTTTGCCTCTCACAGGCCCATTAGCTGACTCAGGGGATTTCCTGGCTAAAATATGAGGAATACTGAGGCCAGAGGCAGTGATGACTCACTGGCAAACACCAGATGCTCAACAAGGAAACATTCCCCAGATACAACCTTATGCTACGGTGACTGGAATGCTTCGTAGCTTCATTTCTCTACACTTTGGCATTCAACAAAACATCTCATTAATATAGTAGATACAATACATAGCAACACAGAAGAAAGTGAAATATCAACAAATAAAAAGTGGAATACCTTGCTTTTAGCTAATTCCATTTCCAAATTGGACTTTTCTTGTGCTATTTCTTTCTCTGTTTTCTTAACCTGCCCAAGGATGGGGGCGGAAAAAAAGATATGGGTCAATTTTAACACAGTTGACTGGCTCTACTAGAGCAGACATACCCTGCATGTCAATTAATACCTACACTGCTGAGATAGCACATCCTCTCAGAAAAAGGGCCAATCAATCAAGGAGTCTCTGAGGCAGAGCAGACTTCACAAATAGCCCTGAAATTAGAAAGACACGTCTGCATGTCAGACTCTACTGGTTCCTTCCTAAGTAGGAAGACAGGGCTTCTTCCCCTTCACCCCCATTGTCCCACTCCTTCAGGGGAAATCAATTTTTGAAATCTGACCCTTTAAGTCACATGAGGATGTGTGAATAATAAGTTAATATTCACCAATGCTGTACATAAGGGCATACTGTACTATTTGGCACAGACTACTTCACATGCTAAAAGATACGGACAGCCACATCAAAATTTCTTTAATGAGCAGCTCAGAACTGCATCTGTGTTTTATTTCGTCTATTGTCTTTTGTCCTTAGTGTATAGTTTTAAAACAAGATCACTACCACAACCAAGAGATAACATAAATCTGCTTCTACCTACCTCTCTCCAAAGTCTTTCTCTTTCCTCTAGCAGAGACGTCTTCTCTTGAGTTGATGCTTCCAATTCACCTCGCAATCTTGCAATAGTTGATTCCAGCAACTCTTTATGCACAGTTGCCCTCTTCTCAGCAGCTTTGGCTTTCTGGATACACTGATTGTGCTCATGGATTAAACAGTTCCTCCAGGAAGAGAACAAGGAGATATGAAAGCTAGTGAGTGTTCTACTTTGACAGAAAGACTGTAAATGTTCTCACATCTTGCCTGAAGCAGTTGTTCTAATAAAACAAGTTCCTTGAGGGCAGAGTATTAATCTGGCCCAGTAAATGCAGAATTAAACTTTTTCATTAGGGATAAGAAAAACAAATGAAGAACAAAAGATGCCAAAGAAGTTGCCCATAATTCACTTACAGATGTGCCTGGAGTTGCGTTCTCTCATTCTGCACAGCCTGGAGTTCACTTGTGATACTGGCATGGGCAGCATCCAGCAATAAATTTTGTTCTTGAAAGGTCTGTGTCATCATTTTCTGTCCTTCCTGAGTGTCAAGAATAGTATAAAAGCTGAGATGCCAGAAAGTCACTTGATTGGGTGTCATTACAAATAATAAAAGACAAGTTGGTAAAATTCTGGTCTCATATAAACAGAACCTCTTTTTAAAATAATTTATTTTAATGCCCTGTTTTCTCTTTGTTCCTGAGTTGACTAGAATTCTATCATTTCGTAGCTATCATTTCGTAGCAAATACAGTACATATTAAGAATTGCTTTTGTAAACCTATTTTAAAACATTTCTATTTTAACATTATGTGATTGCAAAGCAAACCTTCACACTTGGTCAGATGAGATTTCACTTGTATTATACTCCAAAGTTTTAAAATGTCTGTGACAGTGTTACATATGTCACATTAGTCAGTCCACTAAATAAGTTCGATGAAAGTAGGGATTTTGCCTTTTTCTCCACAGCAACCCCATCTAGATCTAGCATCATAGCCACAGGGTAAATACTAAATGTTTGTTGAATAAGGGAAGAATATTTAGAAGTTCTTGGTACACACAAAACATGCTTAACACTACAGAAAATAAAAGAAAGATAATTAAGACAACATCTTTGTTTCTAGGAAGCTCACAATGTTATACAAGAAATGAGCCATTCATGTAAATTACAATAAAATAAAAAATAGGGGAAAAGCATAACAAAGTTATTTCAAAATAATGAGAACCATTACTATTAGAATATGTTTAGTGAATAGAATAGAAATAGAAGTTGAAAGGGAAAACTCATTCTTCTAGTTGGGCCGATCAAACTTTCTTCTTAAAGAGTAAATAGAATTCTAAATAGTTGAAGAGTATTCTCAGCAGAGGAAATGGCCTAAGCAAAATGGGAAGTACGCCATGTTTGGGGAAACAGTGCTTAGGCATAGTCTTAAGTGTTTCCCATGATAATGTAAATAGTGAGGCAGGTAAATTACTTTTCTTAAAGGAATGCTGTTTGAAAAGAATCCATCAAGAAAGCACTAAGTGTAAGGTCAAATCATTCTTCTAATGAGAACTGAAAAATCACTAAACAAAATAATTCAGTAAACTTTTTGGAAATACTTGTTAAAGTATTTTATTAATCCAGTTGTCAGTACACATTTCCTGATCTCAAAGCCAGGAGGCTTCCTACTGCTTATGTCAGAGGTTCACAAGTTTTAAATGAATACCTTCAGAATGGCCTGATGGTCAGCCATGATTCTGGCATTCTCCATACTAACAGTCTGAAGCATGCTGCTCAGCTCTGAACACTTGCTAGTCAGCTGGTCATTCAAAACCTAAGATAATGTATACAGCAAAACATACATCTCTCCAATGAGTAATAATTACTATCACTTATATATCACTATTTTTTATGATTGTATAATCTTTCACTATATATGTGGACCTAATTTATGCCTAGGCTGCCAGTTCAAACCTACTTGACTGCTAACCAGAAGGCTGACGGTTCAAACCCACCAGCCACTCCTCAGAAGGAAGACTGGGCAATCAAGTTCCATAGTGATATTGCCTTGGAAACCCAAGGAGGAGTCACTGTTGGGTCGGATCTGACTTGATGGCAGTGAGTTTTGGGAACTGACATTTCATTAGTTTATAAAATATTTTCAAATATCTGCAGTCAACACCTTAAATAATTCTAAGTTGAAAGGAGACATTTGTTGATTTGGTGGAACAACTGAGGCATTCAGTATTTTACTGAACTATTTCTGAGAATTTTGAACACTGGTCAATTAAGAACAAGACATCTGCAGAAAGAGAATTTACAATGTAGGTGCCTAGCCAATATTTGCAAAATTCATTCCCATGATTTGATGATGAGCATTGAGAAGTTTTAGCTGATAACACAAAATAGCTAAGTTCATTCACTACCAATTACAGTTTTCACAAAAGCAAATTATAGATGACTGCACAATTTCACAAGATTAATCATGTGTCAAAATAAAATAAAAATCTTTTGTGCTACAGAGATGTCTCACCTACAATTAAAAATTCTATTGTCCTTTTGATATTTTGAAATTTTTATGCCTATGAAAAATATTTTTGTTTATCAGTTATTTTTTGCAAAGTAAATTTGACAAGGATCTTATGTTGCAGTGTACAAGGTCCTTCAAGTATGGGGGCAAATAAACTTGAAAAAACAGTAAGAAAATGGTAACAAGAGAAAAATGAAAAAACTACCAAACAAGCACCATAAGGGGTAGTTAGAGACACATTTAGGAACTTTTTTTTTTAATATATTTAATACTTTTAATACAATAAAAAATAATAATCTGAGCCATATTGAATGCTATGCATAATCATTACAACATTATTAAAAACATTAAGTGTAGATAATATGAGAGGTTGATGGAGTCCAAAACCAAACTTGTGCACAATTATGCTCAGATTGATGAAATTTCTGTCCCTGAGGCCTCTCTTTTCCACCCCACCACTGTGGGGCCAAGAATGAACATTTGTGAGGTAGGGCTGCTCCTGAGTTTGTCACTGGACCAGGGTGCTTACAAGGTAGGGATCAGGAGACAGTAGTAAAGTAGAAGATCTTGGGATTTAGTCTGGCCTCACTTTGAGTCCTGGCTCTTTTGTTGTTGTTACCTGAGTAATCTTAGGCAAGTGTGTTTGTCTTTTTTTAAATTGTGATTTGGGTGAAGGTTTACAGAGCAAATTCACTTTCCATACAGCAGTTCAC
>NW_006921961.1:239109-242360 GCF_000298275.1 Orycteropus afer afer
GACCAGGACTTTTTTTAGTTGGTAATTTTTTGATGACCTGTTCAATTTCTTCTTTTGTGATGGGCCTGTTCAACTTTTCCACATCAATCTGTGTTAGTTTAGGAACAGTTTAAACTTGTACCCAGATGTACAAGCTATTCATCAAGCAATAGCTAGGGGCAAGGCAGAGGAGAACTCGGGCTCCTTGAAAAGAAAGAGTTAATTTTCTTTGTGGCCCGATTACCTGGGCTCAAATTCTGACACTACCACTTAGCTATGTTAGCGAACCTCTCTGTGTATCAGTCTCCTTATCTTTAAAATTGAAATAATAATAGTTTTTATTTCATATTGTTATTGTGAAGATTACAATGTGTAGTAATATGAGGTAGTTAGAATTGTGCTTGGAAAATAGACAGGATACAGTAAATGTTAACTACTATTAATGTAGTAAAAGTGGTAGTACTTACTGTTATTGTTATTTTAGAAAAGAATACATTTATTTTATATTTTCTTTATCACAGAAATACTATAATCCCAGTATTGAAGTAATCAAATTGCACTAACAGAAATGTACTTTTAAACGATAAACACTACTTTGCTGTGACCTAAATCTCTAGTTTGCCTATGTATTTGGTGTCTCTTCTCCAAATACATACACACATATATAAAACATCAGCAAATCTAGAAACTGACTTCCCACAGAAGATAATCACATACAACTCCAAAATCCAGCAAGCATTTATTAGGTTCCTACAATGCTATTTGCTGTAGAAGATAATAAGGTAGTATAAGCAATAGCCCTTGCCCTTGAACTGCTTAGAAGTTAGACATAGCAAAAAAGGTATGTATTTAATGAGTAAATTAGAAAGCAAACAAAAGCAAAATGTAAGGTAATGCATGTTTTAGCAGTGTATCTTACATATTGTTATGCCTTAGGAATTTGGAGAATGAGATGAGGAATGTATTTAATTTGATATGCTTCATAAATGAAGTAGATTTTATGGGAATAAGAAATTTGGATACTGGAGATGATATAAAATCATATAATCAGGATTGATCTTGAATTCTGGACTTTTATAGACAAAATTAAGTAACATTTGGAGACTTGAGAAATGACGATTTACCTGTGCTTTTTCTGATGATTCACGAAGAGATATTATTTCAGATCTCAAGTATGCATTTTCTTCATGATCTTTGTTGAAATACATCTGTACCCTCTATTAAAAAAAAAAAAGAAAGAAAGAAAGCATTTCTCTCTGTTGAGAGGCTGAGATATTCTATGCATCTCTGTCAAAATAACCTGTTCTACTTTTTGGCCAGTACCACTTCAGGTTCTAGTGATATACATAGACAGTGTGTTGTAAGGAATTGTTTAAAATCTTGATACCGTCAACTCCTAAATGTCTCTTAATTTCTAAATTATTTATCAATTGTTTATTAAATTTATCTAGCTCGTACTGGTATTCTAAGTAGAAAGATTTATCTAATATCCTGAGTTAAATAGTAGTATCAAGAAAGTTTTACTCTCTAAGATGAAATATTTATTTTATATTATATATATACGTTTTCCTATTAGTAGTAAGATCTTGTTACTTCAAAGAAACACATTCAAGGATCTTTAAAAGTTATAATTGGTGAAGATACTCTTATTGAGAAATACCTGGGGATGGAGAAGAAAATACCCTTGTTCGTTGAAAAGAAACAGCTAGTTCTCTCTGAGATGGGAGAAAAGTGGTAGGGATGTAGGCTGTGGGTTGTGCTTTCCCTAACAAGTACTTAGTGGTATAGGAAGGACAAGGTGTAAGCCCTATAGAGGGAACCATTTTTCTATTTTCCCAGGAGAAACATCTCACAAAAAGGTAAACATCACAAAATAAAGGTTGAGACAGCATCCAGAAAATTATTCCAAAGAGGATCTACTTACCTAGAGACTATTTTAGAAATGCAGTAACATAGAAAAATAGTTATGTTTCTTACATTTCATAAAAAAGTTTGTTTCGTTTCTAATATTAGTTTGAGATAGGCATAATACACAAATAAAGCTCATTTTTGCCAGTCCATCTTTTCAAGCTATAATAACTTACATGAGATGATTTCTTATTTCCTAATATCTAGTTGATGACAGTCTTGATTACATAATTCATTTTCACTGAAACTTTTTTAAAAAATAAAATCTTAGGATAATGAGAACTATAAGCCAATACAGAAAAAGAAAATCTTACTTAGTGAAGGGAAAGAAAAAAACCTCTGAACTCTATAACCTCAAAACTTACCTTATTTTCTTCAACCAACCTGGAAATGAGGTCCTCTCTAGAAACTAAAAAAAAAAGTAAAATAAAATAAATCCACATAAGTAGAAAATAACTCACTACACTGAAATCACATATCATTTTTTCCTAAGAAGTTTTATTTTTTTAGTCTACATTTTGCAGACATAGGAAGAGTTCAAATATTTCTATCATATTTTAATAGGCTGGAGACTGTCATGGAATTATTAAGGAACTAGTCCATAGTCATGTGCAACAGCAAACAGAGTAACATTTTACCCTACACCTATAGGACAGGGAACTCTGAGGGGATTTCAAGCTGAGGAGGACCACAAAAGTTTTTGTTAGAGAGATCTTTCTAACAGTGGTTCAATGAAGCAAGGAAAGAAGTTGGTAGCATTTGCAGTAGTAGAAGCTGGAAACAATGAAGGCTGGATATAAGATAATGATAAGGGGGCTCAGAGGAAAATGGATTCATGAAATATTAAACAGGGAGGATTGTCAGGACTTGGTGGGTGACTGGTAAAGAAAAGGTGATGAATCGAGGAAAACACCTAGCATTCCAACTTGGGCAGCAGAGTGGATGGAGGACTGTTCAGCTAAATAGGGAATACACGGCAAGGAGCAGGTTTGGGAGGACAGAAGAGGGACACAGTATTTTTCATCATGTGTTTTGAGGTATATGTGGAGCATCCAAATAGAACTGTTTAGTTCTCAGTAAGATATTGTTCTGGAGCTCACGAGGATAATTTTATGTGGAAAAAGAGATTTGAAACCAAGCAGAATATGTAGTATGAAAAGAAAATCAAAGACAGAAAACTGGGGTACTGTTTGTCATTTTGTGTAGTAGGCAAAAGATGAATACTTTTCTGAGAGTTATGTTTTGGCTTCACAAAAAAATTCATAAAGATACATTTTTTTTTTTAATTAGGATTTGGGTGAAGATTTACAGAGTAAATTCACTTTTCATACAGCAGTTCACATATACTTTGTCTCATGTCATTG
>NW_006921961.1:242892-267141 GCF_000298275.1 Orycteropus afer afer
TATGCCAATTGAGCTTGATGTCCCCTGCGACCATGGTCCCAAGCCTGCAGGATCAACCACTCGGTCCCTCTGGGTAGCTGGCTGTGACCAAGCAATGACCATAACCTTGCCCCTTGTCAGCTCTACTATACACTTGGGAATTCTGATATAAAGATACATTTTATTTCATTTAAATATTCTAAAATCAGAAAACTGTAAAACATATAAAAACCAGCTTTTTAATATAGGATAAACCTTAGAAAAAATTACACTTTTCAAATACATGAGTCTAAGTCGGGGCCGACTCGACAGCACATAACAACAACAACAACAACAACAACACTCATTCCAATTGAAGTAACTTCTAATTTGAAATAAGTGAAGGATCAGAAAGTTAAACTATTTTGAAAAGTCCATTAATTTAACAATGAAAGAGGGAGAAGAACTAAATAGTGCTTGGCTACCACTGCTGACAACTCTGAAAGGAATCACAATAAGAGGTCCTGGATAGAGTCAGAGAAAATGTGGAACAAAACTCAAAATCATAAAAAAAAAGACCAAGCTTACTGGTCTGATGAAGACTGGTGGAATCTGCGAGACTGTGGCCCTTAGTCATTCTTAAAGCTAGGAACTGAACTTAAGCCCTGTGGCTCAACTGGCAGCCAAATGATAGACAAGCCTATAAGGCGAACAGTAATATCAGGAGGGTATGCACTCATTAGAACGAACAATCAAGCCCATGAGATCAAGAGGCTAGCATTTGCCCAGGGACAGAGCTAGGAAGGCTGGAGTAAGAAGGAAGAATGAAGGGAAGGGGTGGCCACAGGGAAGTGGAAAGAATGCTGTTCTAGTGTGGAGATTGCAGTAAATGGATGTTGAATGGAAAACCAATTTGCTCTGTAAACTTCCACCTAAATCGTTATTTAAAAAAAAAAAAAAATTACCCTGTGCTCTATAATTTTTATAATTTCATTTTTCTTTTAGTACTTTCTATCTCCAATATAGCCACAAAGTAGAGTAAAACACTGGACTTGCAGTTAGAAGATCCAGATGCAGGCCTCATTTCATCACTATTCATTTTGTAACTTTGAGAAGTAAGGATAGTTTTAAGGAGTATAAATGATAATTTAAGTGAAAGCTCTGTGTAACCAGGAAGTACTATTCACACATGAAACACTGCACTGTAATTCTTTGTAGTCTTTTGAGTCATTGAGACTGACTGTCTGAAAACTGCTTTACAATGGCATTAACAACAGTGGATGATAAAGAACTGGTGGGTTCAAAGCAGCATAAATCTAATAAACCTGGGATCAAACCTGGACTTTTCCTCCCCTAGTTCTGTGCCTTTGAGTCCTCTGTTTTCTAATCTGTTAAGTGAGATTACTTTAAATACTCTCTAGGTACCTTACAATCACATATTTATTCAAATATAAGTTAACTGAAATAGATAAGCTCAAGAATGGATGTCTGTCATGATAAATGATTAGAATTTGTAAGTTAGCAAAGATAAATACCCTTATTTACTTATTAACGTTCTAGTATCCAATATCAAATCTAGGTCTCTAAAAAAATCAAGTCCACAAACAATCCAAATATCTTGAAAAAACAAACAAAAAACTCTCCAAATAAAGAACAACTCATAATCAAGAGGGTCAAATTCTATTTTATAACCAACATCCATTTTTTTCTTCAGTGTCACAGAGAGAAAAGAAATTAGCAAGTTTTTACATTCAGGACTGTGGGAAATATAGGTAAGATTTCCCACCTCAAGAATGTAGGCAAGAGTTTTTACATGAAATCTCAAAGAACTAACAATAGTATGATTTCCAACATTTATTTTCATACTTAGATCACACTTGAGCTGTGAGGTAGCAGCTTCCAACTCTTCTTTTCTTTGTTGCTCCTGTACCAGTAGTGCCTGGGTAGTCTGTATAGAATTTCGTAGGGCAATACAATTTTCCTGCAAAACTTGCACCTGAAATTGTATAAGAGAAACTCCTTTTCTACAAGGCAAAGATTTCTAATGAACCACTCTATTGCACATGTGCAAATGAGAATTTGCAATCTTATTGTCACTTGGGGAAATAGTAGTTTGTCTATATGCTACAGTGAAAGATCTCAATAAAGTGCAATGTCTACAGCAGATCTGTCCAACAGAACTCTCAGTGCACTCTCCACTGCACCAGTCACTAGCTGCATATGGCTAGTGAGCACTTGGAACCCGGCTAGAATTATTGAGAAACTGAATCTTAAATTGTATTTAATTTTAATTAATTTAAATTTAGATAGCCATATGTGGTTAGGGCTACCATACTGAACCATGCAGGTAATAGCAATAAAAGGTCATTTGCAAATTCCTACTGTGAATTCCCTTTTATAATTCTATTGTGAAGGATAGCCATTGGTTCAAATGATAAAGATTATGGAATCCAGTTACAGCTATTAGCTTGAAACTACTAATTGTCTTGGGCACTTAGAATATAAAATATTCTAAACTATATGTAGACAGTTCTAACAACTATGATGAAGGCAAATATATTGTGGTAAAATAAATAATGAGAATTGAAAACAGCAGTATGAACACATTGGGGATTATTTTACTTACTGATCTTCTTAGATTCAAGTGTTAGCTCAATTTTGCCTTTGTTTTCTATCTATATCACAGACATATAATACAACACCAGGGCAACACCTTCCAAAAGCAATGCCTTTAACAGATAGTGTATGGTATATGGGGATCAATATGGCCAGGAGCCAAGACTTCACCTCTGTGAAGCTCTAAACAAATCAGCCTCCCCATCCTTAGTTTCCTCATTTAGAAATTAAGAGGGTTAGACTAAACAGTATGAGGGTTCTTTCTTATTTGTATCTATATTTTTTAAATTGTATTAAGTGTTAAAAGAGGATTACTAAAAGAAAAAAGTAAATAATTTAACAAATCTAAAGGAAATTAGTGAAATTATAGACCTAAAGGCAAAGTATCAGTTATTCTTTTTTCATTTCACTTCCCTAACATAAACAAGGAGAGAAAAATCTCACTACCTGTTTTCTCTCCGCCTCCACCGTTGATTCCATTTCTTGTATTTTGAGGAGCATGGCTGATCCAGATTGCTCAAGAGACTCCCGTAGGTGCTTCTCCTGAGACAGCTGCCTCCGTAGCTACAGAGCAACACTGCAGTTAGCAAGACCAACGGAACATCCCACCAGTTTAACAAAGACCTGTCACCATGACATTTATCAGAGTGTTATCTCACCCCCAAACATTCTTCATTCTTTTATAACTATTCAGAAACATGCTTTGTTTTTCTCTAATGGATGCCCTCTTTAAAAAAGGTAGTCAAATTTGTTGCTTTTATCTTCCTATTGAATAAGTCTGTTTTACAAATGTGTATCAAGACCCATTAGTAAGATGCAAGAAGCACTTTAAAAAAAAGGGGGAAAAAAAATCAGAATGCATAGCAAGTCATAAGAATAAAGTTCCATGAAATATCTGTATATATGTATGCATACATGAAGGAGCCCTAGTTAAGCACTTAGTTGCTAATCAAAAGGTTAGCAGTTTAAAACCCACTAGTGGTTCTAAAGAAAAGACCTGGTGATCGGCTTCTGTAAATATTTCAGGCTAGAAAACGCTAGGAGGTGGTTCCACTCTGTCCTACAGGGTTGCTGTCAGTCAGAATTGACCCAATGGCACACAGTAACATGTATATGTGTATGTGTGTATGATGTTGCAGGGTATAACATGTTGTCCAAAAAAGTTTGGCAAATAGTAGTAAAGTGCCTTATTATATATATTTTATTAATTCTGGCTTTTTAAATTTTTTTTTTATTGTTATGTTCCTTTATTTTGATTTCTTCATCTACCTATTTCTTATTCCATAGTAGTAAAAGCAAACCTCTAAGAGCTCTTTCATTTCCATTTTGTACTTTAAAAGCTCTAAACAAATCACGAAGTAACTGCTAAAGAGTAGAAAAAACTGACATTCAAGAATTTGGGTATAATGACCAATGAATGTCAATGAATCAGACAAAGATATAAAGAAGGTTAAGAGTCTCTTTTACCATGAGGTAAAGAGAGCCTTTAGAACTTAGATGGGAGTTACATAATGCAATTCTTTTCTCTAAATGCAAGTGATTATTACGTAAGTGTATACTTCATTCTCCAAATTGCACATGTATGTTTACATGTGTTTGCTGTTATTGTTGTCGTTAGGTGCTGCAGAGTCAGTTCTGACTCACAGAGACCCTAATCAGAAATGCAATGAAAGATGTACTCACAATCATGTTCAGCAGAACAGTATTTTTTAAAAAATTGTATTTTGTTGCTGCTCTTGAGAATAAACATCATGAAACATACACCAATTAAACCATTTCTACACTCTCATCCTCCTTTTCTGAGCTGTTCCTCCCCCAGTAACATAAACTCATTGCCCCCTGAGGTTCCTGTCTAATCTTTCCTGTCCAATTTGATTTCATTATATATAGTTCTTAAAAGAGTATAGAGCTCAAATCAGACGTTTTTTACTAAATTAAGCTAAACTATTGTTTGGTATTTTAAGAAGAGTTCAGGCATGTTTTTGGTTTAAGTTTTAAAGATTATCTCAGAGCACCACATTCAGTAATGGTAGCCAGGCACTATCCAGTTCTCTGGTCTCATAGCAAAGGAAGCAGTCCATGAGGCAATTAACCACATATTCCATAACCTCTTCCTATTCCTCTTCTTTCTCTGTTGCTCCAGGCAAATAGAGACCAATTGTTGTGCCTTGGGTGGCTACTTGCAAGCTTTTAAGCTCCTAAGCAGTATGCAACGAACTAGGAGGTAGAACAGAAGCACTAAACACGTTGTTAGGGCAATGAGTCCAGATACCCCATGAAATCTGAGGTTTTTTGTGTGTATGCTGTGAGGCATGGATCCTGTTTCATTTCTGTATGTGGAAATACAGTTTTCCCAACACCATTTATTGAAGGGATTCTTTCCCCAACAAATGGATTTAGCATCCTTGTAAAAAATCAACTGATTATAGATATTTAGATTTATTTATTTATTTATAGACTTTCTGTTCTATTCCATTGGTCTATTTGTCTATCGTTATATCAGTACCAGGCTGTTCTGATTACTATACCTGTATAATATATTTTAAAATCAGGAAGTATGAGTCCTCCTACTTTGTTCTTCTCTTTCAACATTGCTTTAGTTATCTGGGACCTCTTGCCATTCCACATAAAGTTGAAGATTCATTTTTCTATTGCTGTAAAGAAAGCTATTGGAATTTTGATTGGGATTGCATTGAATCTACAGATTGCTTCAGGTAGTACTAACATTTTAACAGTATTAAGTCTTCCAACTCAAGAACAGAGAATATCTTTTTATTTATTTTAGCCTTCTTTAATCTTATGAGGAATCTGTGCATAGACCAGGAGGCTGTAGCTCAAATAGAACAAGGGGATACTACATGGTTTAAAATCAGGAGGGGAGTATGTCAGAGTTGTATCCTTTCATCATACTTATTCAATCTGTATGTTGAGCAAATAATCTGAGAAGCTGGACAATATGAAGATGGCAGCTTCAGGATCAAAGGAAGACTCATTAACAACCTGTGATATGCAGACGATACAACCTTCCTTTCTGAAAGTAACGATGACTTGAAGCACTTACTGATGAAGATTAAAAACTACAGTCTGCAGTATGGATTATACCTCAATGTAAAGAAAATGAAAATGGCTCACAACTGGACCAATAAGCAGCATTATGATAAATGGAGAAAAGCCTGAAGTTGTCAAAGATTTCCTATTACTTGGTTCCACAACCAACACCAATGGAAGCAGCAGTCAGGAAATCAGAAGACATATTCCACTGGGCAAATCTGCTGCAAAAGTCCTCTTTCAAGTGATGAAGAGCAAAGATGTCTCTTTGAAACCTAAGGTACACCTAGCCCAAGCCATGGTATTTTCAGTTGCCTCATATGCATGTGAAAGCTGGACAATGAATAAGGAAGACTGAAGAAGAGTTAATGCTTTTGAGTTGTGGTGTTGGTGAAAAATACTGAAAGTACCATGGACTGCCAGAAGAATGAACAAATCTGTCTTGGAAGAAGTGCAGCCAGAATGCTCCCCGGAAGTGAGAATGGCCAAAATTCATCTCACTTACTTTGGTTATGTTGTCAGAAGATACCATTCCCTGGAGAAGGATATCATGCTTGGTAAAGTGGAGGGTCAATGAGAAAGGGGAAGGCCCTTAATGAGATGGCCTGACATAGTGGCTGCAACAATGGGCCCAGATATGGAAAGGATTTTGAGGCTGGCACAGGACCAGGCAGTGTTTTGTTCTGTTGTACATAGGGCCACTATGAGTCAGAGCCAACTCAACGGCACCTAACAACAACACTGAATCAGTAAATCTTCTCTTTGTTTTCAACTGAGGATTTTTAGTATAATAGTTTTTAGCAGCCACCTGTTTCATAATTCCGAATCTGTTATATACTAAAACTCAGGCTGAAATGAAAGTGTCGAGGTAAAGTTAGATGATTAGGTTTATTAAAAGCATTTTATTTTAAATGCAGCTTTAGATTAAAAGGACTTTGCATGAAGATACCCACTTGACTCTAGCATATGAGAAACTGCAGGAATTTTGTGATAACTATTTTCCTTCTTGCTCAGAGAGCATTCGATTTTTATTTCCAGTTTTAAGTCAATAGTGAGTTATAAGGAAGTCTTAATGCTACCTAAGGGCAGATATTTCACTGGAATTTCATGTAGCATATTTAAGAATTTTTCCTGCTATACAATCACAAAGTTTCTTCTTCAAAGGCTTCTTTTCTTTCTCTCTTTTCTACTTTCTAGACTTGCCTTCTACAATTCTACCTCCTACTACCTCCTGGGGAGCTCTGGTGGCATAGTGCCTGAGGCATTTGACTGCTAACCAGAAGGCTGGCAGTTCAAACCCACCAGCCACTCCTCAGAAGGCAGGCTGGGCCATCTACTTCAACAGTGATACTACCCTGGAAACCCAAGGAGGGGTCACTATGAATTGCATTCGACTCAACGGCAGTGTTCGGTTTTGGTTTTTACCACCTTTTGGTGGCATAGTGCCTAAGGCATCTGACTGCTCACCAGAAGACTGGTGGTTCAAACCGACCAGCCACTCCTTGGAAGGAAGATTGGACAATCTACTTCCACAGAGATACCACCTCAGACAAGGAGGGGTTGCTATGAATTGGAAACAACTTGATGGGAGTGAGTTTGGGTTTTTTTGTTTGTTTGTTTTACCACCTCTTGGCATCTTTTTTTCTTACCTCTTGAATTTTAAGGTTCATGTTACGTTTTGTGGTCTTCAGTTCCTCCTCAATAATAGCTGCATTCTTCTAAAAGTAGAAGAAGAAAAGCTTCTAAATCATCTAAAATGACAGGAAGAAAACGTCTATAGGTATATCAGCTCAAATCTAGTTTTTTTTCTGCCAATCTATAAAAGCTATTTTTAGTACAATTATAAATATTTATCATAGGTCTGAAGCAGTTGTTAAAATGAGATATATAAAAAGAAATAGTTATTTTATTACCGTTATCCATGACTTTTATCAATTCCCTTTTTAGATAATAAAAAATGATTAGTCACACCCAGCTCCTACGTAAAATTCAATGATCAGAGAAAATTTCCTCGGTAATTCATAGATCATTTTTCTTATAAAGCCTATTCCTAAGTTTTAATAACTCTATCTCTTCTAGCTTAAAATATTATCCATGTTTAGGAATTAAGAAGAAAAAAACAGCTTTTACTATATTCTTTATATTATTATTAGTGAATGTATATTAATGGACACACAATTCCAAATACAAAACCTCAAGAGTCATCTTTCCCTTTTTTCTTGCCTTAAGCCCCTCCCCAGTACCATATTTTAGAATTAACTTTCTTCACACAATATCCCTTTCCTTTCAAAATAACCCTAGGTCAGAATGAATAGGGCTCATGCCTCAAATAATGCAATGGATTCCTTATCAGTTTCTCATTTCCAATCTCTTCTCACTAAGATCAATACCCTATACTACTGTCAGATTAGTTTTCCAGTTTTAGTATGTCACTTATTGGAAATCTAAATCACTTTCCATAGGATCAAGCCCAACTAGTGATTATTCTTGAGTTTGAGATCCTCCAAACAAACCCTCACCTCCTGTCTGGCTCATTTAGTCATTCTCTCTTCCCCACACCCGAACTGTGCCCAGTGAAAGATTTAGGTTCAAACCTGGATTACAAAAGGACAGGTATGTGTGATCCTGGACAAGTAATTTCTCTCTGGGTCCCAGTATTTTTATCATTAAAATAGAGATAATAATATACTACTTCACAAGACTTTTCAACTTTCAAACAATATAACGTGGTCCCTAGTTTCTTTTCCTATTACTTATTCTTTGCTGTCTCCGTGCAAATGCTCACAGCTGTATGAGCATCTTCAAGTGTCCTCACCCCTCCACTCTGCCTCTTTAGTGGAGCTTGCAGCTCAAGGCCTAGGCAGCCAGAAGCCTATGTAGACTAGTCTATTCTGGAGTGGGCAACCTCACCTTCTCAAAGCCATCTGAATGCAAAGCATTTATTCTGCAATATTCACTTATTGTCCTGTAAGATTTGCTATACCCTTATGTTTTTCTATTTAAATTTTTATGCTATCTCTTGTTCTGCCAACTAGAACACAAGCTCTTTAAGAGCACAGAATCTGCCTATACCCCCACAGTCACATGTAAAGGCTAAGTGCTCTATAAACACTGGAACTACCCTGGGTGGCACACAGTGGTTTAGGCTGTCAATGCAGATCAATCTCAAATACCAAGAATCCTCACATCAACATCGTCTATTTTTAAAAGTCAGTGTTACAGCTCTGCTGCCTCCTCCAGCTAACACTTGACCATGAATTTGTACTTGAGAACTCTGAACTCAAACCTTTGTCTCTGAGGCAATCTCCAGAGTGGCAGTCAACCTCTGCACTTCATCTTGTGCTCTGTCTTCCTCCTCTTTTACAACTTTCAATTGCTGGCGCAGAGTCATCACTTCAAGATGCAACAGCGTCAAGTCCTTGGAATGCTCCTCCTGTATTGAATTCAGCCGATCCTTCAGGAAAGCTACCAGATAGCATAGGAGGGTCATCAAGCATTGTTTCCCAGAAAAGCAGCAGTTGAAAGAAGGTCAGGAAAGGGAAAGAATCATAACTTATGAAGCACCCACACAAGACCACATTTCATGATTCTCTTCTTTCTATACCTATTTTCTGTGGATTCAGATCTTTTTCAGTTTGCAGATGGAAGATGCTCATCTTCAAGGACTGGATGAGGCTTTCCAGACGACACATACGGTTTACCAGAAACTCGCAAATGTCCCATATCATTTCTGTTTTTCCTGAACAAACTACTTCATTCTGGATAGGACTAATGGCTTTCTGGGTCACAGGGTCTTCTGCAGAGTTTGGAGCTTCCAGTTGGCCTCTAAACAAAGATCCCAAGACAGTAATATGATGCAATGCATTTTTATGCAGTCATAAAAATTAGGTTCCTTCTATTTGCAAGCATCTATTGGCTCCTCCAAACTTAAACACACAGAATACTACTAGGTAGAGCATAAAGCAATGTGAGATGAATAAAGATCACTGACTTTTTAAAGGCTGTTTATTTTAATCTGAATTTTTTGCCAACTTTTTTTTGTATATAAAGATAAATGACACATAAAAGACCTATTACATGCTATTTCTATAATGGTGAACCACGAATTAAAGTTAGCATGGAGGCAATACACTCAATGTTCTTAGAAAATTTTTTAACAAAGTCATAATAAATGTTCCAATTTTCCTGTGACATACTCACCATCTGTACCAAATTTAATCCTTGATTACTAAAGAATTATTTATTTCAAAGGCACTATAATACTAATTAGGAGCTCTGGTAGCATAGTGCCTAAGGCACTTGACTGCTAACCAGAAGGCTGGTGGTTCAAACCCACCAGCCACTCCTCAGAAGGAAGATGGGGCAATCTACTTCTGTAGTGATACTGCCTCGGCAACCCAAGGAAGGGTCGCTATGAGTCGGGTCCGACTCGACAGCACATAACAACAACAACAACATAATACTAATTATACTATTTATAGGTCTTAGTGAGAGACATCGAGGAAATAGATACGTAATTTTAAAGATAATTACACCAATAAATTGGATATTGGCTGTTTAAAATCCACTAACATCAAATTGATTCTGACTTATAGTGACCCTATAGGACAGAATAGAACTGCTCTTTTTAGGGTTTCTGGAAAAATCTTTATAGAACCAGACTGCTATATCTTTCTCCTGCAGTATGGTTTTTGGGTTCGAACCACCAACCTTTTAGTTAGGAGTTGAGTGCTTTAGCCACTGTGCCACCAGGGTGCCTACTGGCTGTTTAAGCACTCAAATATTTCAGGCCACTGATTATCCAACTTTTAATGGCAAGAACTCCTTTAGCAGCACTAGAAAATAAATTCTTCTTTTGAGTACATCATTCTAAATTATGAAATTTTTTTAGGACTGCAAACTCTGAATTTACAATAAATCTAGGAAAAAAATGAAGATCAAGTTATTCATATAAATCACTATTTTAGATTCCTTACCTTGACTAAAATCAGCCTATTTTTTCTTTTAAAAATTATAAACAACTTTTTAATTACATAAAAAATTACATGTTTGTTTTGAATCAAATGCTGAAGGTGAACAGAATATCAAAATTTATAATCCCAATGAACATACTTTAAATATTTGTTTAGGAGAATCGTGGTCTTTGTTCTACTACAGGATGACAATTATATACCTTGCAAATATTGTCTGATTAATGTTCAAATGGAAACTGTTATTTCTCAATTCTTTTCAAAATACCTATTTCATCTCTCAAACTATCCACACTATGATTCCTTATTAATAATCAGTGAAGTGACATTCTTTAACCTACAGAGATAGAGTTCATTTCTCATCTGTTACCTTTTATCACTAATGTCCAACATCACTAGGTCATCTCTCAGAGAATTGGTCTGTTCCTCAATTATTCTCATCCTTTGTTGAAGTATGGTGAATGAATCAGTAGCATTGATGTGGGTTGGAAAGAGGATGGGTCTGGACATTGTTGTTTCTATGTGCACCTGAGAATAAAGTCACAATATTAGTGTGGTAGGTAATGCTATTGTTCAAAAGAGTCACTTCCCTTTCCTCTGGGAGAACTGTCTATCCCTGTCCTGTTTAACTCAGGAATGACTGTGTCTTGGTTTGCTCAACTAAATGTGGGTGAAAGCTTTTAGAGTCAGCTTGCTATTCACTGTCTCTTTCTTTTCCCTCTCCCACGTGATAGGCAATGTTCCAGGTAGGGCCTGCTCCGTGCACCAGGGTCCCAGAGTGAAGATGACATGAAGTAGAACTATGGACTGTCCCTGGCATACAGAGTGCGCAATCAACAAACCTAGGTGATGCAAAATGTTAGCCACTGTGGGCAATCAAGAGCAGTGGGCAATCAATAAACCTAGGTAGTGCCAAATGTTGAACAGCTGACTACTAACCCAGCTTGAGGTGCCTCAGAAGAAAGGCCTGGGGATCTGCTTCCCAAAGGTCACAAGCTTCAAAAGTCCTGTGAAGCACAGTCCTCCCTGAAACACATGTGGTTGGAACTGACTCGCTGGCATTTGGTTTGGTTTTATTTCATTATCAACCATTGAGATTATAGGTAATTTGTTATTGCATCATAATTTAGTCTATTCTGTTACTAATAGTCACATTCTAGGAGTTATAACTTGGCAGAGGAAGTTGTATCTTTCATTAGCAGCCATTTGCACCTTAACATTACCAGCTAGCCTTTTTGAAACAAAGTCTATACAGGTAGTCCCTGACTTAATGACATATTTGAGCTATGATGAATCACTCTTACAATCACCTGTTTATTACTATTTTTTTTCACATCTTATTGTTAGTAATATGTACTACATACAAAGTTGTCGCACATAATTTCCTGCTGTTATCATTCTCAGAGGTTCACTTGCAGATGTTTATATGCAATTTCCAAAAGAAAGATGGATTTATAAAGATACTGATAATAAAAGGCAATAATAATGAAAACTTAAAAAAAGAGGTATTCAACTTACATCAAAACCTACTTATGATGTAGTCATCAGAATGGAACCCTGTCGTAAGTCAGGGACTACCTGTTCCTGGAGCTTTAAGCAGCTGTCCTAAAATAATTGTTTTATCAACTATGTATCCTACATTGAAGCAGCGATTTTCAAAATTATTGTGCAATCTTAACTTCATAGTTTTTTTGTTTTGTTTTGTTTTAGTTGTTTTCTGTTACTTGGAACAAAAAGCATCCCTAACTCATACAGGTTAATCACAGGCAATAGTGAAAGGGAGGGGAGGTAAAGGAAATGGCAAGCAGGGGCAGGAAAGGTGGGGGAAAGATAACTTCTGAGGAAAACCACCAAGTCTAGGTAGCCAGTTACAGCAAAGTACTGCTACATTAACTTATATCAGAAACTAAGTACATGACACAAATTCACAGTGTTTGTGATACCTGTTGTTGTTGTCACTGAGTCAGTTCTGACTCATGGTGACCCCATGTGTACAGAGTAGAACTGTGTTCCACAGGGTTTTTAAAGTCTGTGACCGTTTGGAAACAGGATACCAGGTCTGCCTTCTGAGATGCCTCTGGGTGGGTTTGAAACACCAGCCTTTTGGTTCATAGTCAAACACTACTTGGACCACCTAGAGACTGCATAGGAGCTCTGGTAGTGTAGTGCCAAAGGCTAACCAGAAGGCTGGCGGTTCAAACCCACCAGCTGCTCCTCAGAAGGAAGGTTGGGCAATCTACTTCTGTAGTGATACAGCCTCAGAAACCCAAGGAGGGGTGGCTATGAGTCAGGTCTGACTCAATGGCACATAACAACAACAACAACAGAGACTGCATGTTAACAGAAGAGTGAGGTGAAGACTTAGGATTCCTGTGCATCTGCTGAGTAGGGGCCTATACAATGCAAACGCAATGCAATGCACTGCCTTCCAGTTGGATTGCCCAATCTTCCTTCCGAGGAGTGGCTGGTGGGTTTGGACCACCAACTTTCTGATTAGCAGTCAAATGCCTTAGGCACTACGCCACCAGAGCTCCTTGGGGGGCGGGGGGGGGCTTCTAATCAGAGAGAAATTCTCATTTTCACTGCAGTTACACCTCATGCTTGTCTTTCCTCATCTGGTAAGCCCAAAGAAGGGGTCTATAGGCCACTTGGTAGATTCTTACAAGCCACAGATCTAAAGCTCATAGTTTGAGAAATTCAGCCTTACAAGAATCTGCCTCTAACTCCAGTTTCCAGAAACAGGCTATGCCCAGTTTTGAGTGGCTGGGCAGCAGGATGTTGCTATTCCCCATGAAGAGACTGGTAATCAACTCCATGGTGGAATCTCCTGTGAGCCTTAGGGATGTGGTCTACTTCCAGTATATAAGAAGACACTTTGCAAAAGGTCTTGAGATTTTTAGCACATCTGGATACTGCATTTGGCCTAGTCTTCATCTCAGTGGCCTGCCATGTTGTCTGCTGATCTTGAAACTGTTTCTGGACTTGAACTAGTGGCCAGCTTTGTTTCTCGGTAATTTGGGAACTGTGCCATTTTACTTGTGAGTCTTGGGTTTTGTCAGCCTCAGCAGCCAGAATCTGTCTCAGTTAAGATAAGTCTCCAGGTTCCGTGCTGGGAGCAAGAGGCAGAGCTGAAGCCCACAGTCGAGGGGCTTTCACCCAGCCCCTGGAGCTGTCACTTTGAGCTCAAAATTCTAGCCTCCAAAATCCTATTGGTTTAAAACTACGCATTTGTGGTATGTCTGTTAGTAGCTCTAGAGAACCAAAACAGGCTATAACATACCTGTCTTTATTTTTGAAAAGGAGCAAATATCATTGAATACAGCCTCAAACTTAAGAGCTGGAGCTTGATAATAACAATAATAAAATTGCTAAGGTATGTTGTTATGTGCCGTGGAGTCAGACCCAACTCATAGAGACCCCTCCTTGGGTTTCCGAGGCAGTATCACTACAGAAGTAGATTGCCCCATCTTCCTTCCGAGGAGTGGCTGGTGGGTTTGAATCGCCAGCCTTCTGGTTAGCAGTCGAGTGGCTTTGGCACTACACTACCAGAGCGCCCAACCTCCCACCTAGAATATAAAGGTGGTACTGGCCTTATCACAACTGGCCTTATAACAACAACAACTGGCCTTATCAGGAGGCTCGGGTAGCTATTCTCCTTTCCTCATTTGAAGGCAGGACAAAGCAAATTTCGTTCCTAAGTGGCTTTCACCGGCATCTGGTGCAGTTGTTGTTGTTATGTGCCATCGAGTCGGCCCCGACTCATAGCGACCCCTCCTTGGGTTTCCGAGGCAGTATCACTACATAAGTAGGATTGCCCAACCTTCCCTCCGAGGAGTGGCTGGTGGGTTTGAAACGCCAGCCGTCTGGTTAGCAGGCAAGTGTCTTAGCCACTATGCTACCAGAGCTCCGGTGCAGTAGTGCTATAACTCAGGTTCCTAGGCCCCAAAAGACTAGACTTGACACAACCAAGAAGTCAAGTGGGCGGCAGGGAGTGGCCATGGTAGATTCTCCCCACTAGGTCGCGCTACTCGGACCCGGGCCCACCCGCCTGGGCCCGGCAACCTCACCCCACAGTCCGTCTATCGGCTTGCGGCTCAGTTTGTCAGCAGACGCGCGGGTTTCCATGGAACTAACAAAACGCTTTAAAACAACCCGCTCCTCGTTGTAGCAGCTCTTGTACGCAGGCGCACCCGTGGCAGGGCATACTGGGAACTGCAGTTTTCCTGACCTAGAAAGGCCCTCTGCCCGGGGCAGGATCCAGGCTGGAACCCGGCGGCGCACAAGGAATGCGCAGCCGAGCCGCATGACCTGGATGACGAAAGGAATCCATTGTGCTAGCGGGCGGGGCACGCCGGGATATGTAGTTTCTACCCGCTCATTTCCAGGAGCTCTTGTGTCCTCTTGCAGAGTTGTTGTTGTTGTTGTTTGCCGACGAGTGGGCCCCGACTCATCGCGACCCCTCCTTGGGTTTCCGAGGCAGTATCACTCCGGAAGTAGGATTGCCCAACCTTCCTTCCGAGAAGTGGCTGGTGGGTTTGAACCGCCAGCCTTCTGGTGAGCAGTCAAGTGCCTTAGGCACTATGCTACCAGAGAGGAGTCTCATTTTGGCTTTTGTGTAATTTTGGTGAACACATATACTCCGTAGCAGGCGAGAGAATGAGATATATATAAATAAATTGTAGGAAGACTAAAGTATAAAGTAACTTCTGAACAACAGGACAATGGCAGACTTTTGCTAATAAGCATTAAGAAAAATTGTAAAAAAATCAGAAGCTCAGACGTTCTTCTTAAAGGAGAAACCAAGCGCCTTTTCGTCCTCGTCCTTGAGGATCAGGAGAGTAAAACACATGGAATCTGCTTTTGACTCTTAAGTATAAATAATTTCATGCCTTGTCCACAGGTAGGTATGTCTAAATCTGACTTTAAGTAGCTAAGAAACGAGAAAGAACATTGAAAATAATAGAACATAAGCAGTTTTTGAGCTAAGAGTATGTAATCACACTTAACAACAATAACAACAAAGAATCCTATAGTGAGAAGGCATGCTTTGCTTTACAGTAACAGAAGAAAACACCTGTTACCACTGTCAATGCAATTAATGCTTTCCTCTCCCTGAGGGCGCAGCTGAGAATGCCTTCAGCCCTTTAATGAATGCAGTCAGATATGAGATAAGTCACTTTGCAAGTTGCTGACTGGATTGAACTGGCTAGTGTAAGGCTAAAGCCTCCACCGTGTGAGGTGGACATTTGAAATGCCCATCAAATCGCAGTGGCAATACTATCAGCCAATACAGTGAAAGAGAAATGAGAACAGCATAACTCTTCAGGTGAGAAGGACCAGATAAATGTTTTAATATGAAAGTGGAATGTATTTTAGAGCATCAGTGCAAAAGAGCCAATAACTCTAAGAATGTATGTTCTCCTTTGCAATGGCCTCCATCTTATTTGTGGAACTAGAGATGAGAGAAGTGTATGCAATCCAAAAATAATCCTTGTGCTTCAATTCAGGCTTTTCATGCTTTCTCATGAGTAGAGCGAGATTATGCATTATTGGGAAGACTTTTACAGAAGTGATGATGTGTCTTTCTTTGGGCATCATATCAAGGAGTACACAGTGCTTATATGTTGTATTACTGGTGAAATTAACTTTGGTCACTTACTGGTTTTAGGAACTTTTTTTTATATAACTCACTTACCCACTGCCATTGAGTCCATTCTGCCTCATAGCATTCCCCACTGGGTTTCCAAGGCTGGGAAGTAGATTGCCCCATCTTCCTTCCACAAGTGGCTGGTGGGTTTGAACCACTGAGCTTCTGGGTAGCAGCCAAATGCCTTAGGGACTATGCCACCAGAGCTCCTTCTTGTCATCTGGGAATAGAGAAATTTTGTTTATTCCCTTTGAATCTATCTGACTGATTTATTTTACCTCCATTATTGCACTGACTGGGACTTCCACTATGATGTTGATTAGAAAGATCCTTGCCCTGTTCCCATTAATTATGATGTCAGTTGTAGGTTTTTTGTGGTTGTTCTTTATCAGATTAAGGACGTTTCCTGCAATTCCTAGTTTGCTGAGTCTTTATCATGAATGGATCTTGAAATTTAAAAATGCTTTTGAGATAATCACGTAGCTTTTCTTATTTAGGAGCTCTGCTGATGTAATGGTTAAGGTCTTTGGCTGCTTACCAAAAGGTTGATGGTCCAAACCCACCAGCCAATCCATGGACGAAAGATGAGGCAGTCTGCTTCTGTAAACATTTAGAACCTTGGAAACCCAGTGAGGGTTGCTATGAGCAGGAACTGACTCGATGGCAGTGAATATTTTAGGTTTTTTTCTTATTTAGTTTGTTAGTATGGTAAATTACGTTAACTGATTTTCAAATGTTGAACCAGCTTTTTGTTGGTGGAATAAACCTCACTTGGTCATGGTGTATTATAAATTGCTGGATTTGATGGTGAATAGTTTGTTGAGGATTTTTACATCTATGTTCATGCAGGACATTGCTCTTTAGTTTTATTTTCTTATAATGTTTTATGTTTGGGTAGCAGGACAATGCTAGCCTTATAAAACCAATTTAAATTGGAAAGTATTTCCCCTTCTATTTTTTGAAATAGATTTATGGAATTGGTATTATTTCTTCCTTAAATAATTTAGAATTTACCAGTGAAATATCTGGCCTGTAGCTTTCTTTATTGCAAGGCTCTTAACTACAACTTCAATTTCTTTAATAGTTATGGGATTACTTAGGTTATCTGTTTCCTTTTGAGTGAGTTTTAGTAGTTTGTGTCTATTAAAGAATTGGTCCATTTCATCTAAGTTGTCAGATTTAAGACCTACTTCCATAAGATTACAGCCAATGAAAACCCTATGAGCAGTTCTACGTTGACACACATGTGATTGCCATGAGTCAGAATCACCTTGAAGCAATGGGTCAATTTTATGGGCATGGAGTTGTTTGTAGAATTTCCTTATTACCCTTTTAATTGTTGTGGAGATCTATAGCGACAGCCTTTCTTTCATTCATGATCTTGGTAATTTCTGTCTTCTTTTTTTTTTCCTTGGTCAGTCTGGCTAGAAGTTTATTAATTTTAATGATTTTTTTTTTTCCTCCAAAGAACCAGCTTTTGGTTTTATTGATTTTCTCTATAGTTTATCTGTTTTCAAGTGCATTGATTTCTGCTCTCATGTTTATTATTTAAACCAAGATACTTTTGAACATGAAAAAGGGACTATTAATAATTAAACCAGGATAAAAGGTGTAAACTGGAAAAATTCTGGACAAACCAAAATGTATGGTTGCCCTACCTATAAACTACATGGGGACGGAGTAGATTGAAACATTTGTGTGAATAAGATTTTGTCTTACATTGTTATGATTTGGAATCATTTGAAGGTATAACCTATTCAAAAATAAATATCTGACATAGTTCCTGTCATATAGTAAGATCTCAATGTATAGTTGTTGAATAAAAGAATGAATCAATCAATCACTTTGCATTAGTAAGATTACCTGAGCTTCATGGCAGAAAATGGAATGATCTCTGCACACCCTATTCTGAAAGCTGACACTGTATGTATGAGACTTGAATAGTTGTTTTTCTCTGTATCCTTAAACCTTCAGGTCTGGTAACTTAAAGTATTATCATTACAGATTTGGATAATTAATTTTATTATTTATATCTTGTTTTGCCTACTTTTCTATTCATCTGAGGCATTGTACATATAAAGAATACATCAACTGAAACTTGATGTAGAAAATCAGGATAAAGATAAAGAAGCCTACAGATACTCTGTAGAGGACATCATTGAGGGGCTTCCCAACTCTGCTCTTTTTCCTGGGAAACCGCCCCACCCACTTGGTCATTTTGGAGAGTTCCATGTTCATACATGACTCTACATCTGCAGTCCCTGTCCACGGTACAGCCAGAGTCCCTTTCACAGGACTCTTGGCCAGGAGAACCTATACAATATTGGGGAAAATCCTGAGAAATAAGATTTACAAAGTTGTTTAGGATTCACTCTCTGGATGAAATGTTAACATGACAGCAGTCAAAACTGGTTCAGTTCTTGAAGCTTAGTTACAGTGCTGGTGTCTAGCACTTTCTTGTATTACTTGACTCCATACATCAAATGAATAGAATAAAATTGTTTTTATTTATGGAATAAAAACAGATTATAATACTATTCCTTGTTCTCTGGGTTTAGGCAAAATCGTGTCTCTTACATTAAAAATATAGCACACTTGTGTACTTACATTAAGTAACTGATTTAATAAGTTAAATGTAAGTAATGTGCTGAGATAAGTATTTCTGGAAAGAATAAGAATGCTCTTGTTACAGTAATCAAAGAGTAATGCAACCTTCAGAAGACACACAGGTCTGAGATAAGCTCTAAGTCAATATTACAGCAGGAGTGTATCTCATCTAAAATGTAGGAAAGTCCAAGCAGGTGAAAAAAGTGGAAATCAAAATAGATTTCACCCAGACATTGAATTCTAAACAAGTATGTAAATCCTATTTTGTAGGAGTTGTTCTTTTATTGCATAAGTTCTCTGTTTCCTTTGTGGAGTTTTTTTAAATTACATTTGGATACAAATGGCATTTTATTGCTATAATAATAATAACCTATGGAATATATACCTTAAACATTCAAATTGAGCTCAAGATATCTAGATATCTTGGTGAACCAATTATCAGATGGTAAAAGGCTGTATATTTATAAAACATTTTTTAATAAGACTATATTACAAAGTAAAATTGTGTCCCCTTCTCTCAACAAACAGAAAAATTTCTTTCTTCTTTGTTTCCCTCTTGACAATTAGTATAAAAGACCCACGAAGATAGTAAATTCAATGAAATAGATTGACAGTAAAATCAAAGCTTCTGCATTAGCTCTGGAGTGCATGTTGTCTTTTGAAACCTTTGACAGCTTGGCTGGTTTCATTTCTACCCCATATTCTCTCTTCCTGGAAAGCATCCTGGCTTCTTAAAATAACTGTGCATAAAAAATGTTCTCTCTAGCAACAGTGCTACCATGATACAATTTCTTTTCTTATATAAACTGACACTTTAATAAAGTCAAAGGGTTTACTGTTTTACATGATAATGAAAACGATCTGGTTCATATATTCCTTATTCTACAATTACAGTGTTAAAGACTGTTTTCTTAAAAACAAATCTTTGTCCTAGAAATAGGAACCAACAAGTCTGGCTCTACTATTCATTAGCTTTATGATCTTGGGAAAATTATGAAGCCTTTCAGTGCTTTAGTTTCCATATTTGTAAAGTAGAGAGGGTTAAATACGTTAATAGATGTTGTTAGAAGAAAAATTTTCAATAGGCCTCTCACATTTCTGTGCGGAGAAGCACAGACTACCTTTTGTTTTGGACTTACCTTTTCAAGAATATTTGTGTAGTGAAGAGCCTTAGAAAATAGTATCTTACTCCTAAAGCACTTAACTGCTAACCAGAAGGCTGGTGGTTCAAACCCACCAGCCACTCCTTGGAAGGAAGATGGGGCAATCTACTTCCGTAGTGATACTGCCTCGGAAACCCAAGGAGGGGTCGCTATGAGTCAGGTCCGACTCGACAGTACATAACAACCACAGCAACAACATGGAGCAAAGTATAGGCCTGTTTACTACCCATTATAGAAGTTTGGATTCTCTAAGCTCGGGGTTCCCCTCCTGTAACACAACCCACTGCATGTGCTATTATCCATCTGGACCAATCAATGATGCCCCTTTGGGAGGACAAGGGGAAACTGATGCAAACATACTGATGCTCAACCTTCTTGCTGTGCCATTAGCAACAAAGTCCTTTTTCTTTGATCTTACAGTACAGTGAATTACTTAATATGGCCCTCTGGTGGCATAGTCCCTAAGGCATTTGACTGCTAACCAGAAAGCTGGAGGTTCAAACCCACCAGCCACTCCTTGGAAGGAAGACTGGACAATCTACTTCAGTAGAGATACCGCCTTGGAAACCCAAGGAGGGGTCACTATGAGTTGGAATCGACTTAACAACAGTCAGTTTGGTTTTGGTTTTGGTGTACCTGTGGTTAGAGGGAGAAAGATGAGGCAATCCATTTCTGTAAAGATTTATAGCCTTGGAAACCCTATGGAGGTTGTTATGAGTCAGTGAGTTGTCCATTATATTAATGAGGCAGAATTCGGGTGGAATGTGTCTTGAATCACCACCTTACTAGAGATTGTGACTCAAGTCATCCCTCCCCCTTACCCCAGTCAATACACTTATCACCCTTATTGAAGGCACATATTTTTGCCTTTGCTTGACTCACACCTTTTATCTTATAAGAGCTAAAAGGAGAGAGAAGCAAGCAGAGAGAGGGGGGCCTGACTACCACCAAGAAGAGATAGGAGCAGAGCCCAACTTTGGCCCCAGGGTCCCTGTGCTGGTGTCCTCCCAGACAGAGCTGTAACATTGAAGAAGACAAGAGATGGTGAGAAGTAGTGGCAGAGAAGCAGCAGCGGAGGCAGCAGAACCAGGAGACTGGTGCAAAATGGTGCAGTGGGCTTCTGGGCTCAGAGTGAGAAAGCGGAGCACCTTCAGGCAGAAGCCTTGGTGGCCAAGTGGGGCGCCTCTGGGCAGTTACTGGTGGAGATAAAGAGCTTTGTAACACTTGCCCTAGCAGAGCAGAGGCCAGGCTGGTCCAAGGGACCAAGGGCTGAGAGGCTGAGGGCCAGGGAGAGGTCTGCCTGCAGCCACAGCTAAGAAGACGCTGTTTGGTCTGAAGAACTTTATCCTGAGTCTTTCTTGATCCTGGATCTATTATTTCCCTAATAAATCTTGCAATTATGAGTATTGTCTGTGGGAATTGTCATTGCAACGAATTATCAAACCCAACAGAGAAGTAGAGAGTGCTTTGGGAGGGATGGTTGGTTCAGAATTGGTAAAAAGGTTACCATGATTCCACCTCATAGGAATCAGCCTTGGACTGTTGATGCTGAAAATGATCCTCCAACTCCCTTGTGAATTAAGAGGCGGTCAGGTGCCCCTTCCTGTTACACCCAGGAACCTTGACTTTGTCAGCAACCATGGAAACTATGGCAGACCAAGCTACAACTAGATTAGAATCTCAGATCTTTTACAGTTCTTGACACATATAAAGGACTAAAGAATCTGTTGTTGTTGTTATGTGCCGTTGAGTTGTCTCTGACTCATAGTGACCTTATGTACAACAGAAGGAAACGTTTCTCAGTCCTGTGCCAGCCTTGACTATACCTGAGCTCGTTGTTGCAGCCACTGTGTCAATCCATCTTGTTAAGAGCCTTCGCCTCTTTCATTGACCCTCCACTTTACCAAGCATGACATCCTTCTCCAGAGATGGTTCCTTCTGACACCATGACCAAAGTAGGTGAGACAAGGTCTGGCCATTCTCATTTCCAAGGAGCATTATGGCTGCACTTCTTCCAGGACAGATCTGTTAGTTCTTTTAGCAGTCCACAGTACTTTCAGCATTCTTCACCAACATCTTAACTCAAAACCATCAACTCTTCTTTGATCTTCCTTATTCATTGTCTAGCTCTCACATGCATATGAGGAGATTGAAAATACCATGACTTGGGTTTGGGGCATCCTAGTCTTCAAGTAGTATAGTGGCTAAGGCACTTGACTGCTAACCAGAAGGCTGACGGTTCAAACCCACCAGCCACTCCTCGGAAGGAAGGTTGGGCAATCCTACTTCCATAGTGATACTGCCTCGGAAACCCAAGGAGGGGTCGCTATGAGTCAGGGCTGACTCGACGGCATATAACAACAACAACAACAACAGTCTTCAAGTAGATATCTTTGCCCTTCAGTGCTTCAAAGAGGTCTTTTGCAGCAGATTTGCCCAATGCAATACATCTTTTGATGTCTTGACTGTTGCTTCCATTGGCATTGATTGTAGAACCAAGTAATAGGAAGTATATAGAATGTCCCAATAAATACTACTATTTAGCATTATAACATTATCTATTTAGCTTCAAAAATCCTAAGATTTGACCAAGCAGTTATAATTCTTGGAATCTGTTTGGCTGAAGGTTTAATATATATGTAAAAGAATGATTATTCATGGTAAAATTATTTGTAATCAAATTTTGGAATCAACCTAAATGATCATTCAATACATCCATTATTGCCATGATGATACAGCCTAACAAAGCACTTTAAAACTCAGTGGCACACACAAATGACTATTTTTTTCTCATGTTTGCAATGTCTACAGGTCACTTGGAACAGTTGTGTTCTGTGTGTTTCCTTCTGGGGTCCAGGCACCACTTAGAAGGGATTAGGTTTAAGATCCACCTACTCTGGTATGACTTCATTAACATACAAAAGAAAATCCCTATTTCTAAGTAGGTTCATATTTACAGGTACATAAATTAGGAATTAAACATAATTTTGGGGGTGAGACAAGTCAAAGGATCAAGGCTGGGGTTGTAACAGCACTAGCTGTCTTATTTTCAGGGTAAAACAAACCTAAGTCCCACTTCTATTTTCTCTACACCTACTCCTTTTTATTATCCTTAATTTTGTTTGCTCTCCTTTATCACTGATTTCTGCACTTACACTTCAATGAAGGAATTAAAATTGAAAAGGCAGTACATTAATGAGGTCCTGATTGACTTCCAATAAAGCATAACTACTTCTAGACATGTAAAAATTATTTTTGTTTACCCTCATTAATATCATTCTAACTTTTTAAATAATTTATTGCATCCTAAATACATCATTCTCCTAAGACAATATTGTGAGTAGCCAAAAATAATTGAAGTCTTCCCAAAGTAATTAAAAACCTCAGAGCATATCTACTAGTAATTAAAAAAAAAGTTATGAGGGAACCTGTAATTATTGATATGCTTGACAAATTAATTTAACTACCTGTGTTCATTTTTCTGTTGAAAGGTAATAAATAAGAGAGGAATTTTAACAACGTTACCAATATATTCAATAGATTGTGGCAATATTCCTGGCGTGGTTTTTATATCTTGGAGTCAGACTTTACTAGAGGAAAATTTATAAATTAGGTAGTAATTTTAGTTCTTCCTGTGGTATAGCAAGTAACCAAAAAATGTCGAAAAGGTATTAGAAGACTTCTGGTAAGATGGAGGAATAGGCAGATAAGCAACACAGACCCTCTTCAACAAAGAAAAGAAAAACCAATTGACAGAGATATAGAAGATAATCTTAGAGCCCTGAGCTTTGAAAGGAACTATACAGAAGTGGATTAGGCACCAACTAGTGGAAAAACCTGAACGAAAACAGTGAGCACAGAGACGGTCAGAGCTGTGGGCTGTCACCTACTCTGAGGGGACCAACAATCTGAATATCTCCAAGTGGTGTTGGGACCTGAGAATTAACCTAAAGATCAGCCCTGGTCACCAAGGGCTGCAGGGACGACTGTGCTGGTGGCCTATGACTAGGAAGGGAAAGAGCAAGGAGGGAGACAACCTAAGCTGTTGATGTTCCGCTATCTGGAGAGTGCAGCCATTTTGATTGTTTACATGTGGCAGCCATTTTGGATATTTAAAGTGACTAAGGGCACAGCCATTTTGAATGTTTACAAGTGGTGGCCATTTTTGATATTTAAAGTGACTGAGGGTGCAGTCATTTTTAATCTTTGCAAGTGGCAGCCATTTTGGATTCTAAAGTGA
>NW_006921961.1:270331-280098 GCF_000298275.1 Orycteropus afer afer
CTGCTGTGCATGGGGTCACTATGAGTCGGAAACGACTCAATGGCACTTAACAACAACAGAAGGTTGGTGGTTCAAAGCTACCAGCCACTCTGAGGATGGAAGACTATTCCTGTAAAGATTTACTGCTTGGACAGTTGAACTTTCTTTCTTCATTTCATTGCTAAATATGTCAGGTATTCTAAATAGAATTATTCCATAGATTATGGAATGATGTTATGATGACACTCATTAGAAAAATAACTGTATATGACTAATCCCAGGAGCTCTGGTAACATAGTGCGTAAGGCACTAGTATTTGCCTCTGTTGTCTATATCTTATCTTATATCTAACCAGAAGGCTGGAGGTTCAAACCCACCAGCCACTTCTCGGAAGAAAGCTTGGGCAATCTACTTCCATAGTGATACCACCTCAGAAACCCAAGGAGGGGTCACTATGAGTCAGGTCCAACTTGAGGGCACATAACAACAACAACATGACTAATCCATATGTGAATATTATTTTTCTAGAGAAGCATCAAAGAAATAGAGTCAGATTTCAATCAGATTATAAAGCCTTATGCTTATTGACTATTTATAGATTTCACAGTAATACCTTTACCTTACCTTAAATCTTTTGTGAAGCAAGGTGGGAATTAGCCAATCAACTAACTAACCAAACAGAAAACCAATGAACACCAATCATGTTAAAGTATAATTTTGTATGTTGGAAGTTTACATCAGCTCTGGATTGCCACCTCCATACTTCTTAATATTTGGTAAACTTCTATTTGATTAAAATATTATAGTTACATGTCTTTTATGTAGAGAAGACAGATGTAGCTGTTAAACATAGTAACAGTGCCATTTTGAATAAGATATTAAAAGGTAATTTTTTTAAAGTTCTCTCTTAAAATTCAAATACCTGTATTTTACCAGCAAAGGCCTAATTTCACTAATATATACAGAACTCTTACAAACCAATATGGAAACTGTCAATAAACAAATAGAAAAATGAGCTTAGGCGATGAGCAGAGAGTTCAGAAAAGGAAATACAGGTAGTGCCCAGGTTATGAACAAGATCTATTCCCAAGTGTGTCTTTATGTCTAGTTGGTAGGTAAGTTTAAACAAGTGAGTAAGGTTTTTATTCAGCCTTACTTTAGTGCAAGAAAAGGCTCCAAGCCTTTACAATGGTTTAAAACCTACACTTGCAGGAAATAAACGAAATTGTGATAAAGAATTTGTTGCCAGTAGTGTTTGGTTCAATTGTTCAAAAGTGAGGGCAAATTTACATAACATTAAGGTCAAATATGAGCTGTCTGTAAGTTGGACATTCATAACCCAGGGAGTTACTGTACTAATAATTCCTAAACATGAAAATGTGTTTAACTTACTTTTAATAAGAATATTACACATTTAACACAATGAATATGTATAATAACATATAATCAGAACAAAACAATGAGTCTATTTTGAATGTGAAAAAATTGTCACTCAATTAAAAAAAGAGTAAGAAAAATGGAAATAGGGTAAGCTAGAAGACATGGTGATAAGAGCTGGTAGGATGGCAAAATGGTATAACCACTGTGGAAAATGGTATGGTGTTTCCTTAAAAAAGTGAAAATAGAAATACCATTTGATCCAGCAATTCCATTACTAGGAATATATCCTAAAGAGGTGAGAGACAGGGCACAAACAGACATATGCACACCCATGTTCATCGCAGCACAATTCACTATAGCAAAGAGATGGAAACAACCTAGATGCCCATCAACAGAAGAATGGATAAATAAGTCGATCACAGAAGGACAAATATTGTATGAGCCCATTATTGTAAAAAGTCAAAGAAGGGTTTACTTAGGGAAGAGGACTCACTTTGTGGATTACTGGGGATGGGAGGGAAGAGGAGGGACAATTTTGGACTAGTTGGAAGTATGCTAAGAGTGTGTGACCAGTATGACGACATTGGGGAAAAGAAGGACACTGAAACACACATAAGATATAGACAACAGAGGCAAATACAAGTATATGTGCAATACTGCATTACCACTAACAGCAAACACCAGGCTATAAATAAATATAGAGACAACTGAAAAGAGTGAGGGTCAACAAAGAGGAATATACCCTAGACCAAGGATAGATTTAGCTGAAGATAATCTTACACAGATACTAGTGATATAAGATTGTTGTTGTTATTACGTGTTATCGAGTCAGACCCAACTCATAATGACGACTCCTTGGGTTTCTGAGGCAGTATCACTTCGGAAATAGATTGCCCCATCTTCCTTCCGTGGAGTGGCTGGTGGGTTTGAATTGCCAGCCTTCTAGTTAGCAGTCAAGTGCCTTAGGCACTATGCTACCAGAGCTCCTAGTGATATAAGATTAGCCACACTTATTACAGAAACAACAGAAAACAGAGTTGGAGTAACCTTTCAGAGACAATCAAACGCTTTGAGAGAGAGAATCACAGGGCTGGATGTCTCAGGACCATAGTATTGGGGGACACTGAGCTCAATTGGCACAACATAGTACATAAAAATCTTGTTCCACAATCTACTTTGGTGAGTAGTGACTGGGGTCTTAAAAGCTTTCGAGCGGTCATCTAAGATGCAACTATTGGTCTTTTCTCATCTGAAGCAAAGGAGAGTGAAGAAAATCAAAGCCAGTTGGAAATAATTAGTCCAAGGACATGATGGACCTCAAGACCAGAAGAACTAGCTGGTCCCTACCAACCACTCAGGAAGGGATCAAAAGTGGAGATCCTGGATAGAGTAGGAAGAAAATGTGGAACAAAATTCAAAATACAAAAATGACCAGCATTACTGGTCAAACAGAGTCTAGTGGAACCCACAAGACTATGGCTCCAGGATACTCTTTGGGCCTAGGATCGGACTCACTCTCAAGGACTGGCTCTCAGCCCAGCAGAAGAAAGACTTACATGTAGAACATCCACCCAGGGTAATGCACCCACCTATTCTAGGGAGATAAACCCCAGAGCAATCGGCCATGGGACACCAGAGGGGCAGCACTCACATGGATGGAAAACTGGACAGACAGGAGTGCATAGTTAAGGGCACAGGGAGGGGGTGGTCACAGGGAGGGGAGGGGAGGAGAGGAGAGGGTGTTGTGGTCAGGGATGGTAATCAGGGCATGAAATCAAATGTACATGAACTGTTGAATGTAAAACAAATTTTGCTCTGTAAATTTGCACCCAAAGCACACACACACACACAAAAAGAGTCCTAATTATTACAGTGGTTCATAGTTTTTTAATAAATCATAATGTTGTTGTTGTTTGCCGTCGAGTCAGCCCCGACTCATAGCGACCCCTCCTTGGGTTTCCGAGGCAGTATCACTACGGAAGTAGGATTGCCCATCCTTCTTCCGAGGAGTGGCTGGTGGGTTTGAACCGCCAGCCTTCTGGTGAGCAGTCAAGTGCCTTAGGCACTATGCTACCAGAGCTCCTTATTATAGCAACATTTTTATTTAAAGTTTCTCTCCTTGATTCAAGAATAGAGAGAGGAAATGGAATGTGTGACTAATTGCCTCCACAAACAACCGCCTCCTTTGCCATGAGACCAGAAGAACTGGGATGGTGTCTGGTTAATGTCACTGAACATTTTCATTAAAGATACTATAGAGGAATCCTGATTAAAATGGGGAAAATGCAGAACAGAATTTCTGGAGCCATGGAGGCTGAAGGAATCCCTGAAACTGTTACCCTGAGGGAGTCTTTAAACCTTAAACCCATGAAATTCTTAAAACCAAACAACAGTTTAGCTTAAGTAGTAAAGAATGCATGCCTGGAGCATTGTGGGCTTTTAAGATCTATCTGTATGGAATCAAACTGATAACAGCAACTCAAAAGTTTAGATACAAAACTCAAGAGGCAGTGAGTTTATGTTAATCGAGGAGCAACAGCTGGGAAAAGGAGGGTAAGGATGGTTCCACGACTTGAAGAATCTAATAAATGTCACTGAATTGTACAGGTAGAAACTGTTGAGTTGGTATATGTTCTGCTATTCAACAACAAAAATATAAGTTACAAAAAAAGTTTTTTCTCCTTATTCTAATGATCTAAAAACTTACAAAGATTTTTTTCCCTCTTTTTATAACCTCTAAGTAGTAGTCCTAGATATCCCACAACAAATTATGTAAAAGTGGAGCACTGTCACAACTCAATAATGAAAAGACTGTTCAACTTAACAATAGGCAAAATAAGTCCATTCAATGGAGAAACCACACAGCGTCCCCTTGTTCTGTTCAAACGACAGCCTCCTGGTCAAGGTACAGGTTCCTCATGAGTACAATCAAGTGTTCGGGAATTCCCGTTCTTCTCAATGTTATCCATAATTTGTCATGATCCACACAATCAAATGCCTTTGCATAGTCAATAAAACACAAGTAAACATCTTTCTGGTATTCTTTGCCTTGAGCCAAGATCCATCTGACAACAGCTATGATATCCCTTGTTCCATGTCCTCTTCTGAATCCAGCTTGCACCTTTGGAAGTTCTCTGTCAATATACTGCTGCAAACGTTTCTGAATTATCTTCAGTAAGATCTTACTTGTGTGCGATATTAATGATATTGTTCTATAATTTCCACAAATGACAAATAAGCACGTTAAAAGATTCTCAACATCATTAGCCATCAGGGAAATGCCAATTAAAATTCATTGAGATACCACATCACACCACTGTTGTTGTTGTCAGGTGACATTGAGATGTTTCTGATTCACAGGGACCTTCTGTGCAACAGAACGAAACACTGCCCAGTCCTGTGCCATCTTCACAATTGTTGCTGTGCTTGAGCCCACTGTTGCAGCTCCTGTGTTGATCCATCTCATTGAGGATCTTCCTCTTTATCGCTAACCCTCTACTTTATCAAGCATGATGCCCTTCTCCAGGGACTGGTCCTTCCTGATAACATGACCAAAGTACAAGAAATGAAATCTTACCATCATTACTCCTAAGGAGCATTCTGGCTCTACTTCTTCCAAGACAGAATTGTTTGTTCTTCTGGCAGTCCATGGTATATTCAATATTCTCTGCCAACACCATAATTCAAATGCATCACTTTTTCTTCAGTCTTTTTAATTCATTGTCCAGTTTTCTTATGCCATAATGAAAGGAAGGTCGGGCAATCTACTTCCGTAGTGATACTGCCTCGGAAACCCAAGAAGGGGTCGCTATGAGTCAGGGCTGACTCGACAGCACATAAAACAGTAATGAAAGGACAATAACAAGTGCTGGTGAAGATGTGAAGAAATCAGAACCCACACACACTGCTGGTCTCAAGGTAAAATGGTGCAGTCCCTTTGGAAAACAGCCTGCAGTTCCTCCAACAGTTAAACACAGAGTTGCCATGTGATGTAGAAATTGTACTTCTAGCTACATATCCAAGAGAAATGAAAACATATGTCCACATAACTTGTACACAAATGTTCAAAACAACATTATACATAATAACAAAAAAATGGAAGCAGCTCAGTGTTTATCAACTGACAAACAGATAAATAAAATGTGGTATATCTACACAGTGGTATATTATCCAGCCACAAAAAGAAATGAAGTACTGATATGTTCTATAGCATGTATGAACCTTGAAGACATTGTAAGTGAAAGAAGCTGTTCTCAAAGGACTACATACATATTTTATTATTTCATTTATATGAAATGTCCAGAATAAGCACATCTCTAGACACAGAAAGGAGTTCTGTTGGTGCATTGGTTAAAGCATTCAGCAGCTAACACAAAGGTCAGTGGTACAAAACCACCAGCCACTCCATGGGAGAAGTAGTTTACTCCAGTAAAGATTTACGGCCTTGGACACCTTACAGGCCAGCTCTACTACTATAGGGTCACTGTGAGTTGCAATAGACTCAGTAGGAGTGGGTATAGAGAGACAGAAAACAGATTAGTAGTTGCCTAGGCCTAGGAGGTAAGAAGCCCTAGTGGCACAGTGCTTAAAGTGCCCAGCTGCTAACTGAAAGGTTGGTGGTTCTAAACCCCAGCCACTCTGCATGAGGAAGATGTAACAGTCTGCTCCTGTAAAAATTTGCAGCCTTACAAACCCTATGGGGCAGTTCTACTCTGTCCTATAGGTTTACTATCAGAACTGACTCGATGTCACTGGGTAGGCCTGGAAGGGAAGAATGGGAGGATTGGGAGTGATGGCTAAGGAATGTGGGGTTTCCTTTTGGTATAATGAAAATGTTCTAAAATTGATTGTGGTGATGGATGCACAACTCTGTGACTATTGAAATATGCACTTTGAATGAGTGAATTGTATGCTACATGAATTATATTGAAATAAAGCTATTGTTTTTTTCAAGTGAAACAATGGTCTTTATTTACAGCAGGCATTTGTTTCCCCTGCTATATCTCTGTTCTCCACAAGAGCAAGATGAAGGATGGGAAGGGCACCATTTCTGAAGATGCTCCACTGACAGGAAGCCAGAATCTTCTGCACTCTTGCTTCTTCCCTAAGTCAAACAAAGGAAAAACAAATCCACCCCTTTCTTCAAGGACTCAGAAATCCATTGATCTATTTCTGCCTCTCCCTCCCTTTCTCCTTCTGTCTCTTTAATCATTTTCTTTTTTGTTTGTTTTTGCTGTCAAATGCATATTGGCAAATGACTGTGGTATTCTGAGAGAAAACTTATAGTTTAGTAACTTGTATTCATGATTTATAGTTGAAAGGAAGCAGTTCATGTATTTTGAAATTCGCTTTCTTTCCACTGTAATATTTATGTTAATTTTTAAAACACAAAACAATGGTTATTGATTACTCTGTTTGCCTTTCCAGATCCATTTTCCACCCCTCTCTTCCCTGTGCTGTGCCATGAGGAACTGACTTTTATGTACAGCATCATACAAGTCTCCTTACCCTCTGGCTTACAGTTGGTTTTGGTCAGTGGAAGGTACAGCAAGAAGCTAGAGAAGAAAGAGAGCCTGGTATTTGTTATTCATTCCAAGCCTTGGCTTCAGAGGTGGATTACCCAATAAGCAAGGTAAGCATATGCTTAGGGCATCAACAAAACAGGTACACCAGTTGTCCAAAGCAAAGACCCATAGATGGCAAGCAGACAGGACACAAAGAAAAGTGAGTGCTACAGTTGAAGAGAAATGGCAGGGCACTGAATGAAGTTGATACCAGCTCCAGTGTGAGAATGTGCCAGGTAGAGATAAAGTTTACTTAGGGTCATGAGGGTGCCCACCCACAAGGTTGTTTAAGCTATGATTGTCTTGAACATAATGGTTACAAAATGAATTTTTGAACAATCGTCATCATAGTGTAATTTTCTACTGTTGTCAATATAAATTAAACATTTTGGAAAATTTTGTATGTTGAATGTCCTCCATTGAAGCTGTAATAAACCAGAATATGTCCTCAAAGGGGTTTCCTCATGATACACATGAGATGTTCTTGTTTCTTCCAACAGCTGCGTGAGTGAGACAAATCTTACTACAAACACACACCAAAACAATAAAACACCTAAAATAACAAACTGCTATCTTTAACATAAACTGTTATATATGATCATACTCAGAAAAAAATGATCGTTTCTTCAAGAGTCAAGGCCAAATGGAATGGAATTCTGCAGTGTAGTAAATTACTTTGTGTGGCTTTTCTACCCAAAGTCTTTGTAAATTCCAAGGTGGGATTTGCTATGAGCAACTGAGGAGCTCCTGATTGCTGAAGGTGTCCACCTGGAGTATTTCTGTTGGGAGTGGCACAAAACAATGTTCTGGGAGGTGCCCACTCTCTCTCAGGTGCTTAGAGTTCTGATGCTATGATTGGCTAGTTTGACCACCCTGCCGGGCTCAAAAGGAGGCCTCTTAGAGGCAGAACTCTCTCTGACTGCTGGTTGAGGAAGATGTGCTGCTAAAAGAGACACGCACCCCAGAAAGAGACACGTGCTGCTGGGAAAGAGATGCAAGAGACATGCATTGCTGAGTGAGACACCGAGGGACCAGCACTGCTGAGAAAGAGACTGTGAGAGACAGCTGGCTGAAGGACAGTGGGCTGGGAGAGAGACTGAGCGTTCTTCCTGAACTTGAGTTGTAGCCTGGTGCTTCCCTAATAAACCTCATAATCTATGAGCTCTGTGTGGCCACTGCAGCGAATTATAGGACCCAGGAGAGAGGTGGTGGTGCTTTGGGAGGAACGGTTGGTGAAAGGGCTGGAGGGAGGCAGCATGTCTGGCCTGGCAGGAATGGCCCTTGGGTTACTGCTGGTAATCCTGTCTTCCTCTTATTAGATTAGAGGAGGTCAGAACATGTGGCTTCCTTGCCATTTTTGCAAATTCTTTATTGCAGGATTTACTTAATGCTCATTTATGATGCTTCTGAATGCTATTTAAGCAAAGTCTCTCTGGCATGGCAACTGTTGCCAGTAGAGTTTAGCTTCCTAAGGAGTTCAATGAGATAAGAGGCTGCTTTTAATCAACAAGCTGGAGGAACCATATGTAGGCTGTAGGCTGAACACATAATGCTTAGTCTCACAAGTCAACATCCAGACAAAATAAACAGTGATCACAGTACAGATCCGCGTGCATATTCAAAGCTGCAGGGACACTGGCTTTGAAGTGGGAGGGCTGTTGGCACCATGAAGTTTCTCATATGACCCTTGAGATTGGTTTCATAATCTTCTCCAAATGGCATGAACCTGTACCTTATTTTGACGTAAGATAGGCTAAACAAGATTCTAGGACACTGGGTTTTAAATAGCAAAGTGCATGTGATTCACCAAGACACTTTCTTAAAAATACAGATGAAAAGAAAGTTGGGAATTCTACCCATGGAAGCTTTGACTCAGATGTGTGGGGTCATATTCTGAGGCACCCTTCTGGTTACAAATCACTACTGTGATATATCAAAAGACATATAAGTAATGACATAAATCTTTAAAAATAAAATCAAATACATGATGCTCTCTCTAGAAATAGCTCAGCCTCAGAAATGATTTCTAAGCAATTTTGTGAATGAAACCAGAGTGTTATATTTATCTGGAAGACATCAAGAAGAATAAGATGCTGATGTAAAATAGTTGTGATATTGAACATTATTACTTGAGATAATGTCATGATAAATGCTTTTAGTAACTGACAAAGAAAACCCCATTAGATAGATCTACCATTTCAGGACCATAGTATCTGGGGACAGCAGACTCAATTGGCACAACAAAATGCATAAAAGCCTTGTTCCGCATCCTGCCTTGGTGAGTAGTGACTGGGGTCTTAAAAGCTTTCAAGCAGCCATCTAAGATGTGGCTAATGGTCTCCTAGCTTTGGAAGTGAGGAAGAATGCAAAAAAAAAAAGGTATTTGGAAGCAATCAGCCATAGGACATGATGGCCCTTGACACCAGAAGAACTAGATGGTGCTCGGCTACCAATGCCAACCACTCTTGAAAGGATCAAATCTGGAGATCCTGGATAGAGTGGGAGAGAAAATGTGGAACAAAATCCAAAAACTCAATAATGACCAGAATTACTGGTCAGATGGAGTCTGGTGAGACCCCCAATACTATGGCCCTAGAATACATTCTGGCCTGGAATAAAACTCACTCCCAGGGACTGACTCTCAGCCCAATAGTTAACAAGATGTACATGCAGACCACTCAACCCAGGATGACACACCCACATACTCTATGGAAATATATCCCTTAGAGCAATAGACCATGGGACACCAGAGGACCAACATTCAAACTGAGGAAATGCAGGACAAACAGGAGTGCATAAATATGAGGGGCACAGGGGGAGGCTTACAGGGTAGGGAGGGGAGGA
>NW_006921961.1:280513-282172 GCF_000298275.1 Orycteropus afer afer
CTAGTGGGTTTGAACCACCAGCCTTCTGGTTAGCAGTCAAGTGCCTTAGGCACTATGCTACCAGAGCTCCTATATATATATATATAGTGCCTAAGGCATTTGACTGATAACCAGAAGGCCGGCGGTTCAAACCCTCCAGTCACTCCTCGGAAGGAAGATGGGGCAATCTACTTCTGTGGTGATACTGCCTTGGGAACCCAAGGAGGGGTCGCTGTGAGTTTGATCTGACTCGATGGCAGTGAGTTTGGTTTATAATATAAATACAGAAAAAGTTCATCTTTAGCATAAATGTATAGCTCAGTAAATTTTCACAGACTGATCCACCTGTGTAATTAGCATCCAGGTTAAGATAGATCACCAGTTTCCCAGAGGCCCCCTTGTGGCCCTCTTCTTTTCATAACCTTGCACTCCAAGATAACCACCATCCTGATTTCTAATGGCATTGGTTAGCTTTTCTTGTTTTATATTTATGAAGATGTAATCAGGCAATATACGCTGTTTAGTGTATTTCTTCTTTCACTTCACATTATGCTTGTGAAATTCACTCATATTATTATTTAGTTGTGATTCATTCATTCCCATTATAGTATAGTGTTCCAAATGGACACTGTTGGGTTGTTCTTGTTGTTTTTGATATAACTTATACCTGAAATGTATAAGAGCAAATTATCACATCAACAAAAAATCATGGGAAAAGCTCTTAAAAATATCCAATGCCTTTATAGCTAACTTTTTTCCCCAGGATGTGATACCTGGTCTATGATTTGAGAATATAAGTGATAGAATCCATTAGAACAGAAACCCCTGAGCTGATAGCCAAACGGTTCTGGTGCCTGAGATTGCCTTCTGCAAGTCAGTAAATGGAAATCTGGAAATATAACTCAGTGTCCAGTGAGTTTGTTTTGTGAGAGTGGACTTCTTATAGTTCTGTCATCTGCAGATGCCTTAGTTATCTAGTGCTGCTATAACAGAAACATCACAAATAGGCAGCTCCAACAGGAAATTATTTTCTCACTGTGTAGGAGGCTAGAAGTCCAAATTCAGGGTGCTGGCTCTGGGGAAAGGGTTTCTGTTTCTTTTCAGCTCTGGAGGAAGGTGATCCTCATGTTGTTATCTCTTTTCTCCCATCTCTGTTTCCTCAATTGCTTTTATTAATTTCTTTTATGTCTCCAAAGAGATTGACTCAAGACCTACCCTACACTAATCTGTCTCATTAACATACAGAGACAACCCATTCCCAAAAGGGATTATATACACAGACATAGATATTAGGGTTTACAATACATTTTTGGGGGTGCACAATTCAATTAATAACATTCTACCCTTTGGCCACACCAATTCATAGCCTGGATACATGCAAAACAGGTTCGTCCCATCACATCGTCCAGAAAGTCTTAAATCAACTCCAAGTCCAAAATCTCATCTGCATCATCTAAAGCAAAATATGCTGTTGTTGTTGTTAAGTGCCGTCAAGTCGTTTCCGACTCATAGCGACCCCATGCACAGCAGAACGAAACACTGCCCGATTCTGCGCCAGCTCCACAATCCCTGCTATACTTGAGCTCATCATTGCAGCCACCGTATCAATCCATCTCGTTGAAGGCCTCCCCCTCTTTCGTCGACCCTCCACCCTACCAAGCATGACATCCTTCTCCAGGG
>NW_006921961.1:285336-287446 GCF_000298275.1 Orycteropus afer afer
TTCTCCTGCTCTTCCGGCCTGCTACTCTGGCGTCCCTGCGTTGTCTCTCGTCGCCTGTAAGCCTGGGGCTCAAGGCTTTTATCCCCTTCCCTGCTCTTCCGGCCTGCTACTCTGGCCTCCCTGCATTGTCTCTCGTTACCTGTAAGCCTGGGGCTCAAGGCTTTTATCCCCTTCCCTGCTCTTCCGGCCTGCTACTCTGGCCAAAACAAAATATATGAGACTTTAAATGTATTCTATCCTGGAGCAAAATTCCTCTTTACCTGTGGACCTGTGGAATCTTGATTACAAATTAAATGTTTCCAAAACTATCAGGGTAATGGCCCTGCTCTCCAGACTCTGGGTGTTGGCCATGTCCTCTAGATTCTTAATGGGAGCCCCAGGCCCTGGGCCTTTTCTCCATCTCCCCCCCAGGTCCTCTAGGATGGCAACTTAGCTCCCTCTAATCCCTCAGCTTTCAGCAATCCCATTCTCCTAGTCCATCTGAGTAGTGACCCCATCCCCTCAGCACTGGCAGTTCCATTCTTCTGTTCTTCAGCTTTGGGTGGTGCCCTTCCCCAAAAAAAACCAAACTCACTGCCAGCGAGTCATTTCTGACTCATAGCAACCCCTCCTTGTGTTTCCGAGGCAATATCTCTATGGAAGTAGATTGCCCCATCTTTCTTCCAAGGAGTGGGTTGTGGTTTGAACTGCCAGCCTTCTGGTTAGTAGTCAAATGCCATAGGCACTAACCACCAGAGCTTCTTAATGGCAGCCCTACATTCCAGGACTGAGTTGTCAAAGATCCAACTCTTTAAAACCTAGGAGGCTGCAGCCCCACCCTTTGAAACCCAGAGTACCCTGCTTCCCGTGCTCCTCCCAGTTGTTCTGCTGATCTCTGAGCTACTCCAGGGATGGTCCTCTTTTTCTCAGAGGACAAGATACCTAGCTTTTTTGGCCTGTTTCCTGCCTGTAGCACTCCAAGCAGTAGACAAGGTTCTTTCCGTTTTTCTCTGTCCCTTTCCTTGTCTAAGGTTATGGGTTTTCTGCTGTGGTAGTTGGTTTAATCCATCTGTCAGAAGCTTAATCTCTTTAACAAATAATTGTGTAGCCACATCCTTGATGAACATGTGTCCTTAGTTTGTACAATACAGCTCTCCAAATCTTTAAGTTCTGTTTTCATTTTGCACAGTTAATTTTTTTTTTATTTTATTATCAAGGTCTACTTTATTTCTTCTTTTTTTAAAAGCATTTTATTGAGATATAATTTATGTACAGTGAAATACACAAAACTAAAGTGACATAGGTCAATGCATTTATTTATTTATTTATTTATTTATTTTTTTGCAGTGTTCCCTCCCCTCCCCTCCCACCCCTGGCAACCAACAAAGAAAGTTTCCCTCCATATATAAACCTTTCCTTGACCCTCCACAACAAAAAACTACTACTACATTTGTCCTTCTGTGATTGACTTATTTCACTCAGCATAATGTCCTCCAAACTCATCCATATTATGCAGTGTTTTGTAGGCTTTACATTATTCTTCAGTGCTTCATAGCATTCCATTATATGTTTGCACCATAGTTTGGTCATCCACTCTTCTGCTGATAGGCACATAGGTTGTTTCCATCTTTTTGCTATTGTAAATAGTGCTGCAATGAACATGAATGTGCATATATCTGTTGCTGTCCTGGCTCTCACCTCTCTATGCTGTATTCCTAGTAATGAGATTGCTGGGTCAAATGGTATCTCCAATTCCAGCTTTCTAAAGAATCACCATATTGCTTTCCATAGTGTTTGTATACCTTCACAGTCCCACCAGCAGTGTATGAGTGTCCCAATTTCTCCACATTCCTCCAGCACTTATTATTTTCTATCTTGTTGAACCTTGCCATCAGTGCTGGGGTGAGATGGTATCTCATTGTTGTTTTTATTTGCATATCACTGATGGCCAATGATTGTGAGCATCTCTTCATGTATTAGCTGGCCACCTGAATATCCTCCTTGGTGAAGTGTCTATTTATGTCTTCTGCCCATTTTTCAATTGGATTGTTAATTCCTTTGGTGTTGAGGTGTTGGAGTTTTCTGTAAATCTTAGAGATAAGTCCCTTGCCAGATATGTAATTATCAGCAA
>NW_006921961.1:288811-304965 GCF_000298275.1 Orycteropus afer afer
GTCTTCCTCAGGGATGAGTTTTAGGTCTGTATCCTGGCCCCTTGTTTCTCCTGGTTTATCTTGCTTCTTTGTGTGGACTGTGATGCTCTGTTGTCTCTGAGGCATTGTGACGTTTTTGTGTTTATATTTAATTGGTGATTGTATATTGGAGTCACTTGCCCATGATTTTTGTTTTCTTTGTATATTATCTATGCAAACAGGGTACTGTGGTGTGCTCCTCTATTCACTAGTTGACAGCACTTATACACTTACCACCTGTCTCCTTTCCTGTTGTGAGCCTCTCGTATGACCCTGACAACCTTGGCAAACAGAGACTATTCTTAGGTCCCCGGAATCCAAATGAGAATGCTGTCACTTTAAAATCCAATATGGTTGCCAATTATAAAGATTGAAAATGGCTGCACCCTCAGTCACTTTAAATATCCAAAAGCACTGCCAGTTATAAGCAATCAAAATGACTGCACCCTCCAGACAGCAGAAAGTCAACAGCTCAGATTGTCTGCCTCCTTGCTCTTTCCCTTCTGAGAATAGGCCACCAGCACAGACGTCCCTGTAGCCCTTAGTGACCAGCCCTTGGTGACCAGCGGTGATCTTTAGGTCAATTCTCAGGTCCCAACACCACTTGGAAATATTCAGTCTGTTGGTCCTGTCAAGGTAGGTGACAGTCCACAGCTTTGACCATCTCTGTACTCACTGTTTTCATTCAGGGTTTTCTACTAGTTGGTGCCTAATCCACTTCTATATAGTTCCTTTCAAAGCTCAGGGCTCCAGGATTATCTTCTGTATCTTTGTTAATTGGTTTTCTTTTCTTTGTTGAAGAGGGTCTGTGTCACTTGTCTGCCTAGTCCTCCCTCTTACTGGAAGTCTACACGGTTCATTTTTAAGTCCGTTTCTTTCCTCTCAGATTCTACTTTAAGCAGCAAGGAGAAACTACATGGCCTCTTTCTGGTCTTGCTTAGAAATCTCATCAACCAGATATCTCATTGATCATTTACAAGTTCTTTTTACACCAAACATTTGAACATAATTCGGACAAGTTATTTGCCACTGTATGAAAAGCATCACCCTTCCTCCATTGTCCAATCACTTGTTTATCATTTTCTTTTAAAGTCCCACCACAGCTTTAACATCCACATTTCTAGCAACATTCTGTTGCTGGTACCGTATGCATTTTCTGAGAGGATAGAGACTTTCTCTTTGGCTCTCCGCACTTCCATCTAAGCTCTCATCAGAATTGCTTTTGATATCCATAATTATACCAACCGTGTCTTCAAGGCAATCTAGGCTTTTACTATTAGGCATTACCCTACCCATTACCCAATTTCAAAACCATGTCCACATTTAGGTGTCTGTTAGAGCAGCATCCCACTCTTCAGGTACAAATGTCTGTTTTAGTTATCTAGTTCTGCTATAACAGAAATACACAGATGAGTGGTGTTTTGGTTATCTACTGCCGCAGAAAAATTTGTGGACAGAAATAGACCACAAATGGGGTGGCTTTAACAAACAGAAGTTTATTCTGTTACAATTTTGGAGGATAGAAGACTGAGTTCAAAGTGCCAGGCTCTAGGGGTAGGTGAAAGCCCAACAGCTCTGCCTGTTGCTCCTGGCCCACTGAAGCTAGAGGCACCTCTTCACGCAGGCAGCTGCTGGCTGCGGAGGCTAACAAGCCCAAGGTCAATAAATAAAATGGCACAGTCTTTTTTTTTTTTAATTTTACTTTGATTTGGGTGAAGATTTACAGAATAAATTCACTTTTCATAAAATGGCACAGTCTTGATATTACCAAACTACGCGGCAGGCCATTGATTCAAGCCCCATTAACAGTCCTAAGATAGGCAGACAACATTACAGGCTGTTGACTCAGCTACATGCAGGATCAAAGTGTCCTAAAAGCTGGAGACCTTCCTCAAAGTTGCTTCTTATAAACAGGAAGCAGCCCACATCCCTAAAGCAGCTACTCAGCTGCTCCAGTAGATTCCACCATGGAGTTAATTACCAATCTCACCACGGGGAATAACTACATCCAGCTGCCCAGCCACTCAAAACCACGCCCAGCCAAGTTGACACATAACTTTAACTACCACAAGTGGCTTTAACAAACAAACTTATTTTCTCACAATTTAGGAAGCTGGAAGTCTGAATTCAGGGGGCTGGTTCTAGCAGAAGGCTCTCTCTCTGTGTTGGCTCTGGGGGAAGTTCCTTTTGTCTTTTAGTTTCTGCTCCTGGGCGATCTTCATGTGGCTTGGCATCTGTCTCTCTTCTCCCATCTCTGTTTCCTGGCTTGCTTGTTTTAATCTCTTTTATATCTCAAAAGACATCAACTCAGTGAGTAAAATCAAAGACTGAACAATTAGTCAAAAAGACTAATGTACCACATGAACCACAGCCTCCACTAGCCTGAGAGCAGAACTAGACAGTGCTTGGCTACCACTACTGATTGCTCTGGTCAGCAACACAATAGGAGGTCCTGGAAAGAGTGGAAGAAACATGTGGAACAAAATTCAAAATCACAAAAAACAAAAACCAGTCTTACAGGTCTGATAGAGGCTTATGGAACTCCTGTGACTATGGCCTTAAAATACTTTTCAAACATGAAACTGAACCCACCCCTGGTGATTATGTTTCAGTCAAACAATAGGCAGGCCTGTAAAGTGGACAAACAACACCTATGAGGGACATGCTCCTCAGAATTATCAACCATACAAACTAAAAGGGTAGTATTGCCCAAAAACAAAATGTAAAAGACAGGAAGGGGCAGGAAAGAAGGACGAATGGAAATGAGGAACCCAGAGAGGAAGTGGGAAGAGTGCAGTTACGTTGAGGGGATAGCAACTAATGTCACAAAACAAAATGTATATAAATTGTTAAATGAGAAACTCATCTTCTCTGTATACTTCCACTCAAACCACAATAAAATGTTTTTTAAAAAAGAAGATTACAGTCTTGGAAACTCTATGGGGCAGTTCTACTCTGTCCTATAAGGTTGCTATTAGTCACAATGGACTCAGTAGCAATGTGTATATAAATGGAATGATACAATATGTTTTTCAATTTTTTAACAAATAAGACCATATTATTTACATTTAAAAAAAGGGGGAGGGGGGGAGATTGACTCAAAACACAACCTATACTAACACTGTCTGTATTTACAACACATATCTTTTGGGGACACAATTCAATCCGTAACTGTAGATGAATTGATAAAACTGAAGTTTTTGCATCTTGAATACTGAGGTCTGAACTCTCAAAGAAGCTAGATCTGAAAATACCTGATGGCAATTGACCTGAGCTCTATTGACTTGCACTCTATTGATCTGAACTGTAGAAACTGTCTAATCCAAACAGCCCCTAACTGTTGGAAAGCCGTCATTTCCCCAAGTGTAAATATCCTGGCGAAGAATTCCAATCAAGGGCCCAGCAGAAAATAGAAGGCATACTGAGCTGGAATGTTGTACAAAACGTCATGAGGACTCTATTCATAGAGGGGTGGGCAGGGTTAAGGAAACCAGCAAGTACTGTGGAGACACACTGGGACCAGCAACCGTGGGAAGTTGCTACTATTCCTAGACCAGCAGACCAAGGGAATGATACTTCTGGAGTCCACTGAGCAGTGGAAGGGGCACTGCTTAATAGGTGCTGCAATCCTGGGGAGATGGTGAAGCTGTATCACCAAACCAGGAGAAAGTGGGGAGAAAACACTCCAAGATGTCTTTCCTGTTACTCGCCAATCTCCTCTAGTGCCAGAGCATAAGGGAGCCCGTTGTGCAGTTCATAAGGGTTAGTCTCTGGACAATGAGTGTGGGAGCAGTAGTGTCTTCTGACCTCCTTTAACTTCACAAGGGGCAAGAAGGATCCAGAACAATATCAGCAACGCAAGGCTGATTCCTGTGAGGCAGAAGTCAGACATGCTGCCACCTTTCAATCTTTTTACAAGTTCTGATACCTACTGTCTCTCCCATGTACTTTATTTCTCTACTGGGTTCAAAAATTCATTACAACAGCCATGCAGATGTCACAAACAATACTCACGATTATGGGGTGTATTAGGGAAGTAACAGGTTACAATTCAGGTTCAGGAACACTCAGCATACAGTTCTTTGTACACGACACCCTCCCCTCAGTTGTGAACATAGACATGACTCTTTTTGGCTTCTGGAGCCCTTGGGCTGGCCTCTGTTCTGCCCCAGTTAGTGTTATGCTCTTTTAGCTCTGCCAATAGGTGTCGAAAGAAGCACCCCACTCTGCCAGCAAGCCTCCTGCCCAAAGACACTCAGCTTTCTTGCTCTGTGGCCTGGGAACCCGCCACTTTGCCTCATGCTGGTCTCTTCATTCTGTTGGTTCTGCTCATTCGGTTGGCACTGTCTCTCTGTTGTCTCAGTGCAGGGATGTCAGGTCCAAGGATGTGTTCTGCTTGGTGGGAGTGAAATCTTGATGATAGTGAGATCCTCCTTTTCCACTTTTGGGATGGCTCATTTTAAGCTAGTGGAATGGCAAAACTGACCAATCCCCATGTTAGGGTTCCATATACATTATTGGCATGGTTCCATCCCTACAAGGGTGCCATGGACCTTATTTATATTATTAACAAGCTACCCAATCCCTTTGTGGGTGTTGGCAAAGAATACCAAAAATGCTATGGATTGCCATCCAAAACCCAAAAATCTCACTGCTATTGAGTTGCATCTGACTCGTAGCAACCCCTCCTTGGGTTTTGAGGTGGTATCACTATGGAAGTAGATTGCCCAATCTTTCTGCCGAGGAGTGGCTGGTGGGTTTGAACTGCCAGCCTTCTGGTTAGCAGTCAAATGCCTTAGGCACTATGCCACCAGAGCTCCTATGGACTGTCATAAGAATAAATAAATCTGTCCTGGAAGAAGTGCAATAGGAATACTCATTAGAAGTGAGAATGGCTAGACTTTGTCTTACCTACTTTGGTCATATTGTCAGAAGGGACCAATCCCTGAGAAGATACCATGCTTGGTAAAACCCAGGGTCAGAGAAAAAGCAGAAGACCCTCAAGGAGATGGATTGGCACCGTGGCTGCAACAATGGGCTCAAGCATAGCAAGGTTTGTGAAGGTGATGCAGGACTGGGCAGTGTTTCATTCTGTTGTCATAGGGTTGCTGTGAGTTAGAGTTGACTCGATGGCAGCTAACAACAGTAACAACCAATCTTTTTAGTGGGGCACAAGCACCTCACATTTGCATAGTCCTCCCTAGTCAACTGGTGGGAGTCACAAAGACCATGGCTAGAAGAGCCATATTAAGTAATTACTGTACCAAAGCCTCCTAGAACATGCTTAAAGCAGGGCAGAGAAGGCTAGAATATGATCTCTGTAGAGAGTGGCTTGGCATACAGAAAAGACCAATAAAAAAGGATCAATTTTATGTGGCGTTACATGGCTATAGGACATGGGAAAGTATAATACTTAAAAAGGCATCAAAATTAAACTTTTTATATTTTATATAATTTTCTAGGACCCTACCCTTGCTTTTAATTTTACTTAAAATTAAAATGTATTTTCTGTTCTTTCTATCTCACTTTAAGTCTTAGATTAATAGCTGCATCCTGTCACCTCTCTGTGACCAAGAACTAAATCACAACATAAACTCCTTGGCACAGGTTTCAGTAATGATACAGCTTCTGGGAAAGGTGTCTTTTCTTTAGCCAAAAGTTATAGCATCACCCATAGTCTTCTTCCCAAGCAGCATAAGGTCTTGGGTTGGAATTTTGAAACAAGTGCTTCCAAAGTAGAAATGGAAGAATTATTTCACATATTTATTCATCAACAAATATATGCAAACTGGATTATTAAAACAGTCATAGCGTTTCTTAGACACATAACCAAAATATTATCCTCTGTGGAGAGTCTCTTTCTGACTTTAAGTTTATTTTGACTTCTCTTCCTAAGAAATTGCAAAGATACATATTCATTCAACAAACAGATTTGAGGATCTTTGCATATGAGTATCACCGAAAATGCTGTGGCATGGTAGAATTAAGAAAGATGCTGAAAAGGTGAAAACAATAAAAAAAGTAAGAGGCATGTAGAAGAAGCTCACTAAAACAAATGCAGAAGGGGTCTGGGTGAATGACTTGAATCCAAAAAAAATCAAACTCACTGCCGTCAAATTGGACCCGACTCATAGCAACCCCTCTGTAGTAGTTATGTTTGTGTGTCAACTTGGCTGGGCCTGGTTGTATGGCTGGGCAGCTGGTGGTAGTTATTCCTCATGATGAGATTGGCAATCAACTCCATGGTGGGATCTACCACAAGCAGCTGATTAGCTGCCTTTGGGAATGTGGTCTGCTTCCTGTATATAAGGAGAAGCTTTGAGAATGGTCTCTGGCCTATGGCACGCTTGGACCCTGCGTGTAGCTGTGTCGTTGCTCAACAGCCTGCTATGCTCTGCTGACCTTGGGACTTACAATAGACTTAAGTAAATGGCCTGCAGTGTGGTTCAGTAATATCGGGACTGTGCCTTTTTACTTGTCAACCTTGGGGCTTCTCAGCCTCAGCAGCCAGCAGCTGTCTGAGTGAAGAAATGCCTCTAGATCCAGTGGGTGGGGAGCAGGAGGCAGAGTTGGACCCCAAGGTTGAGGGGCTTTCACCCAGCCCCTAAAGCCTGGCACTTTGAACTTGGCCTTAAAGCCTCCAAATTGTAAGAATAAACTCCTATTTGTTAAGGCCATCCCATTTGTGGTATATTCTTGTCAGAGTGGCACGAGGTAACCAGAACACCTTCCTTGGGTTTTGGAAGCAGTATCACTACAGAAGAAGATTACCCAACCTTCCTTCTGAGGAGTGGCTGGTGGGTTTGAACCGCCAGTCTTCTGGTTAGCAGTGAAATGCCTGAGGCACTATGCCACCAAAGCTCCCAGTCACTTGAGTAAGAGTGGAATTAATTCTAGGCATCTTAAGGAAATAACATTTTACAAAGTCATTTAAAAGTTATCATATTTTAACCAAAGAGACAGTACACTATGGTGGGAATAGCACTGGACTAGGAGTCAGTGACTTGGTGCTAGTCTTGGGAAATGACCTAGCTTTCCTGTGCTTCAATTTCCTCGCCTATTAAGTTTGCATAAGAGTCGAACTAATGGATTGTTCTATGGCTCAAATGAGAAGTTATATGTTAAAGTTACTTGAAAAGTACAACCTTCTTTGCTGGTAATGCAAGTGCGATCTTTTAAAAATGCCACCTGATTTAGTTTCCCTTATAGGAACTCTGGTAGCATAGTGCCTAAGGCATTTGACTGTTAACCAGAAGCCTGGTGGTTCAAACCCACCAGCCACTCCTCAGAAAGAACGTTGGGCAATCTACTTCCATAGTGATACCGCCTCAGAAACCTAAAGAGGGGTCGCTATGAGTCAGATATGACTCTACAGCAGTGGGTTTGGTTTGGTTTTATTGGTAAGCAGACTCCTTTCCTCTATCCAGGCCTCCATTAAGTCTTAGCAACTTTCTCATACTGTGAAAGAACTGGAGAGCCCAAAGGCAGCATTCTTAGCCAAGGGAAGTTCCAGGCAGACAGGAAGGGGAAGCAAAAGGAAAGACATCTCCTGCAGTTCCAGTGGGTTAAGGGAGAAGAAGGCAAACAGATCTGCAGTGTGACAGATATGTCCCTCAAAATATATACCCTTTCCAGGTTTTGACCCAGAGGAAGTAGATATGTCAGGGCAGGGTCTCTTGCTTCAATTTATACTTAAAGCTTAGTGAGAAGATTGCCTCACAGTCTGCTCTGGCACCAATCTGAGGGCTGCTGCTTTAAAGCAAATTCATGAGTACAGTGAAGTTGTTGTTGTCGTTGGGGGCTGTCGAGTTGATTGGGATTCATGGTCACCCCACGTGTGCAGGGAATTACTGTGCCATAGGGTTTTCAAGGCTAGGGCTTTTGGGAAACTTAACGGGCTGGTCTTTTGAGAAGCCTCTGGTTAGGTTTGAACTACCAATTCTTGGCTAGTACTTGAGCACTTAACCATTTGTGCCACCCAGTGACCCACAGTGTAATTAAATCCATTGCCATTGAATCAATTCTGACTCATAGTGATCCTATAGGGCAGAATAGAAATGGTCTGTAGGATTCCAAGCCCGTAAATCTTTACAGTAAACTGCCACAGCTTTCTCTCATGGAGTGGCTGTTGAGTTCGAACTGCTGACTTTTCAGTTTGCAGCCGAGCACTTTAACCACTGCACCATCATGGCTCCTTATCCACAGGTATAGGGATTAGGATTTATAATACATATTTGGGTGGGGCACAAAATTAAATCTATAACAAATGCCCACAATAGATACTCCCATTTGGGGAAAGAAAAAAAAAAAAAAAATGCTGGGAGAGGAGGCACACAGCAGCCTCTCATCCAGAGTAATTCTGAAACACCCTATGGGTGGGCACCCTGATGCATACCTGCCTGGAAGTCAGGAAAGTTCTATGATTAAGCTCTGGTTCTGACTTCAGGGAGAAGCACCCTTGTCCATCGTTACCCCTTCACCCTCTTGGAGGTTCTTTCCTCCCCATTATCCTCCTTGGACACATGTGAAATAAACAAGATGAGGAATCTCCTTGCGGGTTGTACAACATTCAAAGCCTGCTTCCTGCACATGGAAAATTGTTGTAAGTCTTGAACTGACAAAGGGTCTTTCAGGCTGGGATCACGATTCCTTTAGTAATACAATTTCCTCTAAAACCCCTTGTTATAGATTGAATTGTGTCCCCCCAAAACATGCGTTAGAGTACTAATCCCTATACCTGTGGATGTAATTGTTTGGGAATAAGGCTTTTTGTTATTTCAATGAGGCCGTGTGGGTGCAGGGTGTTCCTAAACCTAGCGACTTCTGACTTACAATGAAAGGAGCACGCGAGACACCAAGGAAGCACAAAAGGCAGACGATAGAGGCCACGTGCAGCGCTACCAGGAGCCAGGGAGCACCGAGGCAATAAACGGAGAGAGGCAAGGATCTTTCCTTAGAACTGATGCCGGAATTTCGATTTTAGTCCTGAACTGTAAGAAAATACGCTTCTCTTCTTTAAAGCCACCCACTCGTGTTTTGGTACATTAGGACACTAAAACACTGCTAAATAGGCTTCTGATCTGTTCTAGTCAGTTTCGTGTGTCAGTAACTACACCCAAAGGTCCCCTCCCACATGCATTCTGGTTTGACTACTAACCAGAAGCCTGGCAGTTCAAACCCACCAGCCACTCCTTGGAAGGAAGGTTGGGCAATCTACTTCCGTAGTGATACCACCTCAGAAACCCAAGGAGGGGTCGCTATGCGTCAGGTTGGACTCCAAGGCATTGAGTTTGATTTTTTTGGTTTGACACATTAATCTTAAACTCCCGACTGAAACTGTTAGATCATACCCTTATATCTGATCTTTTCCCTGACTGAGTCTTTCTAGATCTCTTGTCCCTGAAATAGTTTAAAAATCCCATCTTTTACTGTTTGGGATCTAAAAGCAATCACGCTTACCGCTTCTGCAAAGTCCCAAATTTCTAGGCTTTCTGTACTCATTTGTTTTGAAAACTGTCCACTCTTTCCTGAGTTCATCTCTTTCTTTTTGTGATATCTTGTCTTATGCAACCAATAGTAAACATCACTGACTAACTGATTTCTTTCAATCACTGGCCTTGGAGCTGCTGACTGAGAATAAGGTGAGCTATAAGTTATCAAAGCAACATTTTACTAACTATTTTCCCACTGTATATCATCATTACTCTTTCTAGCTCCCAATATTAGTTTCCTTGCTCCCTGCTGTTGAACTCCTAAGCAAATACCACATATCTTAGGTTTTTATTATAGGAGAACCTTTCTTCTAGGTACCAATTTCCATTCTGGTTACTCACTGCTGGTCGAGTCAGATCTGACTCATAGCAAACCGTCCTTAGGTTTCCGAGGCAGTATCTCTATGGAAATACATTGCCCAATCTTCCTTCCAAGGAGTGGCTGGTGGATTACGATTGTTAATACTAGCCGCTGTAACAAATAACCCTCAAATCTAAATTAACAGTTTATTTCTTGTTCATGTCATAGTTTCATATCAGCCCAACACCTTTCCTCCAAGTGAGGACTCAAGGATTCAGTCTCCTTCCATCTTGAAGTGACATAATTTCAACACATGGCCTCTGTAGTCTCCAGTGAAGTGAAGAGAATGAGAGAAATCCGCTGAATTTTTAACCTCTTCAGTCAGAAGTCATATACGGTTGCTTCTGCTTGTATTAGACTTGCTAGAAGTAGCAAGCCTAAATGCAAAAGAAACTGGCAAATGGAAAGGAACATATGGTTATTCTGAGCACTAAGCCTCTTTGCTACATTTTGCTTATTATTTTTCGCTTCCTTTCCCACCCCACTAACATACTCTGGTGGAACAGTGCCTAAGGCATTTGGCTGCTAACCAGAAGGCTGGCAGTTCAAACCTACCAGCCGCTCTGTGGAAAGAAGATGGAGCAATCTGCTTCTATAAAGATTTACTGCCTTGAAAACCCAATAGGGGTTGTTCTGTATTGGAATTGACTTGATGGCAGTGAGGTGTTTCTTTTTTTTTTTTTTTTGGTTTTCCCCACACTACTAGAATATAAGCTTCACAACAGCATGGATTTTTTCTATTCTGTTTACTTTTGTATCTTTAATACTTAGAAGACTGCCTGGTTTATGGTAAGTGGTTATTAAATATTTGCCTAAAGAACATATGGAAAGGAAAATATAGAGATTCTTTCTGTTGGTAATGGGTGAGAAACGGAAAGAAAACAGGAATGAATTCTGAGCAATCAAAATTCGTGTGGCTATTCACTCAACCTCCTTTTTCCCTAAAATCATTTTAGAAAAAGTTCTAATAAGAATATTCATGTATTCTACCAATTCCATAGCAGACCAAAGCAGGAATTTAGAATGAGATAAGAAAGATTATCAAGAAAAGAAAAAGTGATGGGTGATAGCTAAGAAAGATGTGGTGTTCTAAAGAAAAATTTACTCTAAAAGACCATCAAAACCACTGCGACATCATCAACAAAAACCCATAGTAGTCTGTGGCCACTGAATGCAAGGTCAAGAACACTTACACTTACATAGCTCTTTTTATTTTTGCAGTGTTCCCTTCCTTCCTTTCCCACCTCTGGTAACCGACAAAGAAAATTTCCTTCCATATATAAACCTTTCCTTGACTTTTTACAATAATGAGCTAATAACAATATTTATCCTTCTGTGATTGACTTATGTCACTCAGCATAATGTCCTTCAAGTTCAACCATGTTATGCAGTGTTTTGTAGATTCTACATTATTTTTTAGTGTTGCATAGTCGTCCATTGTGTGCATGTACCAGAGTTTGCTTATCCATTCTGTTGATGTGCATGTAGGTTGTTTCCATCTTTTTGCTATTGTAAATAGTGCTGCAATGAACATGAGTGTGCAAATATCTGTTCTTGTCTTGGCTCTCACTTCTTTAGGGTGTATACCTAGTAATGGAATTGCTGGTTCAAATGGTGTTTCTAATTCCAACTTTTTAAGGAATCGCCATACTGCTTTCCACAGTGCTTGTATCATTTTACAGTTCCACCAACAGTGTATGAAAGTCCTAAACTCTCTACATCCTTGTCAGCATTTGTTATTTTCTGTCTTGTTGAACTTTGCCATTAGTGCTGGGGCAAGATGGTATCTCACTGTTGTTTTGATTTGCATCTCTCTAATGGCTAATGATCGTGAACATTTCTTCATGTGTTTTTTGGCCGCCTGAATATTCATCCTCTGGTGAAGTGTCTATTCATGTCTTCTGCCCATTTAAAAATTGGATCGTTAATCTTTTTGTGGTTGAGGTGTTGGAGTTTTCTGTAAATTTTAGAGATAAATCTTTTGTCAGATATGTCATTGCCAAATATTTTTTCCAATCTGTAGGTTCTCTTTTTACTCTTTTGGAGAAGTCTTTTGAAGCACATAAAAATTTAATTTTTAGAAGGTCCCATTCATCTAGTTTATCTTCTGCTGTTTGTGCATTTTGGTTATGCCTGATAGTCTATTTATGCCATATATATTAGGGCCTCTCAATTTGTCCCTATTTTTTCCTTGGGGAACTTTATAGTTTTAGGTTTCACATTTAAGTGTTTGATCCATCTGAAGTTAGTTTTTGTGTATGGTGTGAATACCTACATAGGTCTTAACAGCATCACTGAATCATAGCCTAGTGTGGTAGTTAAGTTGTGTGTCAGCTTGGTTGGGCCTGGTTTTGAGTGGCTGGGAAGCTGGATATAGACTATGATATGATGAGACTAGTAATCAACTCTATGGTAAAATCTACTGGAGTAGCTGAGAATAGCTGCTTTAGGGATGTGATCTGCTTCCAGTATGTAAGAAGAAGCATTGAGAAAGGTCTGAGCTTTTTGGAATGCTCAGACCCTGCATGTAGCCAAGTCTTCTTTCAGCAGCCTGCCATGTTCCCTGCTGAGCTTGGGACTGTCTCTGGACTTGAGCTAGTGCTCTGCCATGTTGTTTGGTAATGTTTAGACTGTGCCATTGTATTTGTTGACCTTGGGTTTGTCAACTTTAGCAGCCAGCAGCTGCCTGAGTTAAGAGAAGCCTCTAGCTTCAGTGGGCTGGGAATAAGAGGCAGAGCTGAAGCCCAAGGTCGAGGGCCTTCCACCCAACCCCTAGAGCTGTCACTCTGAACTCAGGCTTCTAGCCTCTTAAACTGTAAGAGAATAAATTCCTATTTATTAAAGCCATCCTTTGTGGTATGTCTGTTAGAGCAGCACTAGAGAACCCAAATATCTAGTAAATAAATGATGTGTATTATGAAAATAGTGGGTCAGTTACGTTTGGTATACCCTTCCAGAAAAACAAAACAAACCCATGTCAGAGAGTCAATTCTGACTGACAGTGACCCTTTAGGGCAGAGTAGAGCTGCTCCATAGGATTTCTGAGGTTATAAATCTTTATGGAAGCAGACTGCCTTATCTCTTCCCCACAGAGCAGCTGTTGGGTTCAAACTGCTAATCTTCTGGTTAGCAGCTGAATGCTTTAACCACTACACCGCCAGAGACTTCGCTTAAAAAGGCAGAAAAGTTGTAATACATTTAACACTATATTTTGGCATTCAAATATATATATCCTCAGTCATGTGCCATATTTTCTAGTTTTAACAGTTCATTTATTCCTATGTGATGATTGATAGATGAAATACTACAAGAATGGACATCTTGAGGCAATATTGTGCTTAATTACACCTATTGCTCACTTATCGACTATCTCATTATCTGACATTTCACATTTATGACAATAGAAAGAAATCTACTACCCAATTATTTTGCACATTAACAATGTATGTTGGTGGTAACATGCTTAGGTGGGAGGTGAGAGTAATGCTGGTTGTGGTGGTTAAGGTTATGTGTCAACTTATTTGGGCCATGACTTTCAGTGCTTTGGCAGTTATGTAATAATGTATCCATCCTCCATTTTGTAATCTGATGTGGTCATCTTCTATTTTTTGCATGCTGACTTGGTTTTTGGAACCTAACCATGATCATAAGGGAGGAGTGGGGGTAGTCATTTCTGCAACTGGAACCTCCCACTTTCTGAATTCTGCACTGATTAGGCCAAAGGCATATTATCACATTCAGTGGGTGTGCAGATCCAGGTTCTATGGAGTCTAAAGCATATACAATTGAGAGCTCTCTTTAAGAAAAGAATACACATGGCAACAAGTACAAAAGGAAGTACAAAAAATAATATTTATTTGGAATAAAAAAATTACAATAAATTATATGTTTTAAAGAGCTGGCAAATAGTAGACATCACCAAATCCAGAATAATAATATGATTTTAAAAGAATTCCTGCCTGATACATCTGTATAATACTTTTTCCCTACATATTTTGACTGCATACTCTTTGATTTCTTCTTTATATGAAAATGATTTTATCGTATTTTTAAAAGGTAATAGAGATATCTCAATATTTTCCCTAGCATAGTTGATCAAAATTTTATTTTTATTACTGATAGTAGAGATGAGTTTCTTTCCAGTCCACAACTCATTACTGGGAAAGACACACACATGCATACCTTGTTTTATTGCACTTTGCTTTATTTTGTGTTGCAGATACTACTTTTTTTTTTTTTTTTTTTTAACGAATTGAAGGTTTGTAGCAACCCTGCATGGAGCAAGTCTATTGGCACCATTTTTCCAACAGCAAAGTCTTTGTGTCACAATTTGGTGATTCTCATAGTATTTCAAATACTTTCATAATGCTGTTGCATACTTCATAGGCTACAATACAGTGTAACTATAACTTTCATATGAACTTTTATATGAAAGTGTGACTCACTTTATTGAGGTAGTCTGGAGCCTAACCTGCAATACCTCTGAGGTATGCGTGTACTGTTTTAGGATTGTTATAGAATTTGGGAAAATCTACCAAATTTCTTCTATGTACAACAAATGAGTTTTGGGCGCATTGTCCAAGTTCTAGTTTCTGGATGCATATAGTTCAAAGACTGTCTACTGCATTGCCCATCTATCATTCCATGCTGGATTCTCAACTATGTTGATGGGTTCTTATCATTTGGTGAGGTGATTTCTGGCCCTCTAGCTTCATGTCACAACTGAGTGATCTAGTTGACCTAGGCCCTTGAGCAGTGAAGATAGATGTCACTGTTACAATAGGCTGAAATGACTATGGATCACATAAATGTATCCCATTTAACCAAACTGATTGTATCTCCAACTCAACTTCCTCATAGCCAGATTCTCAAAATGCCTGCAGCTACTCCAGTGTCTCCAGATGCATGGGGAAATTATGACAGAGGAGAAGTTAAGATTGAAAAGAGACATTAGTCTCTTGAGAGTTAAGATACCTTACTTTTGACACTTTTACAAAAACTTAAGACCATGTGAACCCATTTTTAGGGCCTTCCTGTGGTGTTGGAAGGGGTCTACAAGCGTAAGTTTCTTGGATTCTGCCTTTGGGTTTAGCTTTGAACTTTAGGAGGACTATTTCCAAACTTGAGCATATCCATAGAAAGGAGGTAACTAGGATGGTGAGAGGCTAGGACAGTGTTATATGATTAGCAGTGAAAGGCCACACAAAGATCTTAGAAAAGAGTATTTGAGTGGTTCAGAAGCCTGTGTTTAGGACTTGGAGTCTTGTCAGTTGGAAGAACTATTTTGACTCAAATTATGGAATCACTTTCCAAAGGTAGCCCAGTTCCAAAGTAGAATTGACCAGCTTGTGAAGCACTGAGTTCTCCTTACAGAAATAGTTCAAGAGGAGGCTAGGTGAAGGGAAGACCTGTATATTGCATTATATATTGGATAGTGGTGGTGACGGAGGATGAGGAGTCAGGTATGAAAGAACTTAAGCTCTACACATTTCCAAGTTTGAAATTTTAGGATGACTTTTCTTTTCATCTGATTCCACACATTACCATCAGTTTTAATGGTCAGAAAGGTAGGAAGCTTTAAAGATAGATGAGCTGCTTTTAAGGGGAGAGAAAAAAAAAAATTTAATTTAAAGGCAGCAATAGAGATCTGTTTTAGCTCTATTTTTATGCTTTTTGTTTAAAGATAGATTGTAACATAGTGGTTAGTCAGTAGAGGTGGTTAAAGGTTCTAGATGTGGGGTTGCTGGGTCTAAAGCAAGTTATAGCACAAGACCATGACATGGGATCCCCATGGGTGCAGTGGGAACTAGACTAGGACCTGGGTGGGGGTAGGAGTGGGAACACAGTACATCATTTCCATGGAGGAGCCTAACAATGATGCTTGGGATGGATAGACTCAGCGTAGTAATGAATCAGGGCTCCTTGTGGCAAATGCCAGAATACAACTGAAACTGACTTGAGGAAATAAATAAGGTGTAGGATTTATTAGATCTGGGGGTAGAGTTCACTTCAGACAGATGTGCTCCAGTGGCTCAAAAGACATCACTAGGACACCCTCTCTCCCTCAGCTTTCCTTTGCTTGATGTTGGCTTCACTTGTCATGCATTGGTGGCCCTCATTACCACTGGCTTAGGTGCTTCCAATTGACTTAACCTAGTTTAACATTTTCTTTTCTTTTTTGTTTGTTTCTTTCTGAATTGATCTGGCAAATGCCCCAGATTTTATGCCAAGATCAACACTACCATCTCTGAACCAATCACAGTAGTCTGAAATGTGAAGACTAG
>NW_006921961.1:305091-342963 GCF_000298275.1 Orycteropus afer afer
GTAGGTGACGGGGAGGAAAGGTTCCCAAAGGAAAAACGAATTGCCATTACAAGAAAAGGGGGAGTGTGTATAATATTGAACATTCTACTCATAACACCTCAAAATAATGGCTATCCATTATTTGGGGGAAAGTGTGTTTTGAGATTTCCTCCAGATGGACACAGTTAACTTGTAAAACTGAGTATATCTTTCCTGTATCTGGAGGACAATACGCTTACATTTCATTTTTTCCTCTAGTAAAGGAAGTTCATGAAAATGCTACAGACGAAGTAAATAGAAGGCTGAAAATATTAATAGGATAATTCTTATTTTTGGTGCCCTCTTTGGGCAAAGAAACCTAGAGCACTTACAACAATCCAACTACTGAACGTGACCACACCCCGTGTAGGTGAAATGAGTATTACCGCCTTGCCCTTGCAGTTGGGGAAGGCGAGGCAACGGACTCTCCACTCAGCTTGCTAAGGGGATTTAGGAACAGTCTGTCTGCATGACTTCAGAGGGTCTCCACCTTCCGCTCCCTCTCGGAGCCCCAGGGTCTGTCCTTCCGGCTCGCAGGAGTTGAAGAGCAGCTCAGGCTCCGCCGCAGCCTCGGGGCTCATTCTCCGCTCGGATGCCCGCGCCCCGCCCTCCTGCACCTTCCTCAGAGGTCCAGCCGGCTAGGTCAGGCTGCCCCTCTCGTCCAGAACTCCTTCCCCCGCTGCCAAACCGCCCCGTCGTCCCCTACGTGCAGGAAGCCCCCCACGCCAGCGCCCTGCAGGGCGGAGCAGGCAGATGCCACCGAGGCGGCTAGCGGAAGGGGCGGCGGCGTCGCTGGAGGTGAGCGGGCCGGACCCTTGGCCCTCCACGGGCCGGAGCTGGGGAGGGCGCCCAGGCACGCTAGGCAGGAGGAAGGTGGCAGCGGGAGGGAGGCCGGGCGGACCGATCGCGAGCTGCGAGAGGGGGAGCCGCAGGCGGGCCGGTGCACTGCTCGCGGGCGGCGCCTGCAGAGCGAGCAGCGTGGAGCCTGGCGCTGCGGAGCCGCTCGGGCACGCGCCGCGCCGGGGCTGCCGCGCTCCGCCGCAAACCCGCTCGCGGACCCCCGGCGCCCTCTCGAGTGCGGGCGGGAGACGTAGCTTGGCGCGTCCCCGCCGCCGCTGTTGCTGACTCGACACAATCGGCGGGTCGCACGGGGGGCGCGGCGTAACCCGGGGGTGGGCGGCGGCGCGGAGCAGCCTCGGGAGTTCGGAGGGTCGTTCGAAGATGCCAGCGGCACAAAGACAAACCGAGACCCAGCCTGCTGCGGAGGGCGGCAGGAAGAGTCGCTGAGCGCAGGGCGTGTTCTGCTCCTGCGCCGCGTCTCGCTCTTCGCTGCTTCGGGTCGCAGAGTCGGGGACGGCAGCACAGAATCCCTCGGCCCCGTGGCAGCGGCCGCCGCAGCCGGGAGCTGCATGCGACGCGCGGCGGCGTCCCCCGCCGCCTGCTTTCCCGGCGGCGCGCGCAGACGGGCAGGAGGGCGCCGGGGCCGCGGGCCAAGGCAGCTGTGGGGACGCCCTCCCGCCCGGCGACCCTGTCCTTACTGGCAGCGGGCATCCGCAGGCGTTGAGCTCCAGGTGAGTGCGCGGCCCGCGCCTGGCTCAGGCACCGCAGCTACCGGACCCCGGGAGGTGGCTTTGTTTTCCTCTCTCGCGCCCCGGCGCGGTCATTCATTTGACATTTTGGCTTCTGTTGCCCAGAAACGCGGGTAAGAGACGTTGGGACGTGTGTGATGATTTAGTTAACCTGGGGAGCTGGGACTTCTGGGTCCCTTTGAGCAGCACTTGAGCGAGAGGCGATTGCATTTCCTTTTTCGTTTCGAATGTGTTATGAACCTTCTCTGCAGGGCTTGGGCCTGGAGGAAGCTGGAGCTGCAGATTTAGACGTAGATGTTATTTCGAGGACGTGCAACCGCAGAGGTCTACTCTTCCAGGCCTTGTCTTCACCTCTATAAGCAGCGCTCAGGTGTTTTTCGTTTATCGTTGTTGCTGTTGTTATTATTTTTAAGAACATCTTTCCAGGCACATTTATTTCCTTAGAGTTGGGAGTCTTTGGAATCAATGCAGAGAGCTCACAGTTACAGGGGTTCAATCGATATTGAACTTCTAGAAGGACAGCGTGGGCGATCATTGTAAGTAGAGGTGGACTGCAGGCAAACTTCATGGGAGCCTTCAGCCTTCCTGGGTAGGGTATCTGTTCACTGCCCTAGAGTCAAGGAACCTCTGGATTCTTACTGTCAGAGTGTGAAACTTGTCTTTCCTTGAATAGTTTTCTTTAATTTGTCATTTAGAAGAAACCATATTTTAGCATAATTAACAGAGTCCTCAATTACACCTGATGAAATTTCATATATTCATTTGCCCATTTGTGTTACAAATACAATTTTCTTTTTACTATTTCTCTTACTCCCTCAAGGGCTCATTTCTTCTGTTGCCTAGAGAGGTGTTTTTTTTTTTTTTTTTTCCCCTCCTCCTCTGATTTTTCTCCTCCCCGCAGATGGCTTCTATACTGAGAGGTTCAGTGGTGTCACTAGGAGTGGTGTTACCCAGGGTGGTAATTCATGGTGTCAGCCCCACCCCCATGGACCTCCTCCTGAACCGGACCATACCAAATCCTTAGTAATGTTTAGTATCGATTTTAATCATAGAATAATATGTGATATAGTTGTAAATTGCTTAAATGTTTCTTAGATTATATAAATACTAACAAAATTGTAAAATCTTTCTACATTAAATTACATTATTAGTTACACTATTAGTAACTGAGCAAAAACCTTTTTTAATTTTTCTCCTTTCCCTTTATTACTTCATTCTCAAAAAAGTTACTAATATAGGCTCACAAAATTAATTACCACAGTATTGTAGCTAAAACACCAAAAAATTAGACAAAATCGGTGACTACAAAAACACTGGCAGCAAGGAAAACAACAGCATGTGCTCGCTTATAGCACAGTGATCTGAAACATCGTTGGAATTGGGTAATAATGACACCTCTGACCAGAGCACATTAGAAAATTCAAAAAATCAATTAGCATAGAGTTTTAGCCTTATAGGTATATTGCTACATGTAAGCGGGTTTAGGACCTGCCTGGTTAGCTCAGTTGGTTAGAGTGTGGTGCTAATAACACCAGGGTCACGGGTTCAATCCCTTACAGGCCAGTGGTTTGTATTTGGGAGCTCTGGTGGTGCTTAAGTCATGTGACTGCTAACCAGAAGGCTGGTGCTTCAAACCCACCAGCCATTCCTCAGAAGGAAGGTTGGGCAATCTACTTCCATAGAGATACATCACCTCAGAAACGCAAGGAGGGGTCACTATGAGTCATTATAAGCGGGTTTACAAAAACTGTTCTTGTTGTTATAACCAATTAAACAAAACAATGCAATGCACTGCCATTGAGTTGGATCCGAATCACAGCAACCCCTCCTTGAGTTTCCAAGGCAGTATCACTATGGAAGTAGGTTGCCCAGCCTTCTTTCCAAGGAGTGGCTGGTGGGTTTGAATTGCCAACCTTCCGGTTAGCAGTCAGATGCTTTAGGCACTACACCACCAGAGCTTCTATAACCAACTACAGGAATATTTTTATCAAAAAATAACAAATTTCTGCTGAAACACTGCACAAACATTTTATGGACAGTCATTTTGTTGTCACCCCCTTTGACAGTGTCACCTGGTGCAGTCCACACCTCCCACATCCCCCTAGTGAGGCCACTGAAGAGGTTATTTTAAAAATGACACTGATATTACTTATAAAGAAAAATAAATTATTAGTCTTATCTTTGGAGTGTTAAAGAGGCCTAATCTGAATGGAGATATTATTAGTAGGTGTGAAAATCTGGAGTTTGTTAATCTGTTCCGTCATCAGAAAATTCCTGCAGGGATTGTTTATATAGAGTGGGAAACAGATGGCATCCCTAGCAGACATATGCCTGAGAGAAACCAAGCATAAAGCGTCATTGTATTCCTCGGAAATTATCCACCTCACTGTTGGGAGGTGGGATTGGGTGGGTTTCAGGGTGGGTAAGTCATAATTTTGACCTCCCAAAGGAGACATTATAACCTTACCATTCAGCTGCATAATTAATTAATTTCTTCCTTCTTTGAGCATTTAAAACATTATTCAGCCGTTTGTTTTGGTTATGAGTTTGGCCCAGTTTGCCCTCAGTTACAGTTATGTGAGACATTTAAAACAGGCATGTTAACAAAAATGTCTTTGAATTTAAAATTATCCTAACACGTAAGGGAGGGGGGAGTTACTATTTTCTTAGCTCTTGCATGACCAAGGTGTCATACAGATGACCACTGGGACTCATAGGTGGAAGGATTTCATTAGATCTTGCATGTAATGAGATTTCTTCTATTGTCTCTCTGATAGGTAGATCCCTAACTCCCAGCATTTGCCTCTAAACTCTCAGTTATGGACAGTGCTTTACTTCTGTGATGATTTAACAGCTGAAGACATTACATTAACCATTCCTCTCCAACACAGCTTTGGGTAGCCTTAGGGATTGAATCTTTATGAATGACTATGGAGTGGGTGAAGAAAACAAAGTCACTCTGAACACTTAAAATAAGCTAGCTAGAGCTTTCCTTTTCCACCATGATCTATAGATAATTTATGTGCTATAGGTTGTCGTTAGATTACAAAAGTGGTCTTCTCTCTACAGAGTGCTGTTGGTGATCGTTTTCCTTATTAATTTGAGGGTTAATATTCCAGTAAATCAATATTAATGAGGCACAGGACTAAATTTAATGAAAGATATGATCAGTGTTTGACCCCTCTAAACAGGAGGCATGAAATAAAAAAGTAAGCATTGACTGTTTGACTTGGTCAATAAGACCTTGGGAGAGAAACATATCTTACATTTTTTAAAGCCTTTTGCACTCATTTTAGCAAAAGGAAAAGAAATGAGGTTGTTGTACTTGAGGACGCATGCTGTAGAGTTTTCTTGGGGATGGATGAGCTTTGCAGGAGAGGTGGCTTTTGGATTCTGTCCAGTTTCAGCGTCTGCCCTGGCACCAGTGAGAGGATCTAAAGTTCAAAGGATTTGTTACTCTGATTGGTATCTGTGTATCCTCTCTCCAGATTGTTGTCTTTATCGTGAAGTGTGCATTTCAGAGGAACTAGAGGCTCTAAGCTTGTCTGAGATTTGCTGTGGCCTGGCCTGGATCCACCCACATTGTACTGCTTTGCTCCGTGCTTTCCTGGGGAGAAAATGCAACAACTTTTGCGTGGTATGTTGGATAGGAAATGTCAATGTTGGGTGAAAATCTTCAGCTCTGTTGTCAAATACCAGGTCAAGGTTTGAAAGAGAAAGGTTTGCATTTAAGTGTGGTTGACCCAACAGAGGCAGCAGCCGGAGGTTGCTTCATTATACCAAGGATTTCTACTTTCATATCTTAATCATCTAAAGTGCCTCCTTTCACCTTTAAATGTGCCCTGGTTTGGATGATGAAGTATACGGTCACCCTAGATATTAAGGAGTCTTCTACCATACTTCTCCTGACCTTCTATTTTATGCCTTGCTTTATTTCAGTTGTTTATTTCTTAAATGCAAAGATAAAAAAACCAAAACCAAAAAACCAAACTCACTGCCATCGAGTTGGATCTGATTCATAGCGACCCCTCCTTGGGTTTCTGAGGTAGTATCTCTACAGAAGTAGCTTGCCCAACCTTCCTTCCAAGGAGTGGCTAGTGGGTTTGTACCACCAGCCTTCTGGTTAGCAGTCAGATGCCTTAGGCACTATGCCACCAGAGCTAAAGATAAAAAAGGTAAGAAAAATTTAAACCAGAAAACAAGGAAGATAGAAATAGTAAGAAAGATGGAAGAATGATGTGCTATAATTGATTGTGATGTATTTCCACACACAGGAAATCGTTTTCTCTTTAATTCAGTATGTGTCGATGTGTCTACTATGGTTATGAGCTGTGTCTTCAAGCACAAGAAAAGTGCTTACCCTGGTGGTGCAATAGTTAGCACTTGGCTGCTAACTGAAAAGTTGGTGGTTAGAACTCATCTGTGGCTCCATAGGAGAGGGGCCTGGGATTTGCTTGTGTAGAGATTTTAGCCTAGGGAACCCTATGGGGCAGTTCTAATCTGTCATGGGATCGACTTGACAGTACCCAACAGCAGCAACAGCAGTAGCAACAACATTTACCTAAGACTGGCACAAGTTGGGACAACTCTTGTGATTTGAGAGAGCAGCTTCCACAAAGCTTGTCTGCAGGCTTGACTGATAGGTGGCTCTTACAGATATGAATGCAAGTTTCATGCTCTGTGATTTGATCTAGTTTTTGAATATTCTGTGAGTCCAGAACACAAGCACTGTTGTGAGGACCTGACTCCACATTCTCCTAGTTTCCCAGCTCTGTGGGCCACGAGGATAAGAGGAGAGCCTTTGTTCTCTGTAGTCTCTTCTGACTTCAGTCTTGGATTTGGGCCTCAGCTTTTCATACAGAGGGCTTGCACAGAAGAACTTGGTGCGTTTGTTCATTACATGAAAATTCCCACTAGGATTTAAGATTGTGCAGTTGACCTGATGAGGATTTGGTTTCTGTACTGAAGCTCATATATGAAGATTGTGGCACCTATTTCAGCAACAGTTGCTGTACTCCTTTGCTAAGCAATCACCGGTTTGAAATAGTGTGCTTGCTTTGCTGACCAGTAGGTGTTACAATTGATTATGCCTCTACTGAAGTTCTCAAAAGCTTGGGCAGCATGCCTGAATAAGAAGAAACCTATGAATCTCTTACATAAATTGGATGACCATGTGATTTTTTTTCCCTAAATCTGGATACTTTAAAAAATATTTTGTGGTGAAAATGTGCACAACAAAACATACCTGAATTCAACAATTTATACATGTAAAATTTAGACAGTGGTTCTGTTCTTCAAATTGTACAACCATTCTCATTATCCTTTTCCACATTATTCACCACCATTAACATAAACTCACTGCCACCTAAACTTCTCATCTAACCTGTTGAGTTGTTGTTGCCAATTTGATCACGTATAGATAATTCTTTAAAATAACACAATACTCAAGGTAGATATTTATTTCTAATTGGTTTAAAGATGAACTTGGGATAGTTTTGGTTTAGGGTTTAAAGATTATCTTTGAGCCATAGTTTTTTTTTCTGTATGTTTGTTTTTGTGGGGGGATCATCCAGTCTTAATGGCTCAGGGAAGTCTGGATTCCATGAGAACTTGAAAGTCTGTCAATGGGTACTTCTGAGAGTAAAAATGGGTACTAACTGGAAGGGATGCCAGATCAACAAGTAAAAACTGGGCCTGTTCCAGGAAACCTATATATTTATGTGTATACATATATACATATATATGTATATGTATATGTATGTTGTTGTTATTGTTATGTGCCATCGAGTTGGACCTGACTCATAGCAGCCCCTCCTTGGGTTTCCAAGGCGGTTTCACAATGGAAGCAGATTGCCCCATCTTCCTTCCGAGGAGTGACTGGTGGGTTTGAACCGCCAGCCTTCTGGTTAGCAGTCAAGTGCCTTAGGCACTATGCTATCAGAGCTCCTGTGTATATGTATAGACTAACATAAATCATATGTCTACAGATAGGTGCAAGAGCTCTGGTGGCATAGTGCCTAAGGCACTTGACTGCTAACCAGAAGGCTGGTGGTTCAAACCCCCCAGCCACTCCTTGGAAGGAAGGTTGGGCAGTGTACTTCTGTAGTGATACTGCCTTGGAAACCCAAGGAGGGGTCTCTGTGAGTTGGATCTGACTCAACGGCAGTGGGTTATAGATAGATGCATTATGGGATGAAATAAGTGAAATAAACCACGTGCAGTGGCCTATCGTATGGAAGATTTTGGCTTTTATCATTTCTTTCTTGGATTGACTTCTTTACTAAACCCTCTATATCCCTCCTCTCCAAACTTCAAATCATCTTCTAATCTCCTGATTTTATCTAGTTCTAATACCAATTTATTGGCATTATTTTCTTTCTTAAAAATCTTTGGTGGCTGTCTTAGCATGGACCAGTAACTTGAAATTTGCCTAAGGTGCCATGAGACTGAAGAAGGAGGTGGGCAACTCCATGGGTGTCAGCAAGAAGTTTATTAGGGGACTTCATATGAAGCTGGTCCCTGGAGCCTGCAAGACTGGTCCATTTCTTTGCATCTCTCCATGGGAGTCAGGATTTTTATGGGTTTGATGAACAAAGCTGGCTCCATGCGAGGACTTCAGACCAAAAAGAAGGCCACCCTAACAGGTGTTACAAAAGAGTGATTTAGCAACAGGTGTGGACTGTCATAGGGCAAGGATGGCCTTATTTTGCCTCATAAAGCCTGTTTCTTCAGTGGCTCACAAATTTCTTTTTAATTCTCAAAGTAAGATCCATAAACAGTTTGGTTGTTACAGGGCAATGTGAAAAAATCATTCAAGTAATACTTACTGAGCATCTTCTGTGACTCGGTCTCTTATCTAGGTGCTGGGGATATACCAATGAACAAAACCAATACTCCTGTCTTTGTAGAGTTTTCCTTCTGTTGGGAGCTGGGGTGGGAGACAGATAATAAACCAAATCAATCAATCAATTATATAGGATGTTAGAAGGAAGTCAGTACTTTGGAAGAAAAAGTAGAACAGGATAAGTAGGCTAACTAGACAAAGTAGAACAAGATAAGTATACGAAAGACATTAAACAAAGACTTAAAAGAAAATGAGAGAAGATACTCATGCAGATATCTAAGGGAGTATTCCAGGCAGAGGGAACAGACAGCATAGAGGATCAAAGATGGGAATATGTTGGGGCGTGTTCAGAGATTCTCAGGAAGACCAGCATGACAGAGTGGAATGATCAGGGGCAATTAGGAAATGAGATCCAATAGTTGGTGTGACAGAACATACAGGGCCTCTGAGATAGGAGAATGATGATGACTTCAACAGAAATCTCATTATGTTCTTAAGACTCACTATAAAATTAAATACTGTTTGTATTGCAGGGACCGCACTGGTCAGTGTATATAACTACATTTTATGAGTGATGGTCTTCATCAAGATTAATGTAATTTTTATATCATTTACTTATTTGTGTTTTAAAAGAGCATATTTCGTTGTTGCCGTTTTTAAGTCATGCTCCTGTTTCCCAAAAATAGATCAGTGGTTCAGAAATTGTTGGTTGAAGTAAAAAAATAGTATGAAAAATAGTATGAAGTATGAAAATAGTAGTGTAAATGCTATAGTTCAGAATATTGTAAACATACACAGGGAACTGGATCTCATTTAAAATATGAAATGTGAACCTGTATGTGTACAGACAAGGGTTCTGTAAGAGTGAAGGTTTCAAATTCAAAATAGCTGAAATTGAAAAATGCAAATGGAAGTATGATGATGACTGTCTCAAAACTGTTTTTTAATTGGACTTGGCATCCATTTGCTAATCCCTAGTTGTTGCCTGTTATGAAACTTTGTCCAATGGTGGCATGAAGCCATGGATGTTTTTGTATCATTTTCAAACAAAGCACAGTGGCTTCTCTGTTACGCTATTGAAGTTTTCCAGGACAAGCACACAATAATGCTTTTCCTTTAGAGAAATCTGCTAAAGGTAGATGAGAGACCAAAACTCTAGCAGCATCATTAAAATATCCTTGTAGCAAAAATAAGTATGAATCATATTATTGAAGAGACATTTGGAAAGTCAGCTGGAGAGTTGAAGACAAATGTTACCCTTAGAGAGAAACCAGAAGTTATTGATAAATGACACTGTTGGCTGTTGCATGATATCAGTGGAGTAGAGTGTGGAAGAGCTATTACTATCAAGAGCTTGCTAGTAGATATTTCACTTTATGGTTGGATGAAACCACCGATGTCATGCAGAGAATGAGTCAGCTTTTGGAATATGTTCAGGGTAGAGTGCTTGGTGATGCTTTGTTCATTTATCACTGAAAACCCATGCTTCAAGGGAAGAGATTTTTCTTTTTCTTTTCATAAACTTATTTATGAGCTTGGATAAATTGCTCAGTATAGACAGCAGCAGTTTCCTGTACACATAAGAAGATGATGGCTTTGCTAGGAGAAGAAGCCACAGCTAGAAGCAAATTCACATACTACTCAAATTTACAGAGATGTAGTGTCTCATCATTTTGAGGAAATACTAAAGGAAATAGTGAAAACTGAATGCAGTCAAATTGTGGCCCATGAGTATATGAGTGTGTTGTGCAAAGTAATGGGCAAAGTATAACGTTACTTTTTCACCTGACGTATGCTTGCTGTTTAAGGGAAAGGTGCTCATACAGGATTTTATCTATGAAGTAAGATTTAAAATATTTCTTTGTGATACTGATTAGAAACTGATTCTGTTAAATCAAGTGGCATATGTCAGCGGTATACACTGCCCACAGTGAACTGTGGCAGGGACAGGGAAGAAAGAATTGTTAACAAATAAAACTGTCTAGCACAATCTTAGACTATGACTTTTTAAAATTAGAGAATGGAATTCCACATGGACATTAATGATATAATATTCTCAGGAATGGAAAGTCCTTTAAATAGTAAGTATATCATCTTTCACTGATCCATTGGGAGAATAAGCGTTCAGAGTAATAAAACTTAATCCCAATAAATTTTGATGAGAGAAGGGTACAAGTATACACTTGGCATTTGCGAGCGTGTAGACAATTATAGTGGGAGGAATCCAGGCTTCTGAGGTGTTCTGCATTAGCGCACTAGATGGCAGGGCTAGAGAGAGGAGGGAGAGAAGTATACAAGTCAGAGATGATGCTTCTTATACTTTTGCCAAAAGAACTTGATACTCAAAGGCTTTCAGGCCATGATCTATATCTCCCTTGGTCTAACCTAGAAAAAAATAAATGGTTTCTGGTGGTCTTTGGAGTCTCTGGGTGATGCAAATGGTTAATGCACTTGGCTGCTAACTGAAAGGTTGGTGGTTCAGATCCCCCCAGAGGGGCCTTGAAAGAAAGAGCTGATCATCTACTTCTGAAGAATCAGCCACTGGAAAGCCAATAGAAGCACAGTTGTACTCTGACACAGAAAGGGTCGCTGTAGGTCGCTGAGTCAGAATCAGCCTGGTGGCATGTGGCTGGTTGGTTGGTTGGTAGTGGTCTTTGATTCTCTCTGCAGAGGCTTTCTCACCTCCTTCCCTCCATCTTTTGTTTCTCGTCCTTTCTCTCCCCTTACTCTTTCTTTCTTCAAGCTGTTGGGTTGACACTCTTGAGCTAGAAGAGACCTTGAAAGGTTATCTCCTATAGCTCCATGCCTTTGGGCAGAGGTAAGTACTGTGTAGGTTAAGAGGGAAAAGGACCTGCAGAGGAGGGAAATTCTGTTCCCTGCTCCCCTAACACATGCTGATGTGCAGTAGCCACACATTTAAATTTAAACACTCATTCTTCGTTAAAGACCTGTTTCCTCTTTTATAGACTTTAATAAAGATGGAGACTATCTGATCATTGTCTTTTATCTAATAACCCTTCTGCAGTGATGGCCATTTCAGTTTTAAGGAAGAAGTCATTCATGTATTATTCATTGCACAAATATATATTGAGAGCCTCATATGTGCCAGGCTCTATACTAAGTACCGGACATGAAAGAGGTTAATAATCAGACATCACCCCGCCCAGATAAAATGCAGAATCTAGTGGTGGTAGTATATGGGCTACTGTCATATTAACTTCTGAACTTTTCTATATATTTGAATTATTTCATAAGTAAAAGATGAACACACACACACTCATCCCATGGTTGCAAGGTATGATAGTGCTGTTCGTACAGAGTGGGCTGTAATAGAGAATGGAGTGTAACTGAGACTTCCCTCAGTGGAGTGAAGGGAAGGCCTGCAGTGTAATTCATCACTGAGAAGGATGAGGGTAATTTGGACAGGGTTCAGGGAAGACTCACAAAGGTGATTGATGACAGAGTTGAAAAGAAGGCCTATGAGAACAGTCTCAAAGAATGGGGGCTGCTGAGCTGCAGCAGAATGTTTAACCTGATGCAGTGATTTAAGATTTACTGCCTCGGAAACCCAATGGGTGTTGCTATGAGTCGAAATTGACTCGATAACAGTAGGTTTGTTAGTTTTTAGTTTATTCTTAAGGGTATGGGGATTTTTATACATTCACATTCTGCTCACTATGTTTCCTATGGTCAATAGCAGATGAGGCAAGTGATTCAGGTTAGAATTATGTGTTAAAAGAAAATTGAATTTTTTGTTTTGTTATGCAGTTGAGAAACAATTGGGAAGAATTTGAAAGGCAAACTAGTTCTCCCTTCCTTTGTAGAACTATCTCTTCAATATTCTTAGCAGGTGGTCACCAAGTTAGTAGGAGACAGAGTCCATGCTTCTTCTATTCAGAATAGGGAAGGGGGCTGAGTACTTGAATTAGGCAGGTTTTCCATAAATGGGAGCTCTGGTGGCATAGAGCCTAAGGCATTTGACTGCTAACCAGAAGGCTGGCGGTTCAGACCCACCAGCCACTCCTCGGAAGGAAGATTGGGCAATCTACTTCTGTAGTGATACCGCCTCAGAAACCCAAGGAGGGTTTGCTGTGAGTCAGGATCGATATGACAGCAGTGAGTTTTTTTTCCAAAAACTCATCCCTGCTTCAGTACTTTTACCACAGGATGCACCTGCCATCTGGAATGCCACCAATGCTACTTACTCTTTGTGTTTTTTGTCTCTATTGCCCTTCTGTATAAAGTTTGAAAATATAGTAAGTCACTAGGTTATGAACACCTGACTTACAGACAATTCATACTTGCCTCCCCCCTCCATAATTATGGAGTTTATTAGGGAAGCAACAGGTTATAATTCAGAATCAGGAAAGGGTCAGGATACATTTCTTCAGTTTTCTCAGCTGTGCCTGTAGCAGGTCTCTCTTGGGCCCTTGGCTTCTTGGTTGGCCCTTGGCCCTTGGCCCTTTAGCCCCTCAAACTACTTAGACCTCTTGGGCTGCTGAGCCTCTGCCCTGCTTGGACAAGTGTTGCAAACCTCTTTCGTTCCACTGGTTGGTGCCCAGAGGCATCCACGTTGCCAGTAAGCCTCAGCCTGTAGGCATTTGGCTTTCTTGCTCCAGGGTCAGGGAGCCTAGTTCTGCCAGGTGCCTGGAGGCATCCCACTCCATCAGCAAGCCTTCTGCCCAAAGGCGCTTAGCTTTCTCATTCAGCGGGTTTGGAAGCCATTGCACTATCCTGTGGTAGCATAGTGGCTAAAGCACTTGACTGCTAACCAGAAGGCTGACGGTTCAAACCCACCAGCCACTCCTCGGAAGGAAGGTTGGGCAATCCTACTTCTGTAGTGATACTGCCTTGGAAACCCAAGGAGGGGTCGCTATGAGTCAGGGTCGACTCAACGGCACATAACAACAACAACAACAAGCACTATCCTGGTTCTGGTGCCTCTGCTGCCCTTGTTTCTCTGCAGCTGCTTTTCGCTGCCTCTTTTGTTAAAGCTGTCTGTCTCCTGGTCTAGGAGGTTCTCAGTGCAAGGACTCCAGGTCCAAAATATGTTCCCATCTCTTCTTCTTGGCAATACTCGGGTCCCCCCATGCTCTGGGATTGGCTCTCTTTTAAGCATAGTGGGATGGCAAAACTGACCAATCCCCTCGTTAGGGTTCCATACACCTTACTTGCATGGCCCTACCCCCACTGGAGGAGCTCTGGTAGTGTAGTTCCTAAGGCACTTGACTGCTAACCAGAAGGCTGGTGGTTCAAACCCACCGGCCACTCCTCAGAAGGAAGGTTGGGCAATCTACTTCTGTAGTGATATTGCCTCGGAAACCCAAGGGGAGGGGTCGTTATGAGTTGGGTCCAACTTGATGGCACATAACTACAACAACCCCCACTGGGGTTGGGAGCTCTGGTGGCATAATGCCTAAGGCATTTCACTTGCTGCACGTGTGCTAACCAGAAAGTTGGCAGTTCATATCCACGAGCCACTTCATGGAAGGAAGACTGGGCAATCTACTCTGTAAAGATTTACCGCCTTGGGAACCCAAAAGGGGGTTGCTATGAGTCAAAATCTACTCGATGGCAGTGAGTTGTTTTTTTTTTTTAAACCCCTACAGGGGTTCCATGCACCCTATTTGCATTACTAGCAAGCTTTCCAGTCTGGTTGGTGGGCCATAAGCACCTTATTTGCGTAGTCCCACCCAATCATTACCAGACCATAAAGAAAAAAGCCATATAAAAATCATCCATTGGACCACAGTTGTCCAGCTTGTAGAGGCACCCACATTCCTTTGCTCGTGGCCCCTTCTGTCATCTTTAAAGCTAGCAGTTTTGTACTTGTCTTTTAATGTTATGTAAATTTGCCCTTACTTGGAAACCAACCCCTACTGGAAACAATCTTCCATCACAATAACCTTCATTTGCTGCACATGTGGCTTTTAAATACTTGAAAAGGCTTTGAGCTTTTTCTTGCACTAAGCCAAACCCATCACCACTGAGTTGATCCTGACTTATAATGACCCTATAAGACAGAGTAGAACTGCCCCATAGGCTTTCCATGGTTATAATCTTTATGAAAGCAGACTGCCACATCTTTCTCCCATGGAGCTGCTGGTAGGTTTGAACTGTTGGTCTTTCAGTTAACAGCTGAATGCCTTACCACTGTGCCACTAGGGCTTCTCTTACACTAAAGTAATGCTAAATTAGAACTGAATGTACCTATGTGACTTAACCTATAAATTTGATTTAGAGTCACACGTAGGAATGGATCTTGTTTATAACCTGGGGACTACATATAGAGATTTTCATCATTTTTCCCCCCATTTTACCTTTCTGCAGACTATAACACTCCTATTAGAAAATGTAGGCGACTTGGTGGTACAGTGGTTAAAGTGCTTGATTACTAACTGAAAAGTTGGTGATTCAAACTTACCAGCTGCTCCGTGGGAGAAAGATGTGGCAGCCTACTTCCATAAAGATTTACAGCCTTGGAAACCCTATGGGGCAGTTCATCTCTGTTGTGTAGGGTCGTTGTGAGTCAGAATCAATTAGATACCAGTGGGTTTGTTTTTTTATTAGTAAGTGTAGCTTCCCTTGACAGTGATGGACAGTAAGGGTAGAAGTGGAGTGAGTATCCTAATCTTCTGGAAGGGCATGGGGAAAGGGTATTTAGTTTGACATCTTTTCCACAGATGTTGTTATGCTGCCCCTTTCAGAATTACTTAAGATCTTAATTATTTGCTGTTTTAGGTGGTTTACTAGTATTTTTGTTTCCCATTAGTTGTCTTGCTAATGAAATGTTAAGCGCTCTAAATATGTGGGAACTTGGCTGGTGCCACTGTGTAATGCCCAGTATTGATCACATAGTGAATATATAGTAGTCAATGCATAATGGCTGAAGAAGTTAGGTTTCTTCCTCATGAACCACTATGAAAGGTGGTTGTTTATAGAACCAAATAATAAACTGGCAGAGGATGCTGAAAGACTAACATTTGTGTAGTTTTTAAATGGCAGAAAGTCAAGTCCTAGAGGTCTCATTCAATCAGATAATTCTTATCTCAGAAGCCTCTTCCTTCTTTTGTAACTCTTCCATGTTGTTTTGTGCTCTTGAGTTGATTCTGACTCAGTGACAGTGACACACTCTGACCCTATAGGACAGAGTAGAAGTGCCCTGTAAGGTTTTTTAGGTTGTAAATCTTTATAGGAGAAGATTGTCAGGTCTTTTCTTCTGTGGAGTGGCTGGTGGGTTCAAAACTCAACTTTTCAGTTAGCAGCAAAGTGTTTAAATATTGTGTCTCCAGGGCTCCTTATAATTCTTCTCACTCCTTGTTGTTCAGAGGTTGGCCCCCAGATTGGCAGCATCAGCATCACCTTAGAACTTGTTAGAAATGCTTACTCTCAGGTCTCATGCCAGACCTGTTGAATCAGAATCTACATTTGAACAGTGTCTCCAGTTGTGTTGTATGGACAGTAAAGTTTGAGAAATAGTGTTCTAGCTCATCAAAATTGAATAATTTAGGAGGAATATTTATCTTCTAAAGGAGCTTTGGTGGCACAGTGGTTAAGGCATTTGACTGTTAGCCAGAAGGTTGGTGGTTCAAACCCACCAGTTGCTCTGTGGAAGGAAGATGAGGCAATCTACTTCCGTAAAGATTTACAGCCTTGGAAAATTTACGGGAATCTCTGTGAATTGGAACCCACCTGATGACAGTGGTTTGGTTTTGGTTATTTAACTTCAAGGAAAATTGGGTCTGAGAAATGAAAGCTTCATTGGTCCATGGATGAGGCCCTCTGTGCTTTCTGCTTCGTGGCCTGAAATCATGGGGCTGCATGTAGGAGCTTGTCAGGTGCAGTGCAGTGAATTGCTTAATATGGGCCTTCTAGCCATTGTCGTCCATTTTGTGATATATTGTAAATCCTGATCCCTATGTCTGTTTAGGGTGGGGTGCATCTGGAGTTCTGCCTTGCTGGAGGGTGAGACTCACGTCACCACCCTTAGCTTCTGTGTGGCTCTATATAGGAAGTTCTGGGACAGTTCACTCTCTTGCTCTGGTTCTGCATTTGGTTGGTCATCATCCCACCCTTGGACTTGAGACAGCAGCCATCATCTGACTTGGCGATTTGAGTTCACCAACCTCTGCAACCATGTGAGTTGGGAGAATCCTCCAGACCTACCCACAGACCTGGGACTTGGCAGCCTCCCAGCCTCCACCACTACCATGCGAGCCATTTCCTTGGGAGTTTGTGAGTTTTGTGAAACGTTACAGGGAACTACAGAACCCTAAGACGAGAGGAAGATTATTGAGGAGAGGAGGAAAAGTTGATGTCAGAGATGATGGAGTGGCACGGCAGTTTGGAAAAGTTGGACATTTGGGACATCTTTAACCTCTGCCTCATAGAGACTGGCCTGGTGCTGATCTTTCTAAAAGAAATGTCAGCCCAGAAGATGCCTTTTCAGAAGTGTCCTGGAGTAATTCATATAAATAGGTGGTACTTAGATGTTAATCACAGTAATGTACAGGAAGCTGAATCAGTCTTTGGAGTGAGAGATTAGGAGATGTTGGCAAAGTAGAGGAACATGGCCGTGCAGCCTAAAACCAAGGGCTCCAAGGGGAAAAGTCTTCCTTTATGATCAGAAAAACATTTCTAAGTCCCTGGACTTGGCTTTTGAAGCCTCCAGGGCCAGCAGGTAACAGATGAAAGCAGTGAATGTGCTTGGCATGGAAACCTGGTGGAGCGATGAGGATCATGGTGCCCTGGAGAGGCAAGCTTCATCAAAGGGAACAAGAGATGTCACTAAGCTCACCTGATTGTTGCCACATGAAAATTTGGGCTTAGCATGGGCTGAGTCTTATGATTTTCGAACAAAGCTAAAAATGTAATTTTACATAAAATCTTCTGATTTTAATATGTTGGCAAGTAATTAAACTGCTTTAAAAACAAAATGTGCTGCTTGTATCAGTCTTGCAGGCCCTGCTCTGGGCTAATAGAACAGTGAAGTGGTTTCTTGAGTGCAGAGCTCCAAGCACATGCAGAGTGTTTTGGTCTTCACAAGGACCAGATCACATGCAGAGTGTTTTGGTCTTCACAAGGACCAGATAGATCTTCACTAAGTACAAGAAATGAGACATAAAAGAAGGGAGTTGCATGTGCTCTGATGACTTGATTTAAAAGACGTGTTATTTGAAGAACGTTAGTAACCAAACTGTGTTTAAAGAGAAGAGCTAGCCACCTAAAACAATACAATTTAGGTTCTAGAATTTTTTTTTTTAGGATTCTAGGTATGCTAGTTTTTAAAGAAAATTCAGAAATAGAAAAATTTTATATGAAATCTTACTTTAAAAAGGGAAAATAATTAAAAGGTTTTAATAAAACACTATGTCAAACAAATAAATTTTTAAGTTAGATTTGTGAATGTCATTGAGGTTAAGAAAATATGAATTCAGAGGGTAGCTAGGTTGATAGATGCCCCATAAATGGTATGTTTATGATAGTGTAAGGAATGGGACTAAAACGGTGATAATCAAAACATTTCTAGTCTTAGAAGAGACCTTAGAGATAATCTAATATATCCATTTTATTTTATAGATAAGGAAATGGGGCACTACAAAATTAAGTGAATTTCCACATTTCCAGTCACTTCTTTTAATACATAGTGCACTTTCGGTACGATGCAAAGCAAGCTAAAGAGGACCAGTGCCAACCTGTCCTTCTTAGAATGAATTTGGATCCCTCTTGTGTTCTTACTAACAATGACTTAGGTTTATATAGAACTTGTCTGAACTTGGACACGTTAGCACCAGTCACTAGAAAAGGATGTCATGTTTGGTAAGGAAGAAGGTCAGTGAAAACAAGAGAAACCCTTAATGAGATGGCTTGATGCTATAGCTGTAACAGTGGACTGGAGCGTACCGATGATCATGAAGATGATGCAGGACTGGGCTGTTTGGTTCTGTTATACATACAGTTGCCATTCCAACTTGACAGCAACTAATGACAATGTAGAACTTCTCCTTTTTCAGGTGCTTTCATTTCATGTGTTCTATGAGCACCACAATCACAAATTACCGTGTAAGTGTTATTCGCATTTGGTAAAGAAGAAACCCAGTCCAAGAGAAATTTGGTGATGGATGCAAGTTCACATAGCTAGTTAGTCATAGATACTTCATTATAATTCATCCTCCAACTGGGGACACTTTTGAAAGTGGTAATTACATTGTGATGGCAGGTACACTTGGTGGGACATAGGGATACCTTAGTAATAAACTAGAAAAAAACCCAAAAAACCCAAACCCATTGCCATCGAGTTGGTTCATAGCAACCCCCACTGAGTTTCCGAGGGCAGTGAATCTTTATGGAAGTGGATTGCCCCATCTTCCTTCCACAGAATAGCCGGTGGGTTTGACACAGTCAAAAGCCTTAGGCACTGTGCTACTAGAACTCCTTACTGTTAGTAGTATCTGGTCTCCTTATTTATAATGGGACCTTTTTTCATGGTAGCAGGAAAATAAAGACTATGATAAAATAAAGATTTTCTAAGGGGAAGGATATCTATGTGTTAATAGACCAGAAGGACATGAAAGTATCGTGGAAAAAGTACACAGAAGGCATTTTTGGGGTAGTTTTTGGTGTTTATTTGTCAAGGAGAATTTGACATTTCAGATAAAGTTTTATTTCTATTTTATTTTTTAGGTTTTTGCTTAATGCTTTTTTAGGCTCTTTGTTTTCTTCCATTTAATTTTATTCATGCTTCTAGTCTTCATTTTGCAGTAGGTAGAAGTGGGTGAAATTAAGTACTGTGAGTTTTTAAGTTGTCAGCACTCTCTGAGATCCTTTTAGGATCCATATAATGGGAATACAAAAATAACTACCACATCATAGAGAACTTTTACATATGTGTGTGTGTGTGTGTGTGTATGCACTGGTGGTGCAGTGATTAAAGCACTAGGATGCTAACTGAAAGGTCGATGGTTTGAACCCACCACCTGCTGTGTGGGAGAAAGATGTGGCAGTCTACTTCCATAGAGATTATACCCTTGGACTCTATAAGGCAGTTTTACTCTGTCCTATAGGATCACTAAGGAGTTCTGGTGACATAGTGGGTAAGGCATTTGGTTGCTAACCAGAATGTCAGCGGTTCAAACCCATCAGCTGCTCTGAGGGAGGAAGACGAGGCATTCTGCTTCTATAAGGATTTACAGCCTTGGAAACCCAGTGGGGGTTGCTATGAGTTGGAATCAACTCTGGCAGTGGGTTTGTTTTTTTGATTGCTATGAGCGAGAATTGACTCAGTGGCAACAGGTTTGGTTTTCTCTGGTAGTGTAGTGCCTAAGGCACTTGACTGTTAACCAGAAGGCTGGTGGTTCAAATCCACCAGCCACTTCTTGGAAGGAAGATGGGGCAATCTACTTCTGTAATGATACTGCCTTGGAAACCGAAGGAGGGGTCGCTATGAGTCGGGTCCAACTCAACGGCACAAAAAAACAAAATAAAAACAATATGTGTGTGTGTGTGTGTGTGTATCAGGAACTCTGGTAGTGCCTAAGGCATTTGACTGCTAACCAGGATGCTGGCAGTTCAAACCCACCAGCCACTCCTTGGAAGGAAGACTGGGCAATCTACTTCCATATAGATACCACCTCAGAAACCCAACGAGGGGTCGCTATGAGTCAGAACCAAGTCCATTGCAGTGAGGTTTCGGTTTGATATATATATGTATGTATGTAGGAAGGTTGGGCATTCCTACTTCCGTAGTGATACTGCCTCGGAAACCCAAGGAGGGGTCGCTATGAGTCGGGGCCGACTTGATGGCAGATAACAACAACAACAACAATACATATATATTTTAATGGCTTCCCCCCCCCCCATTTTAAAAAATAAACATACATACAGCTTCACTTAGGATGCAGTTATGCAGTTCTAACAGATCCTTAGATAAATTTCAAAATAATTAAGAGAGAACAAGTGAAGCAAAATGAAAACTCTCCACTTGAAACAATCTGGTGGTTCTAAAGGAAATAAATTTGAAATTATTGGTTTTTATTTATTTTTATTGCTTTATTTTTAGATATAACTCAAAACTCACTTCTGTCGAGTCAGATCTGACTCATAGTGACCCCTCCTTGGGTTTCTGAGGCAGTATTTCTAGGGAAGTAGACTGCCCAATCTTCCTTCCGAGGAAGATAAGTATATCATTAAAGTGAAACAGTAAAAATATTTGCTGGACAACTGAGATCTGTAAGATTGAAACATTGTTTTCTTCCAAGATTTAAGACATAAAATATTCCATTTCTGAGTTTCCAAAATGTGAGAAGACTTCATTTAGTGCCTTCTGTTTAATTCTCTTTGAGAGAAAAGTGAAATGAATCTAGAACTATTTTATTGAGGTACCTTACTACTGGCAGTTTTAGTGTATGAAGTGAGAAAACCTATGATTTTTGCCAAAGATTATGACTAGTTTCAGAGTTCCTTTGTGACGGTAGCCCATATCAACATTAAGTACCTCATTAAGTCTGGTTGAACACCTTGGAATCATAGAAATATCCCATTCTGGCACATTGGCATTTACTTCCCTTAGAGGACTTGGTTCTTTAGGGTTGTGGCCTGGTCTGCCTTCTAAGTTATTCAGATGACATGTTTGTTAAATGTCTTACAATGACAAGCAAGGGTCACCAGTTTATAAGTCTTTACAGTTAGCATCATTTGCTTTCTTACTACCTGGCACTGATCTGCTAAGCTGATGCCTCATATTTTAGATTTATGTAACAAATAGCAGCCCACATCTGGTACCAATTTCTGTAACATTTGTATAGGAGCTAAGATGCTATAATAGTTGTGTGCCACTGAGTTGATTCCAACTCATAGCAACCCTATAGGACAGAGTAGAGCTGTTCCGTGGGGTTTCCTAGGCTGTACTTTTTATGGGAGCAGATTGCCAGGACTCTTCTCCTGCTGAGGGGCCGGTGGGTTCAAACTTCTGACCTTTTGTTTAGCAGCCAGGCGCTTAACCATTATACCACTGGGGCTCCTTTGCTACAATAGACACTACCCCAAAACACAGTGGTCCATAAAGGGAGAAGTTTATTTCCCTCTAACATTCTCTCTGATATTTCTGTCTTAATTCTTTCTGAGGTAGACAGGTAGTCCAAGATGGATAGGATCTTTGAATGCTGCTCATAGAGATAATTTGGGGTCTCCTCTTTATTATTATTCTTTTCCACTTTGTTGTTCCACCATCACTTAGGGTGCAGCCTTCATCTGCATAGCTGAAGCATTTGTGTTCCAGCCTATGAGAAGCAGAGAAACAAGTGACATAGAAGTTGCACATGGCACTTTTGCTCAGCTTTCATTGGTTAGAACTTAGTCTCATGGCCATGGATATACTGAAAAGGGGGTGGCCGATGGTCCCAGCTGGATGGCCAATAACTCTGTTACTAAGAAAGAAGGAGAGATTCGATTTGGGGAACACAAGCGATCTTCTGCAGTTGCTTTTCTGAATTTTTGTTCCTTTGTCTCTAAAACAGTGATGATAATAATATCTACTTTAGACTGTTAGCTTGAGGGTGAGGAAATACATATAAATTACTTACAGTGTCTGGCATATAAAATGTGCACAATAGATGTTAGTTCTTAACTATTAAGATGTTTTTCTGATGACAAGGGTAGCTTGCTTTTTTGTTCTTTTATGCTTGAGAAACTCCTAAACAATGCTTATTTTGCTTCAAGAAGATTGAAGATATGTTAAGCAGTATAAGGCACTGAAGTGAATACGTAGTGACCATAGGGATTATAGAATCATAGCATTTAGGTTTTTCATTTCATCTTTTTTTTAGTATTATTCATGGCACAACTTTTCATGCTAATTCTTTGAATGGTTTTATGTAGATACATATAAGTAGGTTTTGAGGTAAGTAGCCTATGAGAGTAATTTAATTTCACTTGCAAAAATTTTAGTTTAGCTTTTTTTTTTTTAAATGGGTCATTGCTAGAAGCGGTTCATTTATTTGGCAGGATATTCGTAGCATATGGATTTGCTGCAGAAGTGAGAATTCTGAAAGGCCGCTGTAATTTTACAACAATCAGGTTGTTTTCCTGATTTGCCGGGGAGAATAAACTATAAAACTTAAAAAAAAAAATCATTTTTTATTGAAATTTTCAAACATATACAGAAGTAGAGAGAATTTATTAGTATTTTAAACTACTTGAATTTGTTGTTGTTGTTGTTAAGTGCCGTCGAGTCGTTTCCGACTCATAGCGACCCCATGCACAGCAGAACGAAACACTGCCCGATCCCGCGCCAGCCCCACAATCCCTGCTATACTTGAGCCCATCATCGCAGCCACCGTATCAATCCATCTCCTTGAAGGCCTCCCCCTCTTTCGTCGACCCTCCACCCTACCAAGCATGACATCCTTCTCCAGGGAATGGTCCCTTCTTACAACATGACCAAAATAGGTGAGACGAAGTCTGGCCATTCTTGCTTCCAAGAAGCATTCTGGCTGCACTTCCTCCAGGACAGATCTGTTAGTTCTTTTAGCAGTCCATGGTACTTTCAGCATTCTCCGCCAGCACCACAACTCAAAAGCATCAACTCTTCTTCGGTCTTGAATTTAGAAGTAGGGAAAGTAATCTAATATTACGGTTATTTGAGTGTGCGGTGCCTAAGGCATATTTGACTGCTAACCAGAAGGTTGGCAGTTCAAACCCACCAGCTGCTCCATGGAAGGAAGATGGGGCCATCTACTTCCATAAAGATTTACCACTTCAGAAACCCGAAGGGGGTTGCTGTGAGTCAGAACTGACTTGATGGCAGTGAATTTGGTTTTTTGGTTTTGGTATGTTATTTAGGAGCTCTGGTGGTGCTGTGATTAAAGCCTTGGGCTTCTAACCAAAAGATTAGCTGTTCAAACTCACCAGCCACTATATAGGAGAAAGATGAGGCAGTCTGCTTCTGTAAAGATTTACAGGCTTGGAAACCTATGGGGCAGTTCTACTTCATCCTGTAGGGTCCCTATGAGTCAGAATCAACCCAACGACAGTGGGTTTGTGTTTTGCGTGTATTCTTTGCCATTGATAGATACGGAGAAACCTGTGAGAGCCGGATCTCTATGGGATTGCCGTATTTTTCCAGATCTGACTAGTTTTCCACCTTTGACAGGGTGCAGTCTTACCACTTTTCTATCACTCCTTTTAGTGGAAAGTATTTGGAGTTTTCTTTCTCTGACAGGTTTCTGTTTCACACAGGTGCTGGCTCTTGCAGGTTTTAGTGTATAACAAAACATTTAAATGCATTTCAAATGATTGTCTTTAATCTTTCATAGTCAATTATTATTATTTTTGAGTAAAGAAAGATAACTTTATATTATATTAATTAATTTCAACCTGTTAGTTGTCAAGGTTCACTCATTACAGTTTTTGAAAGCATTTCTTAGCAGAACCAGTTTTGGGTAAGGAAATAAAGAGGAAAAGTGACTAGGAAGGTTGAGGGGTTTTCATTAGTTTTGTGAAATGATAGGCTAATTTGTTTGAAACAGAGTCTACAGAGTGTGGTTTATCAAGGCTGTGAACACTGGAGTATTTTTCTTGGAAATTTTAAAGATGAGGAAGCTGACCTTTAAATCTCCTTATACATTAAACCTCTGCTTTATCTGATGACCAGGACATAATAAAAAGCAAGTGAAGAACATGTTAAATGTTACTATTATTAGCATTTCTAAAGCATGTTCATTTGTTGCATAAGAATCCTTCCTGCATTTGCTATTTCTTGGACAAAATGCCAAAAGAAAATGTGTGCCATCTGCTTTGTCATCATCAATTTTAGATTAAATCCTCTAAATATAGTTTGAGCTCTTACTGATTTAACTTGCACCTTTTGGTACTTGCTATCTTGATTTCTGGAATAGCTGCTGGCTTATTTTGTGGGTGAACTTAAGACCACATTTAGATGGAGTGAGAAAGGGGTAGGGCTCCTGCAGACATTGGCCTTGTAACCATTAAATTGGACTTCATTGTTAACGTATTAGGCTTTCATTAACTATCTCTGTGAAAAAGTAGTTGAAATGCTTCCCTTGGGGAAAAAAAAAATCACTGAAATAGAAATTAGCAGTCAACCTGTAATGTATTGTCTACTAGACTACTCATTAAACGTTTGTTTGATGCTCTATTTTATATTTTAAAATATGCATTATTATTATTATTTACTGTGCTTTATATAAATTGGGAGCTCTGGTGGCATAGTGCCTAAGGCATTTGACTGCAAACCCATCAACCACTCTTTGGAAGGAAGGTTTGGCAATCTACTTCCGTGGTGATACTGCCTCGGAAACCCAAGGAGGGGTAGCTATGAGTCGGATCTGACTTGATGGCAGTGGGTTTGGTTTATATAAATTTGGAATGTAGAATACATAATTCAGAGATTACTGTCATTTCATCTCCACCAAATTCCAAGGATAAGTTATTAGAGGATACTTCTAAAGTAGGAGGCATGAGGTCAAGAATATAAGCTTTTATGGAAAAAATGGAGTTAAGAGGGAATGAGAAAAAACATAGTTGTTGTTAGGGGCCATCAAGTCAGCTCTGACTTACAGCAACCCTGTGTACAACAGAACGAAACACTGCCTGGTCCTGTGCCAGCCTCACAATCCTTGCTATACCTGAGCCCATTGTTGCAGCCATTGTGTCAGTCCATCTCGTTGAGGGCCTTCCCCTTTTCCATTGACCCTCCACTTTACCAACTATGATATCCTTTTCCAGGAAACGGTCCTTCTGACAACATGGCCACAGTAGGTGAGACGAAGCCTGGCCATTCTCGCTTCCAAGGAGCATCTGTCTGTACTTCTAGAACAGATTTGTTACTTCTGGCAGTCTTGGTACTGTCAGTATTCTTTGCCAGCACCACAACTCAAAAGCATCAACTCTTCTTTGGTCTTCCTTATTCATTGTCCAGCTTTCACATGCATATGAGGCTATTGAATACTGTGGCTTGGGTTAGGTGCACCTTAGTCTTCAAAGAGACATACATCTTTGCTCCTCAGCCCTTCAGAGGTCTTTTGCAGCTGATTTGCCTGGTGCAATATGTCATTTGATTTCTTGGCTGCTGCTTCCGTTGGTGTTGATTGTGGAACCAAGTAACATGAAATCCTTGAGAACTTCAATGTTTTCTCCATTCATTGTGATGCTGCTTATTGGTCCAGTTGTGAGGATTTTCGTTTTCTTTTTATTGAGGTATAATGCACACTCTAGGCTGTAGTCTTTAATCTTCATCAGTAAGTGCCTCAAGTCATCTTGACTTCCAGCAAGCAAAGTTGTGTCGTGTGCATCTCGCAGGTTGTTAATGAGACTTCTCCAATCCTGATGCCACGCTTTTCTTCCTGTAGTCCAGCTTCTCGTGTGGTTTGCTGGTGTACAGATTGAATCGGTGTGGTGAAAGTGTACCACCCTGACACACTCCCTTCCTGATTTGAAACCCTGCAGTATCCCCTTGTTCTGTTTGAATGACAGCCTCCTGGTCTACGTACAGGTTCCTCATGAGCACAATTAAGTGTTCTGGAATTCCCATTCTTCTCAACGTTCTCCGTAATTTTTTATGATCCACACAGTCAGATGCTTTTGCATAGTCAATAAAACACAAGGAGACATTTTTGCTTTCAGCCAAGATCCACTTGACACTGCAGCAGTGATATCCCTCGTTCCATGCCCTTTTCTGAATCCAGCTTGCATTTCTGGAAGTTCCCTGTCAATATACTGCTGCAACCATGTTTGAATTATCTTCAGCAAGATTGTACTTGTGTGTGATATTAATGATATGTTCAATAATTCCCACATTCTGGGGGATCATCTTTCTTTGCAATGGTTACAAATATGGATCCCTTCCAGTCAGTTGGCCAGGTAGTTGTCTTCCATATTTCTTGGCATACATGAGTGAGTGCCTCCAGTGCAGCATCTGTTTGTTGAAACATCTCAATGGGTATTCCATCAACTCTACTGTGAGGAGGCAGCTCTTCCCCAGTCTTATTTTGAGTGCCTTCTGACCTGAGGAGCTCATCTCCGGCACTATATTGGAAAATGTTTCAGGGCTGTTCATAAAGTTTCCCGTAATATATCAGACAGTGTTTCACTGCTGTTTCTAAGGTTTTCACTGGCCAATTCTTTGAGAAGTGGATGGTCCCTTCCTTCTTCTAAGTCTGTCTAAATCTGGAAGCTCCACTGAAACATGTCTACCATGTGTGACCCTACTGGTATTTGAAATAGCAGTGGCATAGCCTCTAACCTCACAGCAACATGCAAGCCACCACAGTACCACAAACTGATAGACAAGTGGTGGAAAGGAAAAACATTAATGCCTGTTTAAATTAATATCTTCTCCTCTCCCCCCCGCTGGGAGCTCTGATGTTGTAGTGCCTAAGGCATTTTGACTGCTAACCCTAAGGCTGGTGGTTCAAACCCACCAGCCCCTCCTCAGAAGGAAGGTTGGGCAATCTACTCCTGGAGTGATACTGCCTCGGAAACCCAAGAAGGGGTCGCTGTGAGTCGGATCCAATTCCATGGCAGTGAGTTTAGTTCTTTTTTTGGTCTTTCCCTGCCACCTTTCAATTTTGAAAGTTGTCAAATTGCAAAAAAGTTGAAATAAAAGGTAAAAGAAGCACTCATGATCATCATCTCAATCAGTCGTTAACATTTTGCCAATTTGGTTCTCTGACTGCATACGTACATATTTTTTTCTTAGCTATTTAAAAGTATGTTGTAGAGACCATGATGTATCACCCTAAATACTTCCACATTTCCTAAGAATAAGGATCTTCTTTTACTGCCCCAATATTATTATTATCATTGAACCTAAGAAAATTAATCATAATTTCATAATTCATGTCATGTACAGTCAAATTATTCCACAACCTTTGTGGTTTTTTTTTTTTTTTTTTTTTTTAAATGATCCAGAACTCAATACTGTTTCATATGTTGCATTTGATTGTTACATCTTGTTTGTTTTTAATGTAGAACACTCCTCCGACTTTTTGTTTTATTTTATGACATTGACTGTTTGGAAGAGTTCAAACAAGTTGTAGAATGTTTCACATTGTGGATTTGTCTGCTTGTTTCCTGATATTTAGATTCAGGTTAAGCATTTTTGCCAAGAAAACATCTGAGATGATACTACTTACTGCATCATGTCAGGAGGCATGTGTCTGATTATCCAGCATATATCTGATTACATTTTCTCTCTCTCATATAGATAGAAACCAAACAAAGAAACCAAATGCACTGCCATTGAGTCAATTCTGACTCATAGTAAACCCCATTTGGTTTCCGAGGAGATAGATCTTTACAGAAGTAGGTTGCCCGTCTTCCTTCCATGGAGCAGATCTTTACAGAAGTAGGTTGCCCGTCTTCCTTCCATGGAGCAGCTGGTGGGTTTGAACCGCCAGCCTTCTGGTTAGCAGTCAAGTGCCTTAGCCACTGTGCTACCAGAGCTCCCATATATATCCCATATATATGTGTGTGTGTGTGTGTGTGTATGTGTATTGAATTATCTCAAGCACTATTCCAAAAAGTATCTGCTAATTACAAAAGAAAAAATCTTTCACCATACCTATTCAATATATATATATTCATACCTATTCAATATATATACACATATATATATATGTATACATTGTTGAACATACCTATTCAAAAAATATATACATATATGGTACATTTTTTCTTTCGTAATTAAGCAGATACTTTTTGGAATAGTGCTTGAGATCATGTGAATATCTTGTTCCTAATAACCTTTCCTGATGTTCTTTTAGCATTTAGCATTCATGTTTTTAGCCTGACTCAGTTATTATACTGGAGATTACAAATTTTTCTTATTCTATCATTCCTTCTTTCTTCTCCAAAACAAATTTCCTTTCCTTATTACTATGGATTCATAGATATTTTATTCATTGTTCATTCCTTATCAATATTATACTTTTTGATGCACAAATGATCGTAAATCTGGCCAGTGTGTTCCCCTTCAAGCAAGCTCCTATGTCCTTTTCACGTGATTCCTGTAGTCTTTGATTACTTCCTTACTTTCAGGAATGAATGCTTATTATGTGACTAAATGCATATTTTATAAGTAAGTAAAAGTATCTTAGACATCTTTCACAACTAAATTAAAATCTGTTATCAATTTTTGACAGTAGTTTTTCTTTTTCCTATAGTTTTAATGACATGTGCTTAGCTTGATTTATTGAAAATGATAAGCATAGCAAGAGACCAGTTTTTGGTGCATTTCTCAAAGCTGGTCTTACTCTGATTTATGATTCAGAATTAAAAAAAAAAAAAAAAGCCTTCTGAGTGCTGTCCCCTGGGACCTCTGTGGTCCTAGAAATGCAGAATCTTGTGGATTCTTAGGTGGAAAAAAGCTTTGGGGTCCCTCGTTACATGTGTCTCTGCTCTGTCCCTCTCTTTTTTCATACACTTTGGAAATAACAGTGGTAAGGCCTGGATTTACTTGTGCACAGTTTCCACTATATCCTCCTAAAATTTTAATTGGAAAAACCTCTATTTCTTCTCTGCCACCCACTTTACCTCCCTTTTCTATTTCTAACCTCTCTTTAAGCATTTAAGCACTGAAATTGACACTGAAAATAATTTAAGTAAATAGCTTGTACAGGGAAAATGTTAATAAATTTTAAGTACTGGGTCCTTATCAAGGAGAATTGCTGCAAAGTATACTGAATTGAGTCACTTTTTTATAAAGTTCTGATTAAGTGATTTTACATATGACTTTAAAGTACCTGCAAGAATTTCAGTTTCAGTAAACATCAGTTGTGTTGTTTTTAATTTGCTTGGAGGTTGGGAGAGTGAGAAAGAGAAGGAGTTGTGACAGGATCTCTTCCTAAAGTGACATTATTTCATCAATCACTAGGCTTTGGATATTGTGTTTAATCACTTGTGAATTTAACTGATTGCCATCATGTTAGTTTTGACTCATAGTGATCCTATAGGACAGAGTGAACTGCCCCATAGAGTTTCCAAGGCTGTAGATCTTTATGGAAGCAGACTGCCCCATCTTTCTCCCATGGACTGGCTGATGGATTTGAACCTCTGATCTTTTGATTTGCAGCTGAGTGTTTAAGCACTGCACCACCAGGGCTCCTAACTTGTGAATCTACTCAGCACATTATGTAGGCTGAATTTCTTCATTCTTGGCCACAACAATGTTATAAGAGACTCAGATACCTTGTTGAAATTTAGATGTCATAATCCACCATTCTGATAACCCTGACAAAAAGGAAGTAAAGTGTTTGGCATGATGTATTCTTAGTGGAACCATGCTGTTTTCTAGTAAATGCCTTTTTTTATTTCCCCTAAGTGCTCACAGACCACTTGATTCTGCCTTTCCTCTTCACCTTTGTCTGTCATCGGTTCTTTTCCTCCTGCTGTATGTTAGCTGTGCTTCCGGGTGAGACAAAACTCTGATCAAGAGGTTATTGTATGAACCACTTTTATTGGAAAAGTATTCTTGAGGATCCTCCCAAGAAAATGGCTGCATACTCCATTTGGAGAAAAGCTGACTTAAGGAACTCATGTTTTGGAAATGCCTGTTTGCTAATTGTGTAAAATACAAGTCTTGTCTTTGAAGTGGTAAATTACAATTTTTTTTAAAGATTATTATAAGAAATATGAACACAATAAAAAAATTGCTTTTAAATTCAGTTTCCAAAGGTCCTTGGGTGATGCAAATGGTTTGGGCTCAGCTGGTAACCAAAAGGTTGGAGGTTAGAACCCATCCAGCGGCACCGTGGAAGAAACTGGTCTGGCAATCTGCTTCAGGAAGGATTATAGCCACGAAAACCCCACGGAGCAGTTCTAGTCTGTAACACATGGGGTCTCCTCTGTTACAAATCAAAACCAACATCAACATAAAAACTCAAGTTTCCTGAAGTAGGAGGCACGGGGGTCTGAGAATCTCAATTAAGAAACAGTGACTTTGCAACTAAGGGGTGGTCCCTGCAGCATGAGCAATACCTGAGTGTTTGTTAGTAATGCAAATGTTAGGCCCTCTTCCAGCCCTGCTGAGTCAGGCAGGATTGGCATTTTAATGCTATCTCCAGGTGATTCATGTACCCATTAAGGTTTGCGAGCTCTGGAAATCATTTATGTGAGACTGTCCATCTCTGCTCCGTGGGTGGTAAAGCCTCATCTTAGTGAACAACCTATGTAGATACTAAAAAGCATATTTAGGAAAAGCCTTTCAGAGTTCATGGGTTTCAAATATTTATTGTAAACTCTTGGCTCAACTCTTGGTTGTTAGATATTGACCTTCCCACACTCCTGAGAAGATTTAAATAGATGTTTCCCCAAAATACCAAGATTACTATTTTTAAAAAATGAGACATTTTACTAGTCAGAGGCAATGTGTTCAAAACCTTCCCTCCTGTTTCAGTTGCTTTATATATGCTTTGTATTGTAATACCAGATGGTTAAATTTTTGAAGTCGTGCTTCAGTGTGAAAGGAAAAGCTCTATCAGCAGAGGCTTCCGTGGTGGCTGTGCCTCTGTTGTTTGCATCCTGACTCTGTTGGGACTCCCTAAGCACAGTAGGATGGCTTCTTTTATTCCATGACACTCTAGGGTTGGGACTGAGGTGCTGATTTGCTGTGTAACCCTGTGAGCAGCAGTCAGCTACACTCTAGCTATTAGTAACTCACCTTAGCCCAGCACTGGCTTCAGTAATGTTGATTCAACTTGATGTAAATCAGGTTTTCCTGCCTCCTGGATGGTTTCATTTCCATTTGGAGTGATGATAAAAGGAATTTAATCCCCTTCCCTCATCTGAGATTCTTTGACATTCTCAGGTATTTCTGAGGGTAGAGGGGCCAAATAGGCTCTGATAGGTTAATGGAAGTTGAAGGAAATACTTTAAGCAAATACCAGCCTGAAGGTACATCTTACTGGCTCGCTCAGGTGTGGGGATCCAATGGGAACTGTGATGAGCTGACAGAGGGTGGCAGTGTCTGTAGTAAAAGAACACTAGGTTTGGAATGAGCTGGTTTGAATCTCAACTCTCCTGCTTACTAATTTGTGATCTTGTAGTCATGGGTTCAGTGGTAGAATTCTTGCCTTCCATGCGAGACCTGGGTTCAGTTCCTGGCCGCTGCACCTCGTGTGCACCCAGCACTTGTTCGTCAGTGGGGGCTGGCATGTTGCTATGATGCTAAATAGGTTTCAGAGGAGCTTCTAGACTAAGACGGTCTAGGAAGAAAGGCCTGGTGATCTGTTTCCCAAAATCAGCCAGTGAAAACCCTGTGAATCACAGTTGTCTGATCTGCACACCCATCGTGGAGATGACACATCACCAGGCAATGTTTGTTTTGTGCATGGCATCTTTGTGACTTGGTGGGGGATGGGAAGAGTGATGTGGTGGCAACTAACGGTGACAGCGGCAGTTATTTAACCTCTAATTTTCAAATTCCATAATTGTAAAAGTAGGGATAATTGATATTTCCCACGGTGGTTGTGAGGCTTTGATGAGATAATGTATTAAGCACCTAATACAGTGCCTGGTGTAGAGTAGGTGCCCAGTGAATGGTAATTCCTATCCCTCCTCTTCCCTCCATACTCAGTCAAGAAACTACGCATTGTTATATAAATTTGGCATATTAAATAATTTCTTACCATTTTTTTTTTCATGCATGCTCAGTTAAACTGAGTGGAATTTAAGTAACTTGGTAGTTTTGCCCATTAAAGGTATTTCCAAGTGAATTCTTTTGCCAGGCAGGCAGCCTCATTGTTATTGCCACGGTGGCAGACATTGGCCTGCAAAGGTGCAGTGCTTTCAACCTGGCAGATTCATCAACTGGATTATGGCCAGTGGGGGCTACACATCCAGAAAGTTGAGATGATTCCATTCTACACAGTAGATATGCCAACATGTCAGTTTTACTCAAGAAAAAAGTGTACATGTAAAGCAATAAAATTAACATGGTGTAAAGGGCTTTAGTGAATTAATTATCTAGGAATGGTTGCAGGAGTGGATCTTTGCTTTTTTTCTGGATGTAGCCAGTATAGAAGCTGATGGAATCCACCGAATCACAGTTTTGGAGTTCATTATATATGACAGGGGACAAAGAAAATCATCACTAGATCATGACTGGTGGCAGGTCAGTTTATCACTGTCGCAGGTGGGACTATAGAAGTGGGTAAAGGACCATGATTGGAATATATACAAAATTGCTGGCTAAAATAGGTTACAGGATTGGTACTTATGTTTCAGTTTCCTGGCTGTGTGGTGGTTGGAGTATGACTCATGATCATGTGACCCTGAGACATATCCATAAAGTGGTTACAAGGCAATACCGGGACCCTAACCTTTAATTTTTAAATTAGGTCACATGCTTCTGATTGCTATTTTTGGTAAATGCTCAGCCTTTCTGCAAATTTCTCTCTAGTTAATTTACTTTCAGTCACACTCTTCCTGAGGACAAACTTCCCTTCCCTGAGCTTGCCCCAATTGTCTAAGCATAGCTACTTTGCTGGTATAATGGCCAGCAAGAATTGGGGAAGTAACATAAAGAACTCAAATGGCATCTGAACATATATCAGACTCAAAATGGAGTTAGGACTCCTACTGTAGACTACACACAGCCTTCCACAAACCAAGTGCTTTAGAATTTAAGCTCTAATACATTCCCTCCTTTTGATCGTGGATTTTACCACCAGAACTCTCCCATTGAAGTAAAGGAGGTAATATGTATAAAGTGCTTAGACTAGTGCTTGGCACGGAGTAAGCACAGTTTATAGTATTAGTGTTAGTTATTAGTTTTCTGTTATTAGATTATCTCTGCTTACAAAAATAAAAATGTTCATTGTGGATCAATCCTTTGATAACACTTAGGTTGGTGTGCTTTGTTCTGCAGGGACTGGTTGATGGCTCCTGTAGATGGCTGCTTGTTTTAAGATAAGCTTTTAAGACCTAGATGCTGTCCTTGTTGATAGCTGGGCACCATCTAATTTTTTCATTGTGCTTTACTGTAGCACCCAGTCTTCGGTGATTGTCTTATGAGGTAAGTATGGAGTAAGGCCACATTGGAAGACTACTTGGCCTGTGGTTTGGCTACAAACTTTAAAGTGGGAGCGCAAGTCCATCCGTAGCTATATATATAATTAGTAGATATATGTATGGGAGCTCTGGTAGCATAGTGGCTAAGGCACTTGGCTGCTAACCAGAAGGCTGGTGGTTCAAACCCACCAGTCACTCCTCGGAAGGAAGATGGGGCAATCTACTTCCGTAGTGATATTGCCTTGGAAACCCAAGGAGGGGTCACTATGAGTCGGGTCTGACTCGATGGCACACAAAGATATATGTATGATTCACAGCATATTAGCTTTCTGAGAAATTACATTATAAATAACTTCATTGTTATTGTTGTCATTGTTGTTATGTGCCATGGAGTCAGAACTGACTCACAGCGACCCCTCCTTGGGTTTCCGAGGCGGTGTCACTACGGAAGTAGATTGCCCAACCTTCCGAGGAGTGGCTGGTGGGTTTGAACTGCCAGCCTTCTGGTTAGCAGTCAAATGCCTTAGGCACTGTGCCACCAGAGTACCTTGGGAAAGTGTGGCACAAAAATCTCTGATTTATTAATGTTTTAACTGCAAATATTTGATTATTGTTCCCAACCTTTCTTCTCCTGATTGGAAATGGAGCAGTAGCATAGAGTTTAGAGGCTCTGACTTGAGGGATGGATGTAATGCCTTGTTTATTTTTAACTTTAAGGGCTTGCTTTTTGGAAAATGTCAGAAAAATAACTTTAATCAAATGTAATAAAATTACTAGTGAAGAAATTTTTGTTTTGTTAAATAACATTTATTCATCTGTAAAGTGGGGACACTAATCCCCACCCCTCATCTCTGTCATTTTGTTGCCCTATGGTGGCTTGCATGTTGCTGTGAGGCTGGAGGCTATGTCAACAGTGTTTCAAATACCAGCAGGGTCACCCAGGGTGGACAGGTTTCAGTGGAGCTTCCAGTCTAAGATAGACTTGGAAGAAGGAAGGGACCACTCACTTCTCAAAGAATTGACCAGTGAAAACCTTATTAATAGCAGCGAAGCACTGTCTGATATAGTACTGGAAAACTTTCAGGTATAATAGCAAGGATTGTGAGGTTGTACAGAACTGGGCAATGTTTTGTTCTATTGTACATAGGGTTGCTATGAGTTGGAGCCACCTCAACAACACCTAACAACAACAACAACAGCCTACTACATTGGAGCTCTGGTGGTGGTGTGCATAAGGCATTTGATTGCTAACCAGAAGGTTGGCAGTTCAAACCCACCAGCCACTCTGCGGAAGGAAGACTGGGCAGTCTACTTTCATAAAGATTTATGTATAAAGTGCTTAGACTAGTGCTTGGCACGGAGTAAGCACAGTTTATAGTATTAGTGTTAGTTATTAGTTTTTTGTTATTAGATTATCTCTGGTTACAAAAATAAAAATGTTCATTGTGGAAAATGTGAAGTAAGACAAAGAAAATAAAAATCACCATAAACTCTCCATCTAAAGATAACTGATACTAATATTTTAGTACATCTTCCAGCCTTTTTGTATGTCTCCATGTGGATGTATGTTTTATATGCTCAAGCTCATTGCTGTTGAGTCGATTCAGGTTCATAGCGACCCTATGGGTAGAACTGCCCATAAAAAAACTCTCAAAAACCAAACTCCTTACCATTGAGTCAATTCCAACTCACAGCGACCCCCCCAGTGGGTATCCAAGGCTGTAAATCTTTATGGAAGCAAACTATCACATCTTTCTTCCACAGAGAGGCTGGTGGGTTTGAACTGCCAACCTTTTTGTGCCTTAATCACAGCACCACCAGAGCGCCTTAGAACAAACAGCCCATAGGATTCCCAAATCTATAATCTTTAGAGGTTCTCCCACATGTGGTTGGTGGGTTCAAACTGCCAACCTTTTTGTTAGCAGCGGAGAACTTAACCCTGGTACTACCAGGGCTCTTTATGTTTTATATAAAGAAATAAAAAGTATGTTGTTTTGAAACCTTTCATCATTTTATAGATTAGTAATATTTTCTAATTTCATTGAATAATATTCTTTCACATGATTTTAATAGTGCTTTATCTTATGGATGTTCTAAAAATTTTATCTGTTGTTATTTATGTTATTTGCAGCCTTTCATAATTTATAAATAACTCTCCAGTGAATATTTATTTTTACTTGGGCTGAGTTCCTAGATAAGAAATTGCTGGGTCAAAGGCTGTATATACTTCTGTACATATTGCAAAACTGCCTTCCAGGAAAGTTTTGCAAATTTATATTCCCTGGAATATATGAAATTTTGTACTCATTCATTCTAATACTGGGTATAATAATTTTTTAAAATAGTTAATTTCATAGGTAAAGTATATCATTTTTATATAACACTCTTAGTGGTTTTATAGTGATACTAAGGTTTTTTCATATTTAGAATCAGTATTTTTTTTGGGGGTAGCTTGTCTGTGTCTTTTGCACATTTTTTTGTGGGGCATTATATATCTTTTTTCTTACTGATCTATAAAAATCTCAAACCTAACTGCCGTCGAGTCGCTTCCGACTCATAGCGACCCCTCTTTGGGTTTCCGAGGCAGTATCACTATGGAAGTAGATTGCCCAACCTTCCTTCCGAGGACTGGCTTGTGGGTTTGAACCGCCAGCCTTCTGGTTAGCAGTCAAATGCCTTAGGCACTACACCACCAGAGCTCTATTGATCTATAAAAAAGTTCTTTATTTTTTAAGGCATTCAGCTCTTAGTCAGAGGTACTGAAAATATTTGCCCCAATTTTCAATTTGCCTTTTAAGTTTGTTCATAATTTTCCTGAGAGAATACTTTGATTTTTCAGTAGCCAAATAGATCAGTTTTTCCTTTTGGTTTTTGACTCTGTATTATGCTTAGGATATATATCTCTTTTCCAAGATACACGGTTATCTGTGTTTTAGTTCGGTTCTTCATTCATATACTTTAATTACATAGGTATTTATTTAGTGTCTGCTATGTGGGGCTCCTTATGACAAGTCAATTATGAGACAAAAAGGGGAGGTTGGGCAATCTATTTCTGTCATGGTATTGCCTCGGAAACCCAAGGAGGGGTCCCCCTGAGTCGACCCTGCTCAACAGCAGTGTTTGGCTGTGTTTTTGGTTTGGTCTAGTAGACGAGGTAGACTGAACTAAGCCCCCCCCCGCCGCTGAAGGCTTGCTTGGTGCTGTGATGCTGCACAGCTTGCAGCAGAGCTTCTGGTCTAAGACAGACTTGGGAGAAAGACTTGATGATATGCCTTGGAAAACCAGCCAATGAAAGCCCTCTGGATCACACGGGGGTCACTTTGCCCCATTGTGCATGGGGTCACCATGAGTTGGGGGCCGACTCGATGGCAGCTAACAACAACAAATTTATGTTTGCACAAATGAAGCTGCAGTGTTATGAAAGAGACCAAACCCCACTGCTGTCGAGTTGATTCTGACTCATACTGACCCTAAAGGACAGAGTAGAACCGCTCCAGACATAGGGTTTCCAAGGCTGTAAATCTTTACGAAACAGACTGCCATATCTTTCTCCAATGGAATGGCTGGGGTTTTGAACCTCGTAACTTTTTGGTTAGCAGTCTAGCGCTTTAATCGATGTGCCACCAGGGCTTTATGAAAGAAAGGTAGGTGGATATATAAAAATGCCTACTGAGGGTAACTGACCTTATCAAGGAAGTGTAGGAAGGCTTCCCTGAGGAAGTAACCTTGAATTAAACCCTGGAAGAAGATTGTACTTTAGTCAGATAAAGAGGTGGTGCAGACTGAAGAGGAATTTAAAGCCAGACCATGTAAGGACTTGTAGGGCTTGTTAAAAATTTTGGACTTTTGTCATAAGAGCAATGTAAGGCACTTGACTGCTAACCAGAAGGCTGGCGGTTCAAACCCATCAGCCACTCCTCGGAAGGAAGACTGGGCAATCTACTTCCGTAGAGATACTGCCTCGGAAACCCAAGGAGGGGTCACTATGAGTCGGGTCCGACTCGATGGCACATAACAACAACAACAGTGCAATCTAAGCAGGATGTTTAGAGTAGGTTACATAATTATTTTATTAATTTAAATATTTGTTTAATTCTTTTGAAATTGATTGTGATGAAAACCAAAAACCAAACTAACTGCCATCGAGTCATTCCCGACTCATAGAGACCCCTTCTTCGGTTTCTGAGGTGATATTACCACGTAAGTAGATTGCCCAGTCTTCCTTCTGAGGAATACCTGGTTAGCAGTCAAATGCCTTAGGCACTATCAAGACTATGAATTTTTTTTTTTTTTTTAATTTTATTTTGATTTGGGTGAAGATTTACAGAGTAAATTCACTTTTCATACAGCAGTTCACATATACTTTGTCTCATGTCATTGACCAAAATTTACAAT